>NC_134816.1:1961181-1963681 GCF_046742065.1 Oratosquilla oratoria | reverse complement strand
TTCAAACAATGAATCTTGCGTGGTTGGTAAGACCAGATTAATCGATTTTTTAAATATTAAATGAAATAATTGTTTTACATGTGCGTATAAAATGAAAGCATAATGAAATTATTAAAAAACGCGCTTTTCAGCTCTCTGCAGAAGTACCCTGCAAGCTATTCCGGGTTCCATAGTAATCCAATATCCCTCTTCTTCCAGGCTCCATGACACTGTTCCCGTTCTTGACAATATACATGCGTTCCATAGGGATTACAGAGAGAGAATTGGCTTTAATCTATCTCTTCACACCTATCATCGGCCTTGTTGGGCCTCCAATCACTGGCCTTCTTGCAGACAGGCTCGGCAATTTTAAGGTAAGGACAGTTTTCTAATATGTAGAAAATTTTCACAATTGCATGTATTGCAAATAGAAATTCTTTTATTCAATTAAACGCTTTTAGATATACAGTCACATTCACTTATCAATGTTCAGATTTCATGTTTATTCACCTACATGTTAATCAAACCTACGAAGGTGGTGCCATCGGAAGCGTGCGGGTTTTCCGTCTTCCCGCACTTCTTTCCGATTTCAAGCACTAACTGTTATCTAGCCAAGCAGTCCAAGATGATAGGACAAGTGTGGCAGATTTGGCCGCAGCTACACGTTTCCTTGTGCATGACTCTCACTACATATTGATTGATCCAGATACACAAACGCAATATATACACAAAACACACACACACACACACACATATATGTATATATGTATGTATATATATATATATACATATATATATATATATATATATATATATATATACGAGAAATTCGCTAGTGACAGCGACATTAATCTGATCATTTTTATGACAGTCGCATGTAAGATTCGAACCCACTGCTTTCGGTCACCGTCAGCTTACCTCCACAGAGATTTTACCCATTCCTCCACCGAGACTATAAAAGCCTCGAAACCTGATATCGTTCTGATTCCCGAGGATAGGAAAGATCACTATTCTGCGACCTCGTTTCCTGTTATAGACAAGGCCCAAGCCCACTAGTGGAAGGGGGTAAGGATCGGAACAAATCCTTTTCACGCATTTGCCCTTGTAACCATGAGAGAAATACGCAAGTGATAGTGACATTAATGTCATCATTTTTACGACAGTCGCATTTAGGAATCAAACCCACTGCTTTCGGTCACCGCAAGATTACCTTCACAGAGCCTTTACCCATTCCTCCACAGATACTATAAAAGCCTCGAAACCTGGAATCGTTCCGATTCCCGAGGATAGGAAAGATCACTAATCTGCGACCCCGGTTCCTGTTTTACACAAGGCCCAAGCCCAGTAGTGACAGTGGGTAAAGATCGGAACAAAACCCATCAAGCTTTCGCCATTATAAGCATGAAAGAAATTCGCTAGTGACAGCGAAATTAATCTGAATTTTTTTTATGCCAGTCGCAAAACGATTCCAGGTTTCGAGGGAGGGAAGAGGGTAGAGGATAGTACATTTGGTAAGTATACGAACGCGGGAAAGTATTTGTACAACACTGAATGGACCCCAGTGACTAGAGATAAATTTTTATCAACCACAATGCACTTTAATTCTAAGTCATCAACATCGAAAGAACCGAGGAGGCAATATGCAGAAATTGAAACATGGTACGCCCGAGGACTCGAACCTACGGCCAACACGTGACCAGTGTTTGTAGTGACTTAGACTATTCCTCCATCAAGAGAGATATAAGTTGAGCGCAACTTTTCTTATATATTTGTATACTCGAGTTACATACACATAAACGAAAGTTTGCTTTCAACCAATCTTCACTGATAGTACAATTGGTAAGTATACAAACGCAGGAAAGTATTTGTACAACACTGAATGGGTCCCAGTGACTAAAAATACATTTTTTCAACTACAATGCACTTTAATTCTAAGCCATCAACATCGGAAGAACCGAGGAGGAAACATGCAGAAATTGAAACTTGGTACGCCCGAGGACTCGAACCTACGGCCAGCACGTGACCAGTGTTTGTAGTGACTTATATATTTGTATATATATATATACTAGCCAAATTACCCACGCGATGCTGCGGGCAAATGCTGATTATTTTAATTCTGATACAATATGCGGAGAAAAGTTACATGTATCAATATAACTCAATGGAAAATATAACGCACGAAAAATGTGAAAACAGTATTTTTTAATGTATCAATTCAAAATTACATTATAATATTTTCCTTTTCCTTGTTGCTGCGGGCAAAGGCTGATTGTTTTAATTTTGATAGAATTTGTGGAGAAAAGTTACGCGTATCAATATAACTCAATGGAAAATATAACGCATGAAAAATGTGAAAACAGTATATTTTTAATGGATCAATTTAAAATTACATTTTTTTTTCTTTTTGCTTGTAATTCAATTTTGCAAAAATAACAAATCAAAAGTTGATCATTTTCTTTTTATGACATTATTTGTAAAATAGGAATTCAAAGTTCAATTGTTCATGAATAATCCCTAACCT
>NC_134816.1:1943681-1946181 GCF_046742065.1 Oratosquilla oratoria | reverse complement strand
ATCCTGATGAAAGTGTTTAAATCCCGCAATATTAAATTCAGCTTCGAACTCTGTACCATTTAACCATGTCTCGATTATTCCTATCATATCGAGATTTTCGCTTTTGACATACGCCTGTATTTCTTGAAATTTGTTCCTAATAATACGAGCATTAAAGTACATGGTTTTAAGAAATTCGTGATTATTTCTTTTTGACACATTTTGAGTTTCAATATCATGTCTTACATTATCATTTTGTTTTTTATTTATACCTTGCTCTATATTATCATTTGGTCCTTCATTGACATTCAATGCCTCATTAACATTTCTCCCATCAAAATTAACATTAACATTTCCCCCATCACGGACATCTGGTCGATCACGGTCATCCGATATCTTTTGTACATTTTGTCCCCCTATGTCACCGTGATTCACGCCGGCCTCCCGTCGTTCATTGACATTATGTCCGGCATCCCTTCCTAAAATTATATTTTGTCCTCCAGTGACATTATATCTTACCGTGATGTTTTTTTCCTCCACTATAATTACATCCCATCGTGATCTTTTGTCTTCCACTGTCATTACATCCTATCATGATATTTTAGCCTTCATTGACATTCTGTCCGGTATCCCTTCCTAAAGTTATATTTTGTCCTCCACTGATATCATATCCTACCATGATATTTTCTCCTCCATTATCATTACATCCTATCGTGATATTTTGTCCTCCACTATCATTACTTCCTATCGTGATCTTTTGTCCTCCACTGTCATTACATCCCATTGCGACATTTTGTCCTATAATATTACATCCTAATGTAACATTTCGTCCTCTAGCGACATTATATCCTAAAATTATATTTTGTCCTATACTGGCACATTGTTCTACATTAATGCTATACTCTACGCTGTTTTTCCAAGTACACTCCCCTGCATTCTCCTATATATGCACTGTCACACCCCGAACATGGAATTTTATAAACTAAACTTTCGGTATTGTTATTTTCTATCTTCGGTTTGATAAGATCACTAATTTTCTTAACTGCGTCACAAGAGATGTGGATGTCCGTATGTCTCAGTTCGGGGTGTTACAGTGCATATATAGGGAAAGATACGAGGGATTAATCACAAGATTAAAAGAACACAAAGCACTCGTGAATAGAGATGCAACTCCAAAAAAAAGGGCTGTTAAAAAAAAAACTTGAAAAAAAACATGGATATATATATATATATATATATATATATATATATATATATATATATATGTATATACATATATATATATGACACACAGGAAACCCACAGTCGGAGAAAATAAACTTCGAATAAAGAAGAATCCTATATTTCGGCTATCAACTGTAGCCCTCTTTCATGAAGAGGGCAGTTGATGGCCGAAATATAGGATTCTTCTTTATTCGAAGTTTATTTTCTCCGACTGTGGGTTTCCTGTGTGTCATATACAAATCTGCTACTATATTTCTGTTTAGAATATATATATATATATATATATTGTTTTAAAATAACTCAGCAAGGAAAATAACCATATTACAGTAATTTTTCTATATTAGAATATCAAATAAATCAGTATACCCCTCACTTCAGGTTTTCTATGGTGTTAGGGCACTTCCATTTTCTGTGGTTTCATGTTTTGATGTGTTTTATTTATTTTACAATGTACAGTTGCCCCACTTAGTTTTGGCACAGTTTTAAAAATGTTTCTGACAAGAATAGCAACTCGCCTAGTATTCTTTTTTATTACATTTTCGTGTCTGTTCATTTACATGCTTTTATTTTCTTTGCTAAATAGTAACCACCATAAAAAATGTGACAAACAGCGAAATACTCAAAATGGTGCAGCAGACGACACATTTTTCTTGACTTACTAATGACATCTATCACTCTTATTTGACAAGTAATACGACTAATATACGTTGCAGAGGAGAGATAGAGAGATAGAGAGAGAACACAGGAATCCGTTCACGTAGTGGTCGATGGTAGACTAACAACCAACTTCAAGCTGTGAGTGGTGTTGAGTGCAGTAACAAACTAACCAAAACTAACTCGTATACTTATAAGTTATATTATAACCCTATTATTTGATCAATTATTTTCATCTATTTATTCAGCAGAGGGCCTGTGATCCAATTATGTTATGTTAATTGTGATGCAAAAAAAAAAAAAATTATCACGTTTTTATTATAATTTTTTATGATTTGTTTTTAATCTCGTCCAGATTTGTTTAGATATTAAATATTTAGTATATAAAAACAGGTGCAAGTATGTTCTTCATCCCTACACATATGTGCATCTATCTTATTCAAAGAGGCATTAGACAGAGTATAAAAATAAACAAGTAATTGACCATATAAAGTCACTGTCAGATGCTGCAAGCCTGCAACAAGTGTAGATACTGTATATGGGCCAGTATGGCTATTGGCTGGCTACCTTACAAATTTTACTTTTTATCTTAGCATACTCTTCAAAGATTAAACACTCCAATTTCCCATAGTGACCCTGGACG
>NC_134816.1:1931181-1936181 GCF_046742065.1 Oratosquilla oratoria | reverse complement strand
ACCCCTTTCGTCTTTTAACTCCCTACATCTTTTGTTGTACCAGCACTTTACATATTCTTTTTCTTGCTTTTGTCTTGGAACATACTTTTCCACTCCTTTATAAATTTTTGTCAAAATATTCCATTTCTCTTCTACTGTTGATTCTTCCTTGTGTATCCTACCCTAGTAAGTTTTTTTTTAAAGAATTCTCTTATTCTATCAAAATTTGTTTTTTAATACATCGATCTTCCCTTTCTATATGGTTCGTTTTTTATGTATTTTTCCTCATTTAGCTCCAGTTCAACCAATATGTGGTCACTTTTACTTATTGGTGTCTTATATTCAATCTTGTCCACTATTTCGGGTCTTGATATGATTATTGGGTCCAGTCTCGATGGTTCTTCCTCATTTCTATACCTAGTATTCTCTTCTATCCATGCGTCATTGTATGTTCTATAATCATATCAAATAGTACATTCACCCATAGGTCGTCTCCACCCTTCACTATCATCTCTTCCCAGCAGATTTCTTTATAATTAAAGTCACCCATTATAACCATTCTTCCTCCATCTTCCATTATCTTATTTAGTGTCATCTTTGTGTCTTCTACCATATTTTTGTGTTCTCTCTCTTCCCACGAAGCCGTTTTAGGAGTCACGTAATTTACTACAAACTTTCTGCTCTTCCCATCCTTGTCCTCTACTTCCATCGTAATCATCTCTACTCTATTCATTCCATATGTGACATTCCTCACATTTATATCCATCTTAGTCAGGAACATAACTCCACCCCCTTGTTACCTCTCTGTTTCTAATCCAATAACTATATGCACCATGTCCTACACTGTTGGGCTTCAATTCCCATTATGTCCGGTTCTTTTTCCTTCACGTAATCATTCAATTCGTTCAAGCCTGTTATTAAGCCATCTATATTTGTGTAAGACACTTTTGATTTTCTGCTACTTCCATTGTGTTTTCTGTTTCCCTTCTGTTTTTCTATTCTATGAACCATTTCCTCACTTTCATATTCACTACTCTCCAATAGAATTTCTCTTTTTGCGACTCTGTTCTTTTCTAGTTTTTCCTTAGCTTCAAGTCTTTTTGTTTTCTCCTCCTCTCTTTCCTCTTTATTCATTTCTCTTTTTATCCATACCTATTTATATTGATCACTGTCTGCTAGTTTTCCTGTTTTTGCTAAGATATTCTCTGCTTGCTGTTATTTGTGACCTGAATTTAACCTTAAATGGTCTGGTCTTATCTGCATTGTATTTCCCAATTCTATGTATTTCTTCTATTTCTTTCCCTATTTCAGGTTCATCTTCTTGAACTACTTCTAATATCTTATTTACTTTTTCCTTTTCCTCCTTTATTCTTGTAGTCCTATTTAGATTATAATTCTCTTCCATCACCTAATATAATCATACATTTCTTTTTATCCGCTAAGTCTCTTACTATATTCTCCTTCTCCCTTCTCACTTTAATAACTGTGTCCTTAGTTTGTTCTTTCATCTGCTGTTCCATTATACCTCTAAATTCCATTTTATTGTTCTCTTGTACTTTTTTCCAACCACTTACCTCTTTTGCTATGGACTCTTTATTCTCTTTATTTCTCCTGTTCAATTCCTCATTCTCATCCTTGACTTCTCTTAACTGTCTTTTTAATTCTTCTATTTCTTTAGTTAGGTTTTGATTTTCTTTAGTTCTTCCAGTTTATCAACTCTTTCAGTAATCAACTTTAATTGGTTAAACCTAACTTCCCAATTTTCATTCATTTCTTTTAGTTTCTCCTCTAGATTTACTAGGCGGAGGAGGTTGTCATTTCCTCCCTCATTAAATCCATGGAACTAGTTATCTTCACCTTCCATTGCGCTGCTCTTATCTATATTTCTAATTTTTGCATTTTTACTAATCTCTTTGACTTTACCATTGTCGTCTGGCCGTCTTTTGTTGACATACCGTCTGACTTCCTGGACCCAATCTCCCCCTTCTTCATTTTCCTCAGTAATCCCTCCCCTTCTCCTTTTTCTTCACCTTCCCACTACACCACGAGCTTTCCCCTTCCCTATTAATACAACACAGATATTTACTGTACTAATCTGAGTTTATTCTTGTCTAGTTTCGCAGCCATACCTGCTAAACTAGTCAGGAATAAACTCAGACTAAGACTCTTGTGTTTCCTACTCCACTTACGTCAATCCGTCAAAATGTCTCAATATATATATATAATATATATATATATAAATCTATATAGATATATGTACATGTGCATATATATATATATCTATATATATATTCATATATATACATATATATATTATATATATATATATATATTTATATATATATACAGTATATCAACAAGAACCCACTGTGTTGGATAAGAAGAAATTAGATAGACGATATCCATATATTTCGATCACGGACTGTGATTCTCTTCAGTGGAATACAGAGAAGTGGAGAAAAATAAATGTCTAATATACAGAGAAAGAGAAGGAACGTGGGCAGGGCTCAAGTGGCGTCTAATGCTTTGCGTGGCAAATCACCCGCCTTCACCAAAGATGGTAAAAAATTATTGACTGCCTAGGTAGTAATACAGTCTGGTGACCATTGTCCATTTGATATATTAAAATTAGGAAATTGTTTAATCAGGGACGGCTCTATTGTTTCCCTTCTGAAACTGCACTTTGAGTTAAGAATCATTTTTCCTTGTTCCAATCCATATATGTAATAATTGGGCAGAATTGGTAAGATGGGGGAGAGGGGGAGAGGGGGAATTTGGAGGGTTAGTGTAAGGAAAGAATGAAATGGAAGGAAGGTAGAGTTATGATAGGTGTGGGACAGACCCACTTGCTCGGTTATACCAACCATACAGTGGCCTTCCTTGTCTACATGTTGGAAAACAGCGGAATTTTGTTGTGCGTATCTGAGTTCTTGTGTTCTTTCATTCTAGTGTGTAAATCTCTACCTGTTTGTCCCCAATATACCTTATCACAATCTAAGTATGGAATTTGATAAACATATATACATATACCAAGGCTTTTTCCCCCATACAAGGGAGGTAGCCAAAAAGGAAAAGGCATAAAATCATTCCCACCCATTCCATCCCTGAACACAATCCACACCCCTCCACCCTCCCTCTCACCTTAGCACCTCCTGGATGATGGGTCATCCCTGCACCTTGTCCACTGTCCTGGGTCAGAAGCAGTGTCGCAAGACACAGTGTGTTGGTGTGGAGGACAATTGTATTTTGTTGTTTTGTTATTTATTGTATTATCTATATTATGCTATTATGTATTTATATTATGTAATACAATGTGTTTTGTTTATGTAAGATATCGCAGATGCGATGCGCGCCTTTTGTTTTTGGCGCGAATTGGAGAGCGTGGCGTCAGTATCTAAGCAGCCTTGTAAGCAGGCGCACGCAATTGTGATTGTATAAGTTTGTGTGTATTTGAATATAATATACCACTTTTAATTTTTTGCGCACTCATTAGCCACCCCGATACATTAAATGGTGGCAGTGGTTTAACATTTCATGTTTGACTTGTATTGTGTAACATTTTTGTGTTGGTGTGGAGGAGAATTGTATTTTGTTGTTTTGTTATTTATTGTATTATTTATATTATGCTATTATGTGTTTATATTATGTAATACAATGTGTTTTGTTTATGTAAGATATAGCAGATGCGATGCGCGCCTTTTGTTTTTGGCGCGAATTGGAGAGCGTGGCATCAGTATCAAAGCAGCCTTGTAAGCAGGCGCACGCAATTGTGATTGTATAAGTTTGTGTGTATCTAAATATGATATACCACTTTTAATTTTTTGCGCACTCATTAGCCACCCGATACAACAGCACATCCACAGCAAGGCCGCTTCATTAAATCGGCGACCCCCCTCTCCGTCCCCCCATGCATAACAGGAGAAGACGGGGAGAAATCCCTTCGGGCTGCGTCGAAATTTGCTCACATATACTACCTCACCCCCCATCCCCCCGCCCATTCCACCTCATGCATCACAGCATCATCTATATACAACCATTCTCCATTCACCCCTGTCTTCTGTCCTCTCCCGTCCTTCCTCAACAGACATTCCCCTCTTCCCCAAAGCCCCCTTCACCCCATCCATCCACCTCATCCTAGGACGTCCCTTCATGTTCACTCCCTCCACATCTGCCTTCCATACCTCTTTTACTAGTCTTTCTTCACTCATTCTTTCCATGTGTCCAAACCATCCTAATACTCTTTCATCAACCCTATCTCCCAACTCCCTTTCCACCCCTGTTCTCCTCCTCACCTCCTCATTCCTCACTCTATGTAGCCTAGTAACCCCCATCATATTTCTCAGACACCTCATTTCAAACACATTCAAACTCCTTCTCTCTTTCTCTCTTATGTTCCTTGTTTCTGCCCCATACAGTGCTGTTGGCACAATCACTCCTTCATATAGTCTCCTCTTAGCATCCATTCCCAAATGTCTATTCTTCATTACACTTTTTAATCCACCAAGGCATTTACTCGCTTCTCTCAATCTACATTCTACCTCCACCTCCATTCCACCTTTTCCTGCCACATTTGCACCCAAGTATCTAAAACTATCCACTTTCTCCAGTCGCTTCTCACTTCCAGACTACTGCCACTTTCACCCCTTGTACATCTCATCACTTTACTTTTACAGGGGCTTGGCTGCGCAAACAGCGGCCTACGGCCGCAGCTTTCCGCGCTCTAATCCCTCGTTTTCCCCTTCGGCCTCGGCCTCGGGGCGGAACCCCAACACGGGATCCCCACCACGAAGAAGAACGCGAAGAAGAAGAACGCGAAGAAGAACGCGAGGAAGAAGAACGCGAAGAAGAACGCGAAGAAGAACGCGAAGAAGAACACGAAGTAGAATGCGAAGAAGAACGCGAAGAAGAACGCGAAGAAGAATGCGAGGAAGAAGAACGTGAGGAAGAGGAACGCGAAGAAGAACGCGAAGAAGAACGCGAAGAAGAATGCGAGGAAGAAAAACGCGAAAAAGAACGCGAAG
>NC_134816.1:1866181-1928681 GCF_046742065.1 Oratosquilla oratoria | reverse complement strand
AGGTTGCTAACTGCCCCCCATATAAACCCCCTTTTTACCATACACCTAATCGCACCAATGGGAATGGTAAGGACTAGATCGAATCCCCCTCACGCTTCTCGTCATCGTAACTATGTGAATAAATTCGCTAGTGGACAGATGTCGCTGTCCACTAGCGAATTTATTCACATAGTTACGATGACGAGAAGCGTGAGGGGGATTCGATCTAGTCCTTACCATTCCCATTGGTGCGATTAGGTGTATGGTAAAAAGGGGGTTTATATGGGGGGCAGTTAGCAACCTCCCCATCTCGGTAATCAGATAGATTACGAGTTCATACACTTTTGATCGTCTATGGTTGAGTGGTCTAAGGCGGGTGCTACGGACTCTCTTGAGTCTACTGGTGGTGGTTCGAATCCTCTGCGCGACGGTTATTTAGATTGTATGATTGATGTCGATGTCCACTTGCGAATTTATTCACATAGTTACGATGACGAGAAGCGTGATGGGGATTCGATCTAGTCCTTACCATTCCCATTGGTGCGATTAGGTGTATGGTAAAAAGGGGGTTTATATGGGGGGCAGTTAGCAACCTCCCCATCTCGGTAATCAGATAGATTACGAGTTCATACACTTTTGATCGTCTATGGTTGAGTGGTCTAATGCGGGTGCTACGGACTCTCTTGAGTCTACTGGCGGTGGTTCGAATCCTCTGCGCGACGGTTATTTAGATTGTATATATATATATATATATATATATATACATATATATATATATACATTATATATATATATATATATATATACATGCATGAGAAATCATATAAACTTGTGATTCTAAGTATTTGCAAAAAAACACCAAGGAAAAAGAAACACTGATGACCAAGCGCTTTCGTCTATTCAGACATCCTCAGGGTACATAGAAAAGAAAAGGGACACAGGAATATATACACAGAGTATGAGGTCAGGAAGGGAACCGGGAAAGGTTGTGAGGCTCTAATGTCGACCTGACCCGTTCGCGGCAGCGGACGTTTGGGCTACTACTTTTTTCACAATAACATTGTCTAGTTTATACATACCATGACTTAAATTTAAGTTATTGACAAATGTATCTTTGATCAGACTGGATTCTATTATATTTCTAGTCAAATATGACTTATTTTTAACAATTTCTTTAGCACCCTCCTTGGGTGAATAAATAATGCATTAGAAATTTGCCCACTCTTGACACTATACTGATGTTGTTTTAACCTTAATTCTAATTCTTTTCCAGTCTGACCAATATAGCATTTGTCGCAATTTTTACATGGAAAGGTCCTTCAAATTTTATGTCAATAAGTTAGATTTAAGTCATGGTATGTATAAACTAGACAATCTTATTGTGAAAAAAGTAGTAGCCCAAACGTCCGCTCCCGTGAACGAGTCAGGTCGACATTAGAGCCTCACAACCTTTCCCGGTTCCCTTCCTGACCTCATACTGTGTATATATTCTTTTGTCCTTTTTCTTTTCTATGTACCCTGAGGATGTCAGAATAGACGAAAACGCTTGGTCATCAATTTTTCTTTGTCCTTGGTGGTTTTTCCGCATATATATGTACATATATATATATATATATATATATATATAATATATATACATATATATATATATGCGAAGATCTGGAGTCTGGGATCCATGTTGCAAGGGGAGAAGCGTAAACACCAGACTCAAAGTGGGAAGTTTAATGCTCGACGTTTCGGTCCTAGTCCTAGTACCGTCTTAAGGGGTGTGAAAATGTACAGCGTTCAAATGAGCTATTATACTGTCCGTGGTTGGTATTGGGAGAGGTATCCCGCACTGCCGAAGCTGTCCGGGTCCCCCTCCTCTTCCAGTCACTCCGAGTACCGGACGACTGGAACACCTTACACATTTAATTTACAAATAATAAATGCAATATAATAAAATTAAATACAACAAAGTACAATACAATATGATAAAATGCAATGAAATAAAATGTAATAAAATGAAAAACTGACAATTGTGCAACAATTGTAAAATGCACTACGCACTTGTACGCGGAGGAAATAAATTTAAAAAATAAAAAACAAAATAATAGAATAACAAAATACAACAAAATGAAATAAAGTACAATAAAACAATGCAATAAAATCAAATAAAATCAAATGGTACTTGTGCGACAATTGAACGTGCACTACGCACTTGTGGGCAAAGGAAATAAATTAAAACTTGATCACCGACACTAACTTCTGTTCACCTTGTCCATTCTCGCTCACGTAGTTTGGAAGTAGGCCAATTTATGCTACGTCTGTGTTTGTGTTTTTAGCGCCCAGGTATATAGGGTTTAAATCTATGCACCTCTTTACGCTAACTTGTTTAGTCGTCCGTGCTTCTAAGAATAGTCTCTTTTTCTTTGAGTTGTCTCTACGTACCACTGTGGCTTTTTCGTTAAGGGGACCCCCCACCCAAAATCTTTTTTTCTGAAGGATCTTGCTGTGTGATATCTAGGTCTGAGGAAACCTTCACAGCTTGAGTTTTATTCAGATCTGACCAGTAGTTTTTAATTTTTTTAGTAAAAAACCTAAAAAATACCATGTTTTTGGGCTTTCAAATCCTATCTCCTCTTACAATTTTTATTCGATGTCTTCCATTTTACAGCAAAAGAATCTTCTACATATTAAAAAACAAAATAGAAAGTTTTTTCATATCTTTGTTTAACGTCGAGGAAAAAATATAAAAATTATCGAAAAAAACGCAAATTTTTGACTGACACGTTATTATTTTTTTTTCTATTTATCATATGCAAAAAAACTCTCTATTTCATTTTTCGTCATTTATCTAGCTATTAATAGAGACCTCATATGCAAAAATCGGTTGAAAATTGAGGGAGGAGATAGACTTTGTGTATCAAAAACTTACATTTTTCAGAAACGAGTGTTAATGTTTTTTTTTTTTTGTTTTTTTCCTTAGTTTGATTAATTTTACATTGGACCTCCTAAGACCCATTGAAAACAGGTTACATTGTATTTTCATGATGATTTTGCATCTTTCAAGTAACTCAGGCACTTTGCACCCTCCTACAGTGTAGGATATTATTCACTCAAAGTGAGGGTCTCATAAGGCGCCACCTTACTCTTTGTCGCAAAGTTTGAGTTCTTGGTCTAGAATGACCCAGCAAGGTAGTCTGATTGCTGGGATTCAGCTCTCTTTCTTTTCTTGGGTTTCCTTTCTGGTGTTGGAACAGGCTCTTGCTGCATCAGGGACATCACTGTGAGGTTTGAGACTCTAAACCTAAGGAGGCATCCTTGTAGCCACTTGTTAGCAAACAGTTGTTTTCGTAGAGACAACGTGTCTGATATAGGTGTAGAGGACAGAAGATCAGGTGCTGAGGATGTGGATGTAGATGGCAGGGAGAGAGCTGCTGGAGGGAGTACTAGTGGTGGTGGCGGAGGTGGTGATAACAAAGTTGATGCTGGGGTTCTTTCTTTCTCCCCTTGAGTTGCTAATGTAGACGTTCTTATCTTCTGCAAGTGTGCCTTTTGTTTGGATAGCTTAGGCATGGCTAATATCTTCAAATTTCTCTTCACTGAAAAATAGATGCGAATTTCACACGGCAAATTAGTGAACGCGGTAAGCTAGCGTGTACATGTCCTTTACTTTGTAAGGCTATCAGGCCACTGCCAGTCGTGCAGGCTGAACTTCCTCAAACCACATACTCACGTGTATGCCGGACGTAAGAGAAAACTTTATAAGTGCATCAAACGCAAAAAAAAAAAAAATAGAGAAAAATATGGTCAAAACGTATGTAAACAATGGTCGTGCACAGCATGTGGCTGCCGGGGGGAGGGAGGGTAGGCCCTTTAAACCCTTTAAAAATGGCGGTACGATAAAAACACTTTACCAGCATCTAGAGCAAGATCCCTACTATGTATTTATGCAACAAAACAATTTTTTCGAATTTTTCTTAAATTTGGGGGTGGGGGTTCCCTTTAACCCATTCAACTCCGATGACAAGATGTCTTGTCATTTGGTCAAATAAAACAAAAAATCATAAAACACCAAAATGTTTGATCAAACACCAGAAAAATAGGACGTCAATCCTCGCTTCGCTCGCAGCGAAGCGAGGACTGACGTCATATTTTTCTGGTGTTTGATCAAACATTTTGGTGTTTTATGATTTTTTGTTTTATTTGACCAAATGACAAGACATCTTGTCATCGGAGTTGAATGGGTTAATGTGTTTGTAGAGTGCTGAGGCTGCATCTTTCCGTTGTACTTTGTTGTATTTAATTTTATTATATTGCATTTATTATTTGTAAATTAAATATGTAAGGTGGTCCAGTCGTCCGGTACTCGGAGTAACTGGAAGAGGAGGGGAACCCGGACAGCTTCGGCAGTGCGGGATACCTCTCCCAATTCCAACCACGGACAGTATAATAGCTCATTTGAACACTGTACATTTTCACACCCCTGAAGATGATCCTAGGACAAGGACCAAAACGTCGAGCATTAAACTTTCCACTTTGAGTCTGCATTGGTGATCTTTTTCTTTAGACTTTCTATTCTTCTGAGTATTTTCTTCTCTGAAGCAGGGAGAGAAAATATAATATTTCCAAACGAGTCCATGTTTGGAAATAAAAACCAACATTTAACGACGTTTCACCTACACATTAGGCATTTTTTACAAGATTATAAATACAGAAAAGAAGACATAAAGGAGAGGTCAATGGTTACACGAGTCATGTTCTATTGGTGACGCGGGATGCTCCGAAAAGTTCCAAAATACTATACATATTTTGTTGAATGTTGATTAATGGCATATGGTCTCTTATAAAAACAGCCTCTAAACATTTCAGTTTCTTCCTGTTATTATTCTTAACCAAAATTGAGGTGCTTTTATTTAGTTGGTTTCGTGTAATGGTGGTATTGTGGGATTTTGTTACGTGGGTTTTTCGGGCCATTTTGCATGAGTTAAAGTTTATGTGGTATGACTTATATACTCTTCTTTGCAAAGCACACCGTCTTCTTACAACTCAAATGAGTATTTATATACCATATTATTTTTCTTAAGTTTATACGTGGTAGCTGCCACATTGCTTTTCATCACCAGTGATTATGTTCTTGGGTTAGGGTAATAAATTATAAAGTTGAATTTTCCTCGTCGTTTCTAGGCTTACAATTTTTATGGATAATATCTTTTAAAAAAAATCATCTTTTTTATACGCTGATGGCATTATATTCTAATAAATGTTTATACTATTTTTCTTACTCTCTAATTCTTTATTCTTAGTTTGGCTTTCTCCCTGTTATTTTTAATTTCTTTATCGATGTCCCTCATTGCAAAGCCATTGTTAGTTAAAATTTGCTTTACTCTAACAAGTTCTTGGTGTAGTAGTTGCCAACTAGAACAAATCTTAAAATCTCTTGTGACATAGTTACGTATTGCGCTCATCTTATATTTGGAGGGACATTCACTAGAACCGTTTAGGCATCTTCCAGAGTTAGTGGGTTTTCTATAGACAGTTGTGGTGAAAACGTCTAAAAAGGGAATTTTATTATTGACGCTCCTTTCCACCGTAAAGCCTAGACAAGAACATTCTTCCATTTTTTTTCATCAATGTGTTTTTCTCCTTCTACATCCACAAAAATGTCATCTATATATCTAAGATACAATTTAGGTTTAACGTTTAATTTATCGAGAACGTGGTTCTCGATATGGCACATATATGCCTGTGCAAATAAAACTACTAGAGGACTTCCCATACTAACGCCATCTAACTGGCGATAAATTCTGCCTGATGGGCATCTAAAAGGTACTTTTGGGTATATATCTGTAACATATTCTCCAAGACGTGACGAGGGATTTTTGGAGGGGGTAAACTGACATGGTGGAAAACGTCATGTAAGATTCTCTGAAGTGTCTCATCTACAGGAATATTCGTAAAGAGACTTTCCACATCCAGAAAAGCAAGAATTCCTTGGGGGTTAGAATTTTTTAAAAATCCTACAAATTCGTGCTAAATGATATGTAGGTGTGGTATTTGTGAGATGATAGGTCTCAGTTTGTGTCCAAGTTTGTGGGTTTTGACATTTCCATAGAAATATCCCGGTTCATAGAGACCTTGTAGTGGGACAAATCTAACACCATCAATCAATGCATTAAAAGAATCAATTAGCTTAGTAACTCTCTTTCGAATGTCATTTATTGGATTACGGTTGACACGTACAAATTTGGATGTGTCTTGCAAAATGCTCTCAGCTTTTTCAATGTAATCAGAACGATTAAGAATAACAAGGAGGTCTGATTTGTCCGCCCTACTTATTACAATATCCTTATTTTCCCGGAGTTCTTTTGTATCAGGGTTCATATCAATCTTACCTTTTTAATGGAGTTCACATAGACTCTTGTACAGAAGTTCCAACTCGGCTATTTTCTCTGCTTTTTGAAAATGGACATATAATTACATTTTAAACCTAAGTTAAGAAATTCCTTCTGGTAATCCGAGAGCGGGTAGTCCAAAAGGTTGATAAACCCGTCCGTGCTCTTTGGGATACACATTTTGCTATCATATAAGCGACTCAATTTCTTCAGCACTCGTGTTTACGTGGCATTCGTGTGCATGGATAGGCGATGTTGTAAGACCCCATCCAGCCGGACGTTTTGGACAGCTTAATAAAACCATCCCGATGGTTATAGCAGGGCTGGGATGTTATGAAAGCTGCCTCGACTATTTTTCGTTTTTTTCTTTCTAACCCTTATTGTAATATTTCCACTCCGTCCCAGTTGGGTAAATGTCCATATTTCTCCTCATGAACCAAGAAGGCGTTTGATGTTCGGTGGGCCCCCAGGTCGCTCTTGTGCTCATATGTCCGCTTGTGTAGGCCTCTTCCTGTTTCTCCAAAGTAGTTCAGGTCACAGCCACCACATGGGATTCTGTAAACCATGCTGTTGTTATTATGTTCTCTTCTATCCTTACCTCTCACTATTTCACTTATCTTCGTACTGGATGTACTGGCGATCTTCAGCCCTGCTCTGCGAAGTAAATGTC
Source organism: Oratosquilla oratoria (assembly GCF_046742065.1). Classification (NCBI taxonomy): domain Eukaryota; kingdom Metazoa; phylum Arthropoda; class Malacostraca; order Stomatopoda; family Squillidae; genus Oratosquilla; species Oratosquilla oratoria. The sequence goes on along the minus strand of NC_134816.1, from coordinate 1,921,655 downwards.
CCAATTCTTTTGTGTACTTGGAGTTGGGAACCAAAATGAAGCCATCTTCATTAATCTCCTTTGTCTCATCCTTTTTTCTTTTCCATTGTTTTAAGCGCTATTTTCTTTGAACTATGGAGTAACCCTTTTGGATATTTAAGTCCTGAGAACACTTTGAAAATATAGTTTACCTCTCTGTCGATATGTTCTTCACTGCATACCCGGAACCCTCTGAGAAAAAATCAGATTATTACTCCTGTCTTTATCCTTTCACTATGTGCCGAAAAGTAATGAATGAGGTCATTTTTATTTGTTGCTTTTCTGTGGACCGAAAAACCCACCGTACCATTGTCGTTTCTCCAAATCACTACATCTAAAAAGGTAACTTTTGGTTCACCTCGTGTTCCAATATAAACCGAATATCCCTGTCTACCATGCTCAGACTATTGCGTTTGGTATTGAAATTGTTTTGTTTTTTCCGGGGCAATGACTAAGAGGTCGTCTATGTATCGAAACCAATGCGTCCCTCTTCCCATAATTTTCATGAAATGATCTCTCTCCAAAACATCCATGTATAAGGAGGCTAGGACTGCACTGAGTGGACTCCCCATTATCAGACCACGTATCTGACAGTATTTCTCATCATTGAACATGAACGGTCCGAATCTGATACACAGAGAGACTAATTTTAATAAATCATCTTTTCCCATTGGTAAATCCTGGTCATCTATATTGCCGATGGCTTCCTTGGCTGCTGTTAGCGCCCCCTCTGTGGAAACATTGGTAAACAAAGCTGTTACGTCGTAGCTTAACATGACTTTCCGTGAAAAATCCACATTAATGAGCCTCGTGATTAGGTCATTTGAGTTCTTTAAGTGGCCACTGTTAAGTGTTCCTAAACATAGAGATAATGGTTTGGTTAAACACTTGGCTAACCTGTGGGGAGCGCTGCCGATATCTGACGTAATGGGTCTCATCGGGATACCTGGCTTGTGTGTTTTCGGTAATCCCCTCGTTCTGGGCGGTCTTGGGGCTTCTTCTAACAATCCCACAAGTTTCTTGCCTCTGTTGGTTCGCATTAATATCCTCCTGGCTTCTTTCTTGAACTGCTTCCCTTCTCGTTCAGCGTTTCCTAAGGGTTTCTTCTCATACGTGGATTTATCGTTGAGTAAATCCATCATTTTGATGTTGTAATCTGTCCTGTTTAAGATGACAACTCCTCCTCCTTTGTCTGCACACGTGATAACTAAGTCTTCGTCACTTCCTAAATTTTCCAAAGCTATCTTGAAGCGCCTAGGGATGGTTGAAACCTTTCTCTACGTCACTGTCATCCCTTCTGTAGTTTTTATTTATAAAAAAAAAATCTGTTATCCACACCGGTATCGAATTTAAGACCGAGCGAAAGGGCTTGTTTATCGTTGTCAGATAGTTGTTGGTCTGATAGATTCACTATAAGATCATCATTGCCCATTTTATTCCAATCACTTTGTTCACAGAACATCTCCAATTTCTTTTTCAGTCTTTCACTTTCCACTAATTTCTCGGTATCGAGTTTGCGTAGAAGGAATGATGATAAACGTCCCTGGCCGGTGCTAGCTCGTAGATTTTCAACTTCGTTATTCAGGTCCTCAGAGGTTTCAGATAGAAACATTTCTGCATTGTTACTAAAAGGAACTCCTTCCTTCTTGAGCTGTTTTGGCGTTTCCCGAGGTGAAACTTTCTCTTCTATGCAGCCCTGTAGGAAACGTCTGCGAAGCATACGGCAGTTTGTTTTCCGTCTTGTATGAAACTCCCTCCATATGGCTCTCGGTTGCTCACCACCGCTAGAGATGTTGAAGAATGGATGACAAAATGAGTGGTAGGGTGGTGAGATAAACACCAAGAATCGTTGAAGTTTTAATTACTGATGTTTCGCTCTTAACAGAGCTTCTTCAGAGTGTACAAACATGGTCAGAAAATCAACAATTTATATCTTGCATCATTCCACGTTCCTTCCTTAACCCACCCCATCCCTCCCTCTCGTACCCTTCAACTCCCGTAGGACCATCCAGCCGGACGTTTTGGACAGCTTAATAAAACTATCCTGATGGTTACAGCGAGGCTAGGATTTTACGAAAGCTGCCTCGACTATTTTTCATTTTTTCTTGTGTAACCCTTGTTGTAATATTTCCTCTCCGTCCCAGTTGGGTAAATGTCTATATTTCTCCGCATGAACCATCAAGGTGTTTGATATTCGGCGGGCCCTCAGGTCGCTCTTGTGCTCATATGTCCGCTTGTGTAGGCCTCTTCCTGTTTCTCCAAAGTAGTTCAGGTCACAGCCACCACATGGGGTTCTGTAAATCATGCTGTTGTTATTATGTTCTCTTCTATCCTTACCTCTCACTAATTCACTTATCTTCGTACTGGATGAACTAGCAATCTTCAACCCTGCTCTGCGGAGTAAATGTCTCAACTTTTCTATGTACTTGGAGTTGGGAACCAAAATGAAGCCACCTTCCTTGGTCTCCTTTATCTCATCCTTTTTCTTTTCCGTTGTTTTAAGCGCTATTTTCTCTAAACCATGGATTAAACCTTTTGAATATTTAAGTCCTGAGAATACTTTAAAAATGTAGTTGAACTCTTTGTCGATATGTTTGTCACTGCATACCCGGAACCCTCTGAGAAAAAATCAGATTATTACTCCTGTCTTTATCCTTTCACTATGTGCCGAAAAGTAATGAATAGCGCTTAAAACAATGGAAAAGAAAAAGGATGAGATAAAGGAGACTAAGAAAGGTGGCTTCTTTGTAGTTCACAATTCCAAGTACACAAAAGAATTGGGACATTTATTCCGCAGAGCAGGGCCGAAGATCGCCAGTTCATCCAGTACGAAGATAAGTGAAATAGTGAGAGGTGAAGATAGAAGAGAATATAATAACAACAGCATGGTTTACAGAATCCCATGTGGTGACTGTGACCTAAACTACTTTGGAGAAACAGAAAGAGGCCTACACAAGCGGACATATGAACACAACAGTGACCTGAGGGACCACCGAACATCAAACGCCTTGTTCGTTCATGAGGAGAAATATGGACATTTACTGCCCCAACCCTAGTTGACCTGAGGCTGACACGAGGTCGGGTCAGGGGGAGGGGGAGGAAGCTTGTTGACAATATTTTTGGTGATGAATAGTCCTGAAATGATGTCTGGGGTCCATTGACCCTTGGAAATATTCATCGTGGGCAGATAATCAATTAATGTTGATTCCACCATTTTCCTTCTGAACCCACACCCTGATTTATAAATGAGATCAGATTTCTCCCAGTCCATCCGGTGATTAAATTTATTAACGTGTTGAAACACTGCTGAATTTATTTGGCCATATCTAACCGACCTTTTGTGTTCATTTAATCTTGTCGGTAGGTCTCTCCCCGTCTGGCCAATGTATGAAAGGTTACAATCTTTACATGCAAGATTAAATGAACACAAAAGGTCGATTAGATATGGCCAAGTAAATTCAGCAGTGTTTCAACACGTTAATAAATTTAATCACCGGATGGACTGGGAGAAATCTGATGATGTACTTACTTTTTTGGAAACCAAACTGCAACCGTTTCAAGACTCTTTCCCCCTCCCTGTCAACAAAATTCTTGCTTTAGTTCGCCTGTGTGTTTCTTCAAATGTTTTCTCCTTTCAAGACCAATTCTTCCGTCAAAAATTCGGTTGCAGTATGGGTTCCAATTTGTCTCCTGTTTTGGCCAATTTGTACATGGAGTATTTTGAGTGTACCCTTTTGCCCAGCATCAAACCGCCCGAAATGATTTGGCTCAGGTACGTAGACGATATCTTTTCGGCATGGGATGACAGTTGGGGCCCATTTGAAGTGTTCCATGATAAATTGAACCAATTGACCCCGAATCTTAAATTTAAAGTTGAATGGGAAGAAGGACACCAAATCCCTTTCTTGGATATTTTATTAAGAAGAACTGATGATAATTTATTCTTTACAGTATACCGTAAGCCCACCCATTCAGGCAGTTATCTCCACTTTTTTAGCAATCACCCTGACAATGTCAAAAAAAGTGTTGCCTCTGGCCTTTTTTTGAGGGCTTTCAGGATTTGCAGTCCTCAATTTCTGGACCACGAGATTGAGGTGATCAAATGTCAACTTGAGAAGTTGGCTTATCCTCCTTGGTTTCTGGACCAAGCCCTCAGTAAGGCTAGGGCAAACCATTTTAAAACTTCCGTCCCCTCAAATTTTCACCGCTCCTTTAAGGACATTTTAAAGATTCCATTCAATAATACCATCAGTTCTTCTACTAAATTGTTTCCTCGTGAACGTCTCACTATTGCTTATCACTATCCTAACACCGTACGTAAGCAAATTGTGAACGTTCAACAAAAGCCGAAGGAAGTTGAGTCACCTGGTGTTTATTGTTTGCCCTGCAAAGATTGTGATTTGGTTTACTTGGGTCAAACCGGGAGAGACTTGAACACTAGATTGGCAGAACATAAAAGGTCAATTAGGTATGGGCAGGAAAATTCGGCTGTATTTCTTCATGTTAAAAATAAGAATCATTCTTTCGACTGGGGTAAGGCCAGATTAGTGTTCAAGTCCCACTGTGGTTTCAGGAGGAAAATAGTCGAATCAGCATTAATTGAGGAATGCCCTAATATTAATATTTCTAAAGGGCAGTGGACACCTGACATTATCTCACGCGCAGCAATAAATAAGCTCGTGCGGACGTTACATCCTCCCCTCTCCTCACCCCCTCCCTCCTCCGCCACCCCAGTTAGCCCCGCGTCTGAGTGAGGTCAACTGTCCACATCTCTTCTTACTGTAGTTTATAAGTCCCCTCTGTTCTCTATCTTATGTACTTTCCTGAAGAGGGCTACAGTTGATAGCCGAAATATAGGATTATTCTCTATTCGAAGTTTATTCTTTCTCCGACTGTGGGTTCCTGTGTGTTATATATACATATATACATATGTTTATGTATATATATATATATATATATATATATATATATATATATGCTAATAAGAACACGGGTACGTGTGTTCACTTATGCAAAGTAGACCACTTGGAAAAAGAAACTAACGAAGCAGAGCGCTTTCGTATATTACATCTTCAGTGCACTGAAGATGTAATATACGAAAACGCTCTGCTTCGTTAGTTTCTTTTTCCAAGTGGTCTACTTTGCATATATATATAAATATATATATATATATTATATATATATATATATATATATATATATATATATATATATATATATATATATATATGTGCACAACACTGAATGGGTCCCGGTGATTAGAGATACATTTTTAACAACCACAATACACTTTAATTCTAAGCAATCAAAGGCTGACATGCAGAAATTGAAATGCGGTACTGCATTTCAATTTATGCATGTCGGCCTTTGATGGCTTAGAATTAAAGTGCATTGTGGTTGTTATGTATATATATATATATATATATATATATATATATATATATATAAATATATATATACATATATTATATGTATGTATTTATATATATACATATATATATGTATTATATATATATATACATATATATGTATATACATATATATATATATATATATATATATATATATATATATACATATATGGATGAAGGTGAAGCTGGGACGGGAGATGTTGGTTTTTGTAAGTGCGTATGTGTAACCATTACTAACCATCACCCACCACGCACGTGATCCACATGCTTGCAACATAGCGAGACTCCCCTCTTGCTTACTTTGCATTTCCCAGAACATACATCTAACGCAGCACATTTCAAGACAAACAAGATATAGATACCCAATGTCACCAGACTAACCTATTAAAATCCTTTATTATAACTGCCCTATTATATTACCCATAAACTAACATATATATAATATACTTAACAACATCCACCAACTATAGGACTAACCCTCATATATAAAACTGACCCCAATGCATAGAATATCGAAACTAACTCCTTTAGTTACAACAACCCACTAACCCCCTATATAACCTATAACACCCATGTCACGAACGCCAGAGCTGGGTACATGAAGAGCCTACCGGCCAGACGCCAGAGCTAGGTAGGTCAAGAACCTACTGGCCAAAGCTAGGCAGGCCGAGAGGCTGCCAGCCAGTTGTGCCCTAGGTCAAGGCCTGGCACATATTGTTATTCGCCCACAGGGCCCATTTGTACCTTATATTATTTGTAACCAGATTGCCTTCATTGTTAATAAATAGAAGAAAACTCCCGTTTTGGAGTTTATCTCGCCCGCATTAAGTCCTCCTTATGTAACCACAACCTTTTTATCGGTTACAGTATGGACCTTGCACTAAGAAGAGCGTAGAGGAAAGGGAGGCTTTTTGGGTGCATATAAATGAGTGCATAGAGGGTTTAGGGAGAAATGTCAATGTTGTTGTATTGGGAGACCTTAATGCTAGGGTAGGAAATAAACCAATAGACAGAGTGATTGGGAAGTATAGAGCTCCAGGCAAAAATCATAGTGGAGATTGATGGTGATGTGTCTCGAAAGAGAGTTGATGATAGCAAATACAGTGTTTAGGAAGAAAGTCAAGCATAAGTATACATGGGAGAGGGTGGTGAATGGAAGGGTAGCAGATAGAGCGTTAATGGACTATATAGTGGTGACCAAGAGTATGGTAGGAAGAGTCGAGGATGTACATGTTCTGAGGGGAGAGAGTGGAGGAATACCAGATTATTTTCTGGTGTAAGGTAAAATGAGAGTGGAGAATAGGTGAAGAAAGAGGAAAAGGACAGAAGGTACTTAGAGTAAACTGCTTCAATGAGAAAAAAAAAGAGAGTGCGTATAAGAAGAAGCTGAAATAGGAGTGGGAGGGAGTAAAGGATAGAGTAGAACTAGGAGTGGAGGAGGAATGAGGATGGTTCAAGGAGGGAGTTATAAGGTGTGCAAAGATGGTGTGTGGAACAAGGAGGGCGGGAGGAAATAGAAGGAAGAGTAGGGAATGGTGGGATGAGGAAGCAAAGAAGGGTGTAGAAGAGAAGATGCAGACATTCATAGATTGGCTGCAAATTAGGACGAGGGAATCGTATGAGAGGTACAAAGTAAAGAGAAGGGATGTTAAGCATAAGATAAAGGAAGCAAAGAAGAGAGCAGATGTGAAATGGAGTAGGAGTATGACAGAAATTTTTGAAAGCAATAAAAAAGATGTTTTGGAATGAAATTAAAAGAGGAAGAGGAAGCGAATCAAGTGAAGAAGAAAATATAAAAGGTGCAGATGGAGAGATGATAATGGAAGAGAAGGCAGTGAGAGGAAGGTGGGCAGAGTATTTTAGGGAGTTGCTAAATGTGAAGGAGGATAGGGAGGGAAAGGTAGTTGCAGTGGGAAGTGCTAAGAAAATGAGAGTAATGAATGAGAAAAATGGAGGAGAAATAGGGAAGGATGAAGTGAAAGCAGCTGTTAAGATGATGAGGGCAGGTAAGGCACCTGGTATGGATGGATGCCATGCAGAATGTCTGAAGAATGGAGGTACAGTTATGGTGGACTAGCTGGTGAGGTTATTTCATATTTGTTTAAGAGAGGACAGAGAGCCGGAGGACTGGAGGAGTGCCTGTATAGTTCCACTTTACAAGGGAAAGGGGGACAAGTGTGAATGTAGCAGTTTCAGAGGGATAAGCTTGTTGAGTGTAGTTGGGAAGGCTTATGGGATGGTCTTGATTGAGAGGATTAGGAGAGGAACAGAGGGAGTAATTGGTGAGGAACAGTGTGGGTTTAGGACAGGTCGGGGTTGTGTAGATCAGATTTTTGTGGTAAGACAGATATGTGAGAAAGCTATAGGAAAAGGTAAGGATGTTTTTGGGGGCTTTTATGGATCCAGAAAAGGCTTATGACAGGGTAGACAGTAAGGCAGTGTGGGAGGTACTGCAGATGTATGGGATAGGAGGAAAGCTAATAAGAGCAGTCAAGATTTTTTACGAGGGTAGCAGAGCTTGTGTTAGGATTAGAAATGGAGAGAGTGAATGGTTTGAGGTAAAGGTGGGACTTCAACAGGGATTTGTTATGTCGCCATGGCTGTTCAATCTTTACATGGATGGGGTGGTGCGAGAGGTGAATGCAAGGGTAGTGGTTCAAGGGGTTGGAGATGATTAAAGAAAATGGAGAAAAGTGGGAGGTGAGCCAGTTGTTGTTTGCTGACGACACTGCGGTTGTGGCAGGATCAGAGGAGGGATTGAGAAAGTTAGTGACAGAGTTTGAGAAGGTGTGTGAAAGAAGGAAGCTGGAGATAAATGTGGGTTAATGTAAGGTGATGAGATGTACAAGGAGAGAGAATGACAGCAGGCTGGAAGTGAGCATTAAGGATGAAAGACTGGAGGAAGTGGATAGTTTTAGATACTTGGGTGCAAATGTGGCAGGAAAAGGTGGAGTGAAGGTGAATGTAGGGTGTAGATTGAGAGAAGCGAGTAAATGCCTTGGTGGATTGAAAAGTGCAATGAGAAATAGACATCTGGGAATGGATGCTAATAGGAGACTGTATGAAGGAGTGATTGTGCCAACAGCATTGTACAGGGCAGAAACATGGAACATGAGAGAGGAAGAGAGAAGGAGTTTGAATGTGTTTGAGATGAAATGTCTGAGAAGTATGATAGGGGTTACTAGGCTAGATAGAGTGAGAAATGAGGTGAAGAAGAGAACAGGGGTGGAAAGGGAACTGGGAGATAGGGTTGATGAAAGAGTATTAGGATGGTTTGGACACATGGAAAGAATGAGTGAAGAAAGATTAGTAAAAGAAGTGTGGAAGGCAGTGAATATGAGGGGGCGTCCTAACATGAGAAGGATAGCTGGGGTGAAAGGGGCATTACAAAAGAGAGGAATGTCTGTTGAGGAAGGACGGGAGAGGAAAGAAGAGGGGATGGAGAGGGGTTGTATATAGATGATGCAGTGATGCATGAGGGGGAGTGTGTGGGGGATGGGGAGGGTGAGAATGTATGTATGAGAATTTTTTTTTTTGAAGCAGCCCGAAGGGATTTCTCCCCGTCGTCTCCTTTTCTGCATGATGAATTTATGAAGCGGCCTTGCTGTGGATATGTTGTGCCTTGCGACACTGCTGACCCAGGGCAGTGGACAGGATGCAGGGATGACCCGTCATCCAGGAGGTGCCAGGATAAGAGGGAGGGAAGAGGGTGGAGGGGAGTGGAATATATAGGAAATGGAATGGGTGGGAGTGATTTCTATGCCTTTTTCTTTTTGGCTACCCCCCCATGTAGGGGGAAAAAGCCTTTGGTATATATATATATATATATATATATATATATATTATTTATATTAATATATATATATATATATTTGTGTGTGTGTATATATGTATATATGTATATATATATGTATACATGTATATATATATGTATATATACATATAAATATATATATATATATATATATATATATATATATATATATACATTTCACCACCCCTTGTCACCACTGTCACCACCACTGTCGGTCCTCGATCATTACACTTAAATTTGACTTGTAATATCACTCGTCTCGAGGCCCCTTGCCTCTCGTTACGTGAGTTTCACTAAATATTCAAGTTCCTCTTAAGCAGTAGGCCCAATGCCTTGTATTTCCTGTAGTCTCACTATTTTCTAGCCCCCGTGCCTAGTTCTCTCGTCCTTTGGGTTAATAAAAGGGTGGTGAATTTTCTTTCTTCTTTCACTGTAATTTCACCTTCTGGTTACACTCGGGATCTCTTTCTCTCGTCTCTACATCGTCTCTCTCGATCGTCTCCCTAGATCGTCTCTCTAGATCGTCTCCTGATCCTCTCTCACGAGATCCCGTATCCTACGCTAAGCTACCTTCGTCTGACGTCACTAATTTTTCTAATCCAATCTCCGGTGACTTTTCAAATAAATGTCACTCCTTATGGGCGTGACTTTGAATTCATGCACCAATAGTTTTTTTCTCCTTCTCCACCTTGCACCATTCCGGAAAGCCATTGCAATGCCACTAGCAAAATTGTTTACCTCAGCATTAGTCAAACGAAGCTAACCTGCGCTTACAGAGTTTTGATTACATCATCGATTATAAAACAGTCACCACCGTCGGTGTGTTTACATAGACATAGCGTCACCTCGATGTTATCAAAACAACAGGCGAGCAGGCAGGCTCATTTACATTCGTACAACTACCGGCCTCTTACAATACATATATACATATATATATATATATATATATATATATATATATGCATGTATATATATTCGTGAAGTGTTGCAGGAGAGTCTCTTTCAAGCATATTCTGTTGAAAACGACAGCAAATTCATTAAAACTTTATTTCTTTCGTAAGCTTTCTAGTTTTCGGAAAGTAGATTTTTGAGGAAAAGAGAGGGGAAGAGGCAAATTTCCAATTGACATTGGGAACTTATACTAACACAGAAGTCTATGTTATACACAAAATAAATGAAACTAAACTAAACACAGTAGAATAAATCCAAGACGTTTCGTAGATCGTTCTGCATCTTCAGTTGGGAATGAAGGGAAGTATGTCAATGGTGGGTATGAAAATGAATAAAGGTAAAACTTGGGGAGATCGCTAATGACTCTCCTCTGCTTGGTTGGCGATATTTGGTTGATTCCTCAGCCTAGCCGATCGTCTAAGGTATGACATTTTGTCCTCTGCGGGGTGCTTGTTTTGAATATCTGTGGGTTGTCTGTGTATGGGTGTTCTCTGATCCGGCAGCTGTTTTTGTGAACAAATGTCTCCCACGTGTAGGCTTCATGCTGGGGAGGAGGGAGAAATCATTCGTTTGTACATTAATACTGGGTTGTAAATATTTTATAATCACAGCCTCCAAGATGTCTTAAACAATTATAGATGAGTTAATAACAGGCTTGAATGCACTGATTGATTACCATTGACAGACTGGAAAAAGTACAACGGCGAGCCACAAAACTGATTCCAAATATCAAAAATAAATCATACGAAAATCGACTAAAACATATGAATCTGCTTTCCCTAAAAAAGCGTAGACTCAGAGGTGACTTGATACAGGTCTTTAAGATTTTAAAGGGAATTGACAACATCAAAAGTGACCAAATTTTCACATTGAATGAGAATCAGACAAGAAACAATGGTCTCAAACTGTCCGGAAATAGATTCAATTTGGAAGTAGGTGGAGAGAACTTTGCCAACCGTGTAGTTAATGAATGAAATAAACTTCCTGCACAGGTAGTGCAATGTAGTTCAGTTCGAAGCTTTAAGAATCATTTAGATAAATACCTAAGTAAGATGCTGTAATGATTATAATTTATTTTATATTATTTATTTTTGTTTTGTTATCATTTGTCTGTCTGATTTTCATTTATTATTAGTTATATGTCAATTTATTATTATTTACTACTTACCTGTTTGTTTATTATTTAACTCTACCTATGCATTTATTTATGTATTTTATTTGTTATTTACATTATTATAGTTTTCATTTATTGTTTTATTAATATGATTTTTTTTTTTCGCATCCGACCTAGATATGGATGAAAAGGTCTCCTGTCGGCATGCTCCGCCTTTGTAATCCTTTGTATAATGAGAATCGTGGAGACAAAATTGAAAGGTCCATTACCACCCAACAGTGTAGGACATGGTGTATATAATCGTTGGATTAGAAACAGATAAGTAAAACAAGGTGGTGGAGTTATGTTCCTGACTAAGAAGGATATAAATGGAAGAAATGTTACATATGGAAAGAATAAAGTGGAAATAATCATGATAGAAATAGAGGACAGGGACAAGAAGAGCAGGATTTTTGTGGTAAATTATGTGCATCCTAAAACGGCTTCGTGGGAAGAGAGAGAACACAAGAATATTTTTAGAAGACACAAAGATAACACTAAATAAGACAATGGATAATGGAGAAACAATGATTATAATGGGTGACTTTAATTATAAAGAAATCTGCTGGGAAGAGATGACTGTGAAAGGTGGAGATGACCTATGGGGAAATGTGCTGCTTGATATGATTATAGAACATACAATGACACAATGGATACAAGAGAATACTAGGTATAGAAATGAGGAAGAGCCATCAAGACTAGACCTAATAATCACCCCCAGAACCTGAAATAATGGACAAAAAGACACCAAAAAGTAAAAGTGACCACATATTAATAGAACTGGAACTAAATGAAGAAAAATACATGAGAAAAAACGAACAATATAGAAAGGGAAGAATGATGTATGGAAAAACAAATTTTGATCAATTGAGATTTTTTTCTTTTCAAAAAGCAAACTGGGAAAGGATATACAAAGAGGAAACAACAGTAGAAGAGAAATGGAATATTTTGACAACAATTTATAAGGAAGGAGTGGAAAGTATGTTCCAAGACAAAAACAAGAAAAAGGATATGTAAAATGTTGGTACAACAAAAGATATAGAGTTAAAAGATAAAAAGGATAAAGCTTGGATAAAATGAAGGAAAGACAAAAAACTCGAAAAATGGAAAATACATACTGATTATAGAAATGAATATGTACAAGTGTGCAGAGAAGAAAAGAGAAAACACGAAAAGGATATCATAGAAAAATGTAAAGATCAACCAAACTATTTTATAGATTTGTAAACAACAAACTGAAAAACAAACAAGAATTAGTGAAAGTACGACAAGGAGGAATAGAATACACAGAGGAAATAGAAATGGCAGAAATTATGAACAAGCATTCTAAATCAGTGTTTACGAGGGAGAACATACAACTGAGAGATGACGAGTGGGAGGGGAAAGTTCCCCCCCATGAAAGAGATAGAAGTATCAAAGAATAAGATAATAAATTATATAAGTAATCTCGATGTCAAAAAATCGCATGGTCCAGATGAAATGGCAAACTGGATTTTGAGAGAATGCAGGAACGAACTAACAGACAAAATACATAGTCTAATAAGCAGTTCATTGAAGGAAGGAAAAGATCCAGAAGATTGGGAAAGAGCAAATATAGTACCAATATATAAGGGGGGAAACAAAGAAGACCCTACATGCTATAGACCGGTCTCTCTTATAAGTACGGTAGCAAAAATTTGTGAAAGAATTAGATGGGTAAAGCATTTGGAGAAAAAAAAAGTACTAAATCTGAGGCAATTTGGATTTACACAAGGAAGATCATGTGTCACAAACCTGACGTATTTCTATTTAAGACTAATAGATATAATACAGGAAAGAGATGGATGGGCTGATTGTGCCTCTCTAGACCTGAAAAAAGCTTTTGATAAGGTGCCCCATAAGAATTTGCTAAAGAAATTAGAAACAACAGTAGTCGTCACTTAGGTCAGGTCAACCGGGTAGCTGCTTCAGTTAGTGATATGGCGAGTGATTGTGTTACCGTGTTCAGCGTCGAAGAGGAACAACCTCTACTTTGTAGAATTGAAGCCTTGGAGGATGCTGTTAAGTGCCTGAAAGAGGAGAATCGGGTTCTTCGCTCGAAGGCCCATAATACGGAAGACAAAATTAGCGATGAACATGGATGGAATACGGTGAAAAATAAGATGCGGAAAAGTGGAAAAAAGTCCTCACCAGCCCCGCTGAAATGCAAGAACTCGTTTCAAATACTGGCAAATCTGCAGGAAGAAGAAACTAATGAAATCCAAGAGAAGAAGGAAAGATCAGACGCTAGATCCCTGCCCACAGGTAAGATTTTGGTAGTAGGTGACAGTCAAGTGAGGTATTTAGACAGGGTTTTCTGCGACAAAGATAGGAAACATAGGAAGCAGGTGTGCTTCCCCGGCGCGGGCATAGGAGGTGTTAGAGATAGGATTGAAGAGTGTCTAGTAGGGGAAGGTAAGGACCCAGTAGTTTGCTTGAGTGCCGGAGGAAATGATATAGGTAAGTCAGGAAGTGAGGAATTATTTATGCACTACCGGGATGCACTAGACAAGATTAGAAATAGGGGAGGTGTTCCTGTAGTATGTGGAATCCTTCCGAGGCGTAGAGTTGGAGGCATATGGCATTCCAGGGCTATTGCAATGAATTGCATGCTGGCAAAACATTGTAAGGCCAATGGATGGGCACTTGTCTCCCAGAGGATTTCGGCTCTTTGCTGAATCCCTTGAGCGGGAAGTAGGCATCCTACAGGATTTTTTCGGGTAGATTACGTGGGAGTAGGGGGGAGTGTATCGGAATATAGTTTAGGCAATAGAAGCAATTTAGAGAAGGACTGTGTAAAGCGTAACCAAAGCAGGTGGAGGGAAGATAAACTTAAAGTTTACTATACAAATAGCAGGAGCATAATTAACAAAATTTATTTGCTGCGAGGTAAAGCATGCGTAGAAAATTTCGATATTATAGCTATTACTGAATCCTGGATCAACATGGCTGATAAACATTTCCTTCCGGAAATCGAAATAGAAGGATATAAGTTTTTTTTTCATAAGGATAGGGTTGGCAGGAATGGGGGAGGTGTAGCACTTTTCGTTAAAAATACATTAAACTGTATTATCAACAATTCGATTAAGGAAGAGGACTGTACGGAATCTATTTGGGTAGAGATTATAGGCAAGAATAAGAAAGTTATTATTGGCGTCTTGTATAGACCTCCTAACCTCAGCATTGAGCAGACTGATCCCCTGATTCATGAAATTCACAGAGCGTCCCAGTACAAAAACGTTGTGATCATGGGAGATTTTAATTATAGAAACATTGACTGGGAAACTTTAATAGGAGATCATGAAGCAAAGAAATTCCTAGATGCGGTGCATGATAATTTCCTAAAACAAGTGATCACCGATCCTACGAGGGGACAAAATACCCTGGACTCAATTTTAACAAATAATGAGCACCAAATTAGCAGCGTAATAGTGGGAGATAGTCTAGGCTCTAGCGATCATCAAGAAATAAGATTTAATGTTATTTGGGAAAAAATAAAAAGTACGAATAACGTTCAAGTACCAGACTTCAGGAAAGCAAACTTTGACAATATAAAAACCTATTTGAAATTGAATACGAAATGTCATACGGACGTTTCGAACATTCTTGGTTCTCGGAGCGGGGCTGGGAGTGAGGTCTGGGTCACGGAAGGTAATATGCATACCTTAGGTCTGGTCATTTGGGGGCGAGGGCCCAACAGTCAGGTCAGCGATTTTGTCGTAATTAATTGAACAAAACAGAACGTTAGAGAACTTACCTGTTTGAGTTCTCTAACAAATCGTTAGAATTAATATACAAGCTTGAGGCTTCGATGGCTGTAGATCCTTGCCGAGGTTTTATTGTCCTTCTGGTGACAGGGTTAAAGCTTGTCACTGGTACCAGGGTTGAAGCTAGTCTGACGTACCGGGACTGAAAGTTAGTCTTGTTCGGCAGGAGTTCTAACGAGCCTTCAAAAAACGGTTTCGAAGCCACGGGACAACTGATACTTCAAGTAAATTCTCAAGTTCCCAAGAAGTTATCTCAATGTAATAAAAGGGTTGGAGTTGTTGGTGAAAAACGTGGGATCCATTAGAGAGAGAGAGAGAGAGAGAGAGAGAGAGAGAGAGAGAGAGAGAGAGAGAGAGAGAGAGAGAGAGAGAGAGAGAGAGAGAGAGAGAGAGAGAGAGAGAGAAGCTATTTAAAATACATTTTCATGAGTCAATAGACAATGGCGAATGATAAAGGAGATGTAGACTTTGGTGCCATTGATAACCAAGACCGTTAATGACTGTAACATAATTGATGATCTGAGGAACTTGGATGAGTCAAGAACAAGAAATGCAAGACTGTCTGAATGATCAAAAACAGTAACAAAACAGAATAAATAAAATAAAAGAAGAAAAATAAATCGACTCTACATTTGCTTTATAAGGAAATAGAAGCCCATGGAGTAGGAATTGAAGGGTTCAAGGATAAATTACGTGAAGAGGCGACATTAAGAGAAAACTAAGGGAATGAGTTAGGCAACCTGAAAAGTACGATAAACTACAGATAGAGAAGGCTAAGATAGACAAAAAAGAAAAAAAGTGACATAGAAACAATAAGAGAAAACATTATCAATTGAATTAGTAAGGAGGATGGAAAAAGATGCAGAAAATAGGGGAAATTATATAAAAACAATAAATTGAGAAAACGCTGATAATGATGCCAATGTACACTAAAAAACAGAGATTTTTAGATGAGTCATGTATCCACAAGGAAGGACTCAACCAGTCCAAATAAGACTTAAATTACAAAGCACGGTAAATGAAATGACACTGGGTTAAAAAAAATGTACGTTGGCTGTTTTTTCAACTGAATTAAGACCTTTTTGCACCGCTGAATAAAAAATGACACCCATTTTTCTCAATTAGGTCAGGTTTTTATGCTAAGTTGATTTTGAAAAATCCGAACTTCTAAATTGATTACATATGTGACGTTATCAGTTGATTTTCGTTAATATTTTTCACTCAAAAAAGGTTTTAGGAGAAAAAAATTCTAAATGAATGTATTTATCAAATGTTACAAACTTTATTTTCTGTAAATTGAATAATAAACATTGATCAAGGTAAGTACATGCAAATGGAATGTTACGTCGTCATTGTTCAAAATTCAGGGCATAAACTTCCGTTTCTTCGAACCCCTCGAATGATCTCCAACAGGGATGTCTCTCTTCAGAGTCCAACAGTAATCAGACATCATGACTGCATCCCAGCGTCCTTGATACCTGGTCTCCATCTCTTTTATGTCCTGATGGAATCTCTCCCCCTGTTCATCGCTCATTGATCCCAGATTTTCAGGAAACCAATCCATATGTGAGGATAAGTAATGGATTTTGATGCTCATGTTGCATCCATGGTTTCTGAAAGCAGTCAGGATATTGGTGACAAGTTCTGCATAGTTCCTGGCCTTGCTGTTACCAAGAAAGTTCTTCAAGGCCAGAACAAAAGCTTTCCATACTTCCAGTTCAACTTCGTTCATTGATTTTTCAAACTTAGGATCTCTGATGAGCTGATGGATTTGAGGACCATCAAAGATGCCAGCTTTCAACTTCTCTATGGTTATTCCTGGAAAAGGCACAAGTAAGTGAAGCAGCCACTATCCTTGTCTAGAGCTTTGGTGAACTGTTTAATCAAGCCGAGTTTGATGTGAAGTGGTGGGAAGATTATTATCTCTGTCTACCAGAGGATTGTTGATGACGTTCCTTCCTCTGTAAGGCACAAATTCCTCCTGCACCGGCCAGCCCTTCTTTGAGTAATGCTGAGCAGTGTCCCTACTATCCCACATGCACAGAAAGCATGGGTACTTGGTGAAGCCGGTCTGTTTTCCCAACAAAAAAATTCACCATCCTCAGGTCAACACAAATAAGCCATTCATGATGATCATAACAAATTCTGCTTCAGTGTAGTCGAGTGAGCAAGGAGTGCAGAGGCAAACTAGTTACCGTTATGAAGCAGAACACATTTCACCAGTCGCTTGCTGCTGTCAATGAACAGGCTCCAATCTTTGGGTTCATACTGTGACACTCCAAGCTTGTGCAGAAGCTGGACAATATCTGTACAGTACACCAAGTCCTTCTCTTCAATGAAGAAACGGAGGAACTCTTGATGTCTGTTGCGGTAAAAGGTGATGCAAGCACTGTCAGAAAGGAGGTTCTTTTCTTTCAATCTGGATGCCAATCTCGGAAGAGGACTTTGACAAGCTGAGATCGCAAACTAGATCATCTTGGTCATCTTCTGGAACAATGGAGAAATCTTCGTCACTGATGTCAGGAAGTTCTCCAAAGACAGGTACTGGAATTTCATTACAGTGAGCTAGAGGACTACGTGCTGATTCAAGATCAGGATACTTGAGGCTACTTCGGTTCTTTCTGTTGATCCCAGTCACATCAATAGCGCAGAAATAGAAGTCAGTGACATGGTTTGTCAGCTCCCTCCAAACCATGGAAAATCCAAACTTCAGAGAAATCTTCTTCTCTTTGGTCCACTGACGCAGACACTCGGTGCATGACTTGAATACCATGTGTGGCGCCCAAGCTTTGTCCTGGTCATCAAGTTTAATACCAAAATAAGAATGGTAAGCACTCTCCATGAAACTTGTGACTTTATTCCTGTTAGGTATAATGGTGTATTCACCGCAGATGTAGCAGAATACGTCAGGCTTATTTTAACAAGATCTTCTAGCCGAAGCTTGGTAGATGACTTTGACATTTACCTGTAATAGAAAAAATAATCATAAGTTGGCACATGCAAAATCTTCAGAATTTGTTTACATGAAAGAATTGTGCATCATATCACGTGAAAATAACCGTAGAAAAAAAACAAAAACGTAAAAAATATATGTAGCTTACTTCAGAGAGTTGACCTGATTAAGCAAAACCAATGTAATTTTTAGATTCAGCACATAAAAAATGTCCTGAATCAGCTAGAATAAATAGATAAATAAATATAGATATAAATAAACAATAAATTTGGTGTTGACTAATGTAATCGATAGAATTTGGAAGCTGGAAAGCATAGGTAAGTACAAGTATGTTGGTTGAGGAGGAATGTAGAGAGGAGGGAATAAAAAGAAAACTGGATATAGATACGAAAAGAAAATAGTGAAAGTGCTCGCGCGCTCACGTGTGTGTGTGTGTGTGTGTGTGTGTGTGTGTGTGTGTGTGTGTGTGTGTTTTATGTGTCTGTGTGTGTGTGTGTGTGTGTGTGTGTGCGGGTGTGTGTGCTTGTGTGCGTGAGTGTGCGTGCGTATATATATATATATATATATATATATATATATATATATATATAATATGATGAATTATGGAAGACAAATGAGTGGAAGGGTGGTGAGTTGAACGCAGAGAACAGTTGGAGTTTTATTCACATACAATTTCAGAAAATGAACAGCTTATATAATCAATCCTTGCCGTGTTCCCTTCCCTCTATACTCTCATCCGTCCTCCACCCTTTTCATGTGACTCCGACCGTGTCACTTCTCCCTCCGTTCTCAGGGGTGGGAAGTAATGTAGGCTGCCTCCACTATTTTTCTTTTCTTTTTCTCTAGACCTTTGTGGAGCACCTCTATCTTGTTCCAATCTGGAAGATGACCACATTGGTCTATATGAACTACTAGCGAGTTGGAGGTTCTGTGAGCTCTGACGTCATTTTTGTGCTCATATGTCCGTAGCTCCACTGATCTTCCCGTCTCTCCATGATATCCTAACGGACAACCACCACAAGGTATATTTTAAATCGCGCCCTTCTCTATATCCTTTTCTGATTTATTTCTATTCTTGACAACTTCTCCTAATTTTGTACCCGTGGAGAAAGCAACGCTCACACCCGCTTTTGTGAGAATATGTCCCAACTCCTCCGCGTACTTCGAGTTGGGGACGGACAAAAACCCCGCCCTGCCTTCTCCGGACCAGTCGTCCTTCTTCCTTCTTATTATTACCGTTGCTTTCTTCCTCAATCTGTGCAGTAGTCCTTCAACGGGAAAGAATACAGACAACACCGAGGACTTGCAATGGGTAGTCCTCTCAGTGCGGTTCTAGCTTCATTGTATATGGAAGTTTTAGAGACAGATTATTTCATAAGGATAATGGGTAGAGACACACTTTGGCTGAGGTATGTGGACGACGTTCTTGTCATCGCTCGGAAAGAGGTACAATTAGATAACAAGTTGAGTAGATTGAATCATGTCGAACCAAACATCCAGTTTACTATCGAACACGAGATGGGTAACAGACTAGCTTTCTTGGATACGGTGATTTGGAGGAGAGGTAGTAAGATATCATTCTCTGTCTACAGAAAAAGCACCAATAAAGACGATGTGATTCATTTCTACTCAGCGCATAGCAACAAAATTAAAAACGGAGTGGTTATAGGATTTTTCTTAAGGGCGTACCGTATTTGTAGCGAAGAATTTTTAGAGGATGAAATCAAATATATTTTCAAAGTATTCACTAAACTCAGATACCCGGAAGGACTACTGCACAGATTGAGGAAGAAGAAACGGTAATCATATGAAGGAAGAAGGACGACTGGTCCGGAGAAGGCAGGGCGGGGTTTTTGTCCGTCCCCAAGTAAAATACAACTAGGTATACAACTAGGGAAACACACACACACACACACACACACACACACACACAC
Organism: Oratosquilla oratoria; assembly: GCF_046742065.1. NCBI lineage: Eukaryota > Metazoa > Arthropoda > Malacostraca > Stomatopoda > Squillidae > Oratosquilla > Oratosquilla oratoria. The sequence continues at coordinate 1,901,636 of NC_134816.1, read as the reverse complement.
ACACACACACACACACACACACACACACACACACACACACACACACGCACGCACAAACACATACACACACACACACACACACACACACACACACACACACACACACACACACACACACACACACACACACACACACACATACACACACAAACACATACACGTGGTGTAGTGGGAAGGTGAAGAAAAAGGAGAGAGGGATTACTGAGGAAACTGGAAGGAAAATAGGAACGGGACGAACGAGCCCCGGATGTTAGAAGGGGTGTTAACAAAAGGGGTGGAAAACACACAGACAAAGAAGAACAAGGAAGCAGAGGTGTCAAAAGCAGAAATATAGATAATAGGAGCTCAATGGAAAGAGAAGATAACTGCTTTTATGGATTTAATGAGGGAGGAGGTGACAACCTCCCCCGACTAGTAAATGTAGAGGAGAAACTAAAAAAAAGAAAGAAAAAAATTACGAAGCATGGGAGGTTAGGTTTAACCAATTAACACTAGCTACCCAAAGAATTGATAAACTGGAAGAACTAAAGAAGGAAAATCAAAACCTAACTAAAGAAATAGAAGAATTAAAAAGACAGTTAAAAGAAGTAAAAGATGAGAATGAGGAATTAAAGAAGAATAAAGGGAATAAAGAGTTCATAGCAAAAGGAGCACAGGGTTGGAGAAAAGTCCAAGAGTACAACAAAATTGTATTTAGAGATATAATGACACAACAAATGAAAGAACAAACTAAGGATACAGTTATTAAAGTGATGAGAGAGAAGGAGAATATAGTAAGAGACTTGGCGGACAAAAAGGAATGTATAATTATATTAGGGATGGAACAGAAGCATAATCCAAATAGGACCACAAGAATAAAAGAGGAGAAGGAAAAGGTAAACAAGGTATTAAAAGTAGTTCAAGAGGATGGACAAGAAACAGGGAAAGAAATTGAAGAAATATATAGAATAGGGAAATACAATACAGATAAGACCAGACCAATTAAGATCAAATTCAGGTCACAAACGACAGCAGAGAATATCTTAGCAAAAGCAGGGAAAGTAGTAGACAGTGATGAATATGAACAGGTATGGATAAAAAGCGACATAAATAAAGAGGAAAGAGAGGATGAAAACATATAAAGACTAGAAGCTAAGAAAAAAACGAGAAAAGAACAGAGTCAGAAAAAGATAAATTCTATTGGAGAGGAGTGGATATGAAAGTAAGGATATGGTTCATAGCAGAGAAAAAAGGAAAGGAAACAGAAAAAAAAAGATGGAAGTAGCAGAAAATTAAAAGTATCTTACACTAACATAGATGGCTTAATAACAGGCTTGAATGAACTGAATGATTACCTGAAGGAAAAAGAACCGGACATAATGGGAATTGTAGAGAAAAAATTGAAAGGTTCATTACCACCCAACAGTGTTGGACATGGTGCATATAGTTATTGGATTAGAAACAGAGAGGTAAAATAAGGGGGTGGAGTTATGTTCCTGACTAAGATGGATATAAATGTGAGGAATGTCGCATATGAAAAAAATAGAGTAGAGATGATTATGATGGAAGTGGAGGACAAGGATGGGAAGAGCAAGAAGTTTGTAGTAAATCATGTGTCTCCTAAAACGGCTTCGTGGGAAGAGAGAACACAAGAATATGTTAAAAGACACAAAGATAACACTAAATAAGATAATGTAAGATAGAGGAACAATAGTTATAATGGGTAACTTTAATTGTAAAGAAATCTCCTGGGAAGAGGTGACAGTGAAAGGTGGAGACGACCTATGGGGAAATGTACTACTTGATATGATTATAGAACATACAATGACGCAATGGATACAAGAGAATACTGGATATAGAAATGAGAAAGAACCATCGAGACTGGACCTAATAATCACATCAGAACCTGAAATAATGGACAGGAGTGAATATGAGACACCAATAAGTAAAAGTGACTACATATTGGTTGAACTGGAAATAAATGAGGAAAAATACATTAAAAAAAAACGAATAATATAGAAAGGGAAAATTGATGTATGGAAAAACAAATTTTGATAAAATAAGATTTTTTTTTCTTCAAAAAGCAGACTGGGAAAGGATACACAAGGAGGAAACAACAGTAGAAGAAAAATGGAATATTTTGACAACAACTTATAAAGAAGGAGTGGAAAAGTACAAAACAAAAAGAAGAAATAGAATATGTAAAGTGCTGGTACAACAAAAGATGTTGGGAATTAAAAGACGAAAGGGATAAAGCTTGGATAAAATGAAGGAAAGACAAAAGACCTGAAAAATGGAAAATATATACTAGCTTCTTACTTACTTACTTACTTCAGCTCCCAGTAGTAGGCGTTATGCCTGTCAGTGATCCCAGCATGTTCCTCCATCTGGCTCTATCATGGAAGGCCCCTTCCTCCCTCAGAGTTTCGATGTTGGGCAAGTCATGTCTGCTGAGGGCTTCTTCAACATTTTCTTTCCATCTCTTTCTCTTGGCCTTCTTCCATCCGGCTTCCACTCCCAACATCCCCTTGCAATTCTTTCTTCAACCATTCTTTCTAAATGTCCTAACCATCTTAACTGGGCAGCATCTATTTTGCTTAGCATTAAACAGACGCCAATGCTTTTCCTTATGTCTTCATTTTTTTTAATTTATCTCTCCTCGTCTTTCCAACTATGGCTCTTAATGGTCTCATTTCCGCTGCCTGAATCCTGCTTATGTCTACTTTTGTCATTACCCAACTTTCTGAGCCGTGTGTTAGGGTAGGAGACAAAACAGTATTGAAAATAATTCTTTTCACTTCTAAAGGTACATGTTTTTCTTTTATTATTGGCCAGAGAGCTCTAACATTTGCACTAAATTTATTCATTCTTTCTGAAATATCTCTCTTATTTCCACCCTCCTTAGTGATTACACTTCCAAGATATTTGAAGATGTTTGTATTTTTTACCATCTTATTTCCTATGGTGATGCTAAACTCGTGTTCCTCTCTTCTGCAACGGTCAGTATCTCTGTCTTTTCTACATTCATTTTCATGCCTTTCCTTATAAAGCACTCATTCCACCTTTTTATGTCTTCTTCGATCTCTTCCCTATCTGTGCTTCATTCAGCTATATCATCTGCATAAGCCATTATTCTGTTCTTATAATTTTCTTCTTTACCTTCTTTAAAATCCTCTATTACAGTTTCCATATATGCTATAAAAAGCAGAGGGGATAACACACTTCCTTGTTTAACCCCTGTTTCTACAGGGAACCACTTTTCTGCCCCCTTTGATGTTCTAACACTGCATACACAGGGGTAATACAAACTTTTTATAGATTTCTTTAGATGTCCCTTGATACCATACCTCTCCTCTATACATCTCCATACCTTTTCGCGAGGCATTGAATCAAAAGCTTTCTGTAAATCAATGAAAGTGATGTATAGGCTTTGGTTATATTCCCATGCCTTCTCTATTACCATTCTTAGTCCAAAAGTTAAATCCGTTACTGATCTATTACTTCTATAACCATGCTGCTCTTCTCCTAATGAAGGTTCTACTAGGTCTCTTACTCTTCTCTCAATTATTCTCTCGTACAGCTTTGTGATGTGGGGTATTAAGGAAATCCCTCTATAGTTGTTACAATTTCCAGCACCACCCTTACCCTTAAAAATTGGGGCTATTAGGGTTTTACCCCACTCTGGTATTCTTCCTTCTCTATAGATCTTATTTATGAGCTTCAATATATTTTGCTGTACTACATTTCCTCCTTCCTTTATTAGCTCTATTGATATTTCATCTACTCCTGGTGTTTTGGAATTCTTCATTTCTCTCAATGCCCATTCAATTTCTTTTTGAGTGATTTCATCATGTTCTTGTCCATCTAAATCTTCCTCCGCCTCTTTCCATTGTTCCTCATTTCCTGCATTTAGGAGCTCCTAGAAGTATTCTGTCCATCTGTTGTCTAGGTCTTTAATGTTATATTGCTTTGCCTTGCTTTTTCTATATGACTTTGCTATTCCATATAGTAACTTTTTTCCTTTCTGCAAATCCTCTGTCAATCTCTCTCCCAGTTCTTTCCATGTCTCTGTCTTTGCTCGATATTTTGCAAGATTTGTTTCTTTCCTTGCCAGTACATATTCTGCTCGGCTTTCCGGTGTTCGTCTTCTTAGCCACTTTCTTAACTATAAAGTTTTGTTTTTTACTGCCTGTTTGACCTCCTCATTCCACCAAGGTGTGTGTCTTCTCCTATTTTCTCCGATCCATTCTTCCCCTAAAGTTTCTTCTGCTACTTCACTGATTGCTTCTTTCAAAATGTCCCATCTTTCTTTTTCCTCATCATTTTGCTTCTCTAATTTTTGTGTAAGTTTGATTTTATAAGCATTCTTTTTATCTTCCTCTTGCAAACTTTTTTTTTTTAATATTTTTCTTTTTCTACATTGCCGTGGTTTTACCTTACCAATCTTAAGATCAGCCATCAGTAACCTATGATCTGAATCTAAACTCACTCCTGGTATTACCTTTATATTGGTGAATATTCTTCTGTCTGAACATACTATGTAATCGATAATTGATTTTTGATCAAACTGTCCTGTATTTTGATTCCATCTATATCTAGTGAATTTATGTTCCTCTTTATGTTGATAAAAGCCATTCATTATTTTCAAACCGTTCCTCATGCAGTAATCTATCAGTTTTTCTCATTCTGAGTTTCTCGTCCCTTCGCCAAATGTCCCTATTATACTTTCTATTCCTTCTCTTTCCTTTCCTACACTAGCATTAAAATCACCAATCAAAATCCTATATCGCCATCTAGAATCTCATATTCTTCCTCTAAAAGATCCAGGAAATTTTCTTTTTCTTCTTCAGGACATCCCTGTTGTTGTGCATACACTTGATATATATTGTACTTTCTTCCTTTTATTCGTATTGTACACTTCATTAATCTTTCATTGATCAATTTCACCTCTTGAATATACTGCGTCAGTCTTGGTCCCACTATCATAGCTACCCCGTGCCTTCTCCCTCTCTCTTCTGATCCACAGTACATGAAGGTATATCCCCCTCCGAGGTCTCTTCCTTCATATTTTCCCCAATGTCTTGTCTCTGCCATTCCTATAATGTCTATCTTTCTTTCATTCATCATCTCCAAGATTTCTTCCTCTTTGTCTCTATATGTTGCGATGTTAATAGTTGCAAGTCTTACTTTGTGGAGTGTCTTGTGCGAATTTCCTTTACGTTTCCGATTTCGTTTACCTGGATTCCGAGGCTGGTCGTGGAGTTTCACGAGCAGAAGACTTTTTACACTACCGGCTAGCTAGGCCTGTCGTAGCAACCCTCCTCCTTTCTCATCCTTTCTCAAGTGTGCAGAGAAGAAAAGAGAAATTACAAAAAAGATGTCATAGAAAAATGTAAAGATCAACCAAAACTATTTTACAGATTTGTAAACAACAAACTGAAAACTAAACAAGAATTTGGAAACTACGACAAGGAGTCAAATACACAGAGGAAATAGAAATGGCATAAATTATGAACAAGCATTTTAAATCGGTGTTTACGAGGGAGAACATACAACCTAGAGATATCGAGTGGGAGGAGAAAGTCCTCCCTGTGAAAGAGATAGAAGTAACAAGGAATGAAATAATGAATCACATGAGTAATCTCGATGTCAGAAAACCGCATGGACCAGATGAATTGGCAAACTGGATTTTGAGAGAATGTAGGAATGAACTAACATACAAAATACATAGTCTAATAAGCAGTTCATTGAAGGAAGGAAAAGTTCCAGAAGATTGGAAAAGTGCAAATATAGTACCAATATATAAAGGGGGAAACAAGGAAGACCCTACTAATTTGGTAGCATGTGAAATAGAATATGGTAGCATGGTATAAGAAGAATCGTCAAAGTAAAAGTAATAAATCTGGAAAGGGTAGGCAGAAGCTGGAAATATATATATATATATATACATATATATATACATATATATATACATATATATATATATATATATATATATATATATATATATATATATATTAGTGAACTTAGGGAGCAGGTTTTCATTAATACATTTTCTATTAAAAATCACTGCATACTCTGCGTTGGTGATCTTCTTCTTAAGACTTTCTATTTTCCTCAGTATTTTCTTCTCTGAAGCAGGGGGAGAAAATATCACATTTCCGAACGAGTCCATGTTTGGAAATAAAAAACAACATTTAACGACGTTTCGCCTATACCTTAGGCATCTTCTGGTAAATTTATTGAAGAAATTATTTACAAGAATATAAATACAGAAAAATACAGAAAAAGAGACATAAATTGGTAACACGCGTCATGTTCTGTTGGTGACGCGGGATGCTCCGAAGAGTTCTAAAGTACCGCACATATTTTGCTGTATATTTATTAAAGGCATATGGTTTCTAATAAAAACAGCCTCTAAACATTTTAGTTTCTTTCTGTTAGTATCCTTGACCAAAATTGAGGTGCTTTTATTTAGCTGGTCCCGTGTAATGCTGGTATTGTGGGATTTTGTCACGTGGGTTTTTATCGCGCCATTTTGCATATGTTGTGTGAGCCTCTGAGTTAAAGTTTGTGTGGTATGGGCTATATACTCTTCTTGGCAAAGCACACCGTCTTTGTATAAATCACAAGAGTATTTGTATACCACATTATTTTTCTTGAGTTTATCCGTGGTAGCTGTCATGTTATTTTTCATCACCAGCGATGATGTTCTAGGGTTACGGTAAAAGATTATAAGGTTTATTTTGTCCTCTTCTTTTCTAGGCTTACAATTTCTGTGGATTATGTCTTTTAGAGCTTTTTCATCTTATTTGTACGCTGATGACATTGTATTTTGATAATAAATGTTTATATAATTTTTCTGATTCTCTAACTCTTTATTCTTGGTGTTGGCTTTCTCCATATTACTTTTAATTTCCTTATCGATGTCCCTCATTGCAAAGCCATTGTTTGTTAAAATTTGCTTGACTCTAACAAGTTCTTGGTGTAGTAGTTGCCAACTGGAACAAATTTTAAAGGCTCTTGTGACATACGCACGTATTACGCTCATCTTATATATGGAGGGACATTCACTAGAACCGTTTAGACATCTTCCAGAATTAGTTGGTTTTCTATAGACAGTTGTAGTGAAAATGCCTTTTGTACCATCAACCCAAACGTCTAGAAAAGGAATTTTATTGTTGACGCTCCTTTCCACCGTAAAGCGTAGACAAGAATGTTCTTCCATTTTGTTTTTTATGTCATCAAGGTGTTTCTCTCCTTCTACATCTACAAAAATGTCATCTATATATCTTAGATACAGTTTAGGTTTAACGTTTAAAGTCTCGAGGACGTGATTTTCGATATGGCACATATAAGCCTGTGCAAATAAGACTCCTAGAGGACTTCCTATACTAACACCATCTAACTGGCGATAAATTCTGCCTGATGGGCATCTAAAAGGTACTTCTTGGGTACATATCTGTAACATTTTCTGCAAGACGTGACGAGGGATTTTTGGAGGGGGCAAACTGACATGGTGGAAAACGTCATGTAAAATTATCTCAATTGTCTCTTCTACAGGGACATTCGTATAGAGACTTTCCACATCCAGAGATGCAAGCATTCCGTGGGGGTTAGAATTTTTAAGAAATTCAACAAATTCATCCGTAGAGCGGAGAGTGTGGAAGGTGGGGATGTATGGGGTGATCAGTTCATTTAGTTGTTTTGCTAAATGGTATGTAGGTGTGGGTATTTGTGAGATGATAGGTCTCAACTTGTGTCCAGGTTTGTGGGTTTTGACATTTCCATAGAAATATCCCGGTTCGTAGTGACCTTGTAGTGGGGCAAATTTAACACCATCAATCAAAGCGTTGGAAGTAGCAATTAATTTTGTAACTCTCTTACGAATGTCATCTATTGGATTTCGGTTGACACGTACAAATTGATATTTTCTCTCCCTGCTTCAGAGAAGAAAATACTGAGGAAAATAGAAAGTCTTAAGAAGAAGATCACCAACGCAGAGTATGCAGTGATTTTTAATAGAAAAAAAAAAATATATATATATATATATATATATATATATGTGTGTGTGTGTGTGTGTGTGTGTGTGTGTGTGTGTGTGTGTGTGTGTGTGTGTTTGTGTGTATGTGTGTGTGTGTGTGTGTGTGTGTGTGTGTGTGTGTGTGTGTCTGTGTGTGTGTGTGTGTGTGTGTGTGTGTGTGTGTGTGTGTGTGTGTGTGTGTGTGTGTGTGTGCGTGTGTGTGTGTGTGTGTGTATTCACCTTGGTCTTTGGATCACGTGTTGGATTCGTGATCGACAGCTATTTCCCTCCCGGAAGAGAGCTCAGAGCTCGTATGACCGACCTATGGGTAATGCTATGACCTTTCACACACACACACACACCCAACTCCCCGCCCACGAGAGTCAGAGTAACGACCCGAAGCACAGCGATACCGAAATAATTTCGGCCCTGGGCAGGATTCGAACTGGGTACTGCGAGCACGCACCGTACTTCCCAGTCCAGCGCTCTACCACCGCGCCACCTAGTTGTGTGTGTGTGTGTGTGTGTGTGTGTGTGTGTGTGTGTGTGTGTGTGTGTGTGTGTGTGTGTGTGTTTGTGTGTGTGTGTGTGTGTGTGTGTTTGTGTGTGTGTGTGTGTGTGTGTGTGTGTGTGTGTGTGTGTGTGTGTGTGTGTGTGTGTGTGTGTGTGTGTGTGTGTGTGTGTGTGTTTACCTAGTTGTATTTTACGGGAAGATAGCTATGCTCGTGGTGTCCCGTCTCCATATTTCGTTTTATCTAGACTGATTTTAAATTCGCGTATCGTTTTTGCACACACCACATTCTCCTCCAACCTGTTCCAAAAGTCTGTTATCCTGTGGGGAAAGCTGTTCTTTTTTCAGGTCTCTTCTATAATTGTCTTTCTTGATATTCTTTCCGTGTCCTCTTGTATCTCTACTATCCCATTTTATTAGATCCTCTCTATCAATAATTTCCATGCCTTTCATGATTCTATAAATAGTTATCAAGTCTCCTCTCTCTCTTCTTTGCTCCAATGTCTGTAGAGGTAGCCTCTCCTCATATGATAGTTCTGAGAGCGTTGGTGCCAATTTCGTAATTGCTCTTTGTATTCTTTCAAGTTTTGTTATACAATTTTTTGTACTTGGTGACCACGTCGTCGCTGCATACTCCAATTTTGGTCTAACAAAGTGACCAGTATTTTCTTCACCTTTTCTTCGTCCAGGTATGTAAATGCCACTTTGATTGATTTTATTGAATTATAAGTTTATCCAAAAAATTTTGTTTATGTTTCTCAGGGGACATATTATTCATGATAATGACTCCTAGGTCCTTCTCTTTTTCCACTTTTTAATTTCTTCCTCTCCCAATGTATATGATCCCACTATTTTTTTTATGCTTTTTCCAAATTCCATTATACTACACTTTTTAATATTGAATTCCATCTCCCACTTCCTACTCCATTACCATACTTTATTGAGATCACTCTGCAGCGACTCACAATCTTCATCGGTGTTAACTTTTTTCAACATTTTTGCATCGTCTGCGAAGAAGCTCATTTAACTTTCAATTCCTTTATCCATATCAATAATATATATAGCAAACATTATTAGGGTCAGAACTGTTCTTTGTGGAACTCCATTAATCACCTCATTCCAATTGGAATGTTTGTCTCTTATCACCACTCTCATTTTCCTTTCATGCAAAAAGTCTTCCATACACTTAAGTAGTTTGTCCTGTATTCCTCCTGCAATTTCTAATTTCTTTAGCAATTTCTTATGTGGGACCTTATCAAAAGCTTTTTTCAGGTCTAGAAATGCTCAATCAGCCCATCCATCTCTTTCCTGTATTATATCTATTAGTCTTGAATAGAAACACATCAAATTTGTGTCACATGATCTTCCTTGTCTAAATCTAAATTGCCTTGGATTTAGTACTTTTTTTTTCCAAATGCTTTACCCATCTAATTTTGATCATTCTTTAAAAAAAATTTAGCTGCCGTACTTGTAAAAGAGACCGGTCTATAGTTTGTAGGTTCTTCTTTGTTTCCCCCTTTATATATTGGTACTATATTTGCTCTTTTCTAATCTTCTGGAACTTTTCCTTCCTTCAATGAACTGCTCATCAGACTATGTATTTTGTCTGTTAGTTCGTCCCTGCATTCTTTCAAAATCCAGTTTGCCATTTCATCTGGACCATGCGATTTTCTAACATCGATATTACTCAAGTGATTCATTATTTCATTCCTTGTTACTTCTATCTCTTTCATAGGGGGGACTTTCCCCCTCCACTCGATATCTCTAAGTTGTATGTTTTCCCTAGTAATCACTAATTTAAAATGCTTGTTCATAATTTCTGCCATTTCTATTTCCTCTGTGTATCCTTTTCCTCCTTGTCGTAGTTTCATTAATTCTTGTTTGTTTTTCAGTTTGTTGTTTACAAATCTATCAAATAGTTTTGGTTGATCTTTACATTTTTCTATGACATCCTTTTCGTATTTTCTCTTTTCTTTTCTGCGCACTTGTACATATTCATTTATATAACCAGTATATATTTTCCATTTTTCGTTTTTTTTCTTTCTTCCATTTCATCCGATCTTTATTCCTTTTGTCTTTTAACTCGCTACATCTTTTATTGTACCAACATTTTGCATATCCTATTTCTTGTTTTTGTCTTGGAACATACTTTTCCACTCCTCACTCCTTTCTTATAAATTTTTGTCAAAATATTCCATTTCTCTTCTACTGCTGCTTCCTCTTGTATATTCTTTCCCAGTCTGCTTTTTGAAAAAAAAAAAAATCTTATTTTATAAAAAAAAAAAAAATCCATACATTATTTTTCTCTTCCTATATTGTTTGTTTTTACCATGTATTTTTCTTCGTTTAGTTCCAGTTCAACTGATATATGGTCACTTTTACCTAGTGGTGTCTTATGTTCAATCTTGGCCACTATATCAGTTTCTGATGTGAATATTAAGTCTAGTCTCTATGGTTCTTCCTCATTTCTATACCTAGTATTCTCTTGTATCCATTGTGTCATTGTATGTTCTATAATCATATCAAGTAGTACATTTCTCCATAGGTCTTCTCCGCCCTTCATTGTCATCTCTTCTCAGCAGATTTCTTTACAATTAAAGTCACCTATCATAACTATTGTTCCTCCATCTTCCATTATCTTATTTAGCGTTATCCCTGTGTCTTTTAACATATTCTTGTGTTCTCTCTCTTCCCACGAAGCCGTTTTAGGAGGCACATAATCTACCACAAACTTCCTGCTCTTCTTGTCCCTATCCTCTATTTCCATCAGAATCATCTCCATTCTATTCTTTCCATATGTAACATTCCTCACATTTATATCCTTCTTAGTCAGGAACATAACTCCACCACCTTGTTTTGCTTCTCTGTTTCTAATCCAATAATTATATACACCATGTCCTACACTGTTGGGTGGTAATGGACCTTTCAATTTTGTCCCTACAATTCCCATTATATATATTTTTTTCGGGTAATCATTCAATTAATCCATCTATATTTGTGAAGGATACTTTTAATTTTCTGTTCCCTCCATCCTCTTTTCTGTTTCCCTCCTGTGTTTCTCTCCTATGAATCATTTCTTCACTTTCATATCCACTACTCTCCAATAGAATTTCTCTTTGTCTGACTCTGTTCTGCTCTCGTTTTTTTTATTTTTTCTTAGCTTCGATCCGTTTTGTTTTCTCTTCCTTTCTTTTCTCTTTATTCATCTCTCTTTTTATCCATACCTGTTTGTATTGATCACTTTCTGCTATTTTTCCTGTTTTTTATAAGACATTCTCTGCTGTCGATTGTGACCTGAATTTAACCTTAATTGGTCTGGTTTTGTTTATATTGTATTTCCCCAACCTATATATTTCTTCAATTTCTTTCCCTATTTCCTGTTCACCCTCTTGAAATATTTCAATACCTTGTTCACCCTTTATTTCTCCTCTCTTACTCTTATAGTCCTATTTGGATTATGTTAATCTTTCACTCCTAATATAATTATACATTTCTTTTTATTTGCTATGTCTCTTACTGTATTCTCCTTCTCTCTTATCACTTTAATAACTGTGTCCTTAATGTGTTACTTCATCTGTTGTTTCACTATATCTCTAAATTCAATTTTGCTATCCTCCTGAACCTTTTCCAACCACTTAACTCTTTTTCTATGGACTCTTTATTCTCTTTATTATTCCTCTTTAATTCCTCATTCTCACCCTTTACTTCTTTTAACTGTCTTTTTAATTCTTCTATTTCTTTATTTAGGTTTTAGTTCTCCTGCTTTAGTTCTCCCAATTCATCAAATTTTTGTGTAATTAGTGCATGTTGGCTAAACCTAACCTCCCATGGTTCGTTCATTTTTATTAGTTTTTCCTCTAGGCTTGCTAATCGGGGGAGGTATCCATCTATTTCCTCAATAAAAAAAATAGAAATAATTATCTCCACTTTCTATTGCGCTGCTCTTATCTATATTTCTAATCTTAATGTCTTTACTAACTTCTTCGACTTCATCTGTGTTGTCTACACATCTCTTGTTTACATTCCTTCTGATGTCCGGGGCCCGTTCGTCCCCTTCCTTATTTTCTTCCATTTTCCTCAATAATCCCACCCCTTCTCTTTTTTTCATCACCTGCCCACTGCACCACGAACTTCCCCTTCCCTACTAATACAACACAGGTACTCCCTCGCTGTTGAAATCCACGATTTTTTTTATTTTTTCCGAGTTCCAATCTTCGCCGTCAATCCGACGTGTGTGTGTGTGTTCATATATATATATATATATATATATATATATATATATATATATATGTATATATGATCTGATCATTTTTTGGTGGAAGGTAAGTTGAAAGTGGAGGATAGATGGAGGAAGAGGCAAGGGACAAAAGGTAGGGAGGTTCTTAGAGTGAACTCCTTGAATGAGAAGGAAAAGCAGAAGGAGAACGGAAAGAAGCTGAAGGAGGAGTGGGAGGGAGTAAAGGGTAGAGTAGAGCTGGGTGTGGAGGAGGAATGGGGATGGTTCAAGGAGGGAGTCATAAAGTGTGCAAGGATGGTGTGTGGAACAAGAAGGACAGGGGGAAATAGAAGAAAGGGTAGTGAATGGTGGGATGAGGAAACAAAGAAGGTTGTAGAAGAGAAGAAGCGAGCTTTCACAGACTGGTTACAAAATAGGACGAGGGAGTCATATGAGAGGTACAAAGAAAAGAAAAGAGAAGTAAAGCAAAAGGTAAAGGTTGCAAAGAGGAGAGCAGGTGTGAAATGGGGTAAGAGTTTGACAGAAAATTTTGAAAGTGATAAAAAAATGTTTTGGAAAGAAATTAAGAGAGGAAGAGGAGGCGAATCAAGTAGAGAAGAAAAGGTAAAAGGTGCAGATGGAGAGATGATAATGGAAGAGAAGGCAGTAAGGGGAAGATGAGTAGAATATTTTAGGGAGTTGCTAAATGTGAAGGAGGATAGGGAAGGAAAGATTGCTGCAGTGGGAAGTGCGACGAAAATGAGAGTGATGAATGAAGAGAATGGAGGAGAAATAAGGAAGGATGAGGTGAAACAGTTGTTGAGATGATGAAAGCAGGTAAGGCACCTGGTCTGGATGGATGCCATGCAGAATGTCTGAAAAAGGGAGGTACATTGATGGTAGACTGGTTGGTGAGGTTATTTAATGTTTGTTGGAGAGAGAGTAGAGTACCGGAGGACTGTAGGAGTGCCTGTATAGTTCCTCTTTACAAGGGAAAAGGGGACAAGTGTGAATGTAGTAGTTCCTCTTTACAAGAGAAAAGGGGACATGTGTGAATGTAGTAGTTTCAGAGGGATTAGCTTGTTGAGTGTAGTTGGGAAGGCTTATGGGAGGATCTTGATTGAGAGGATTAGGAGAGGAACAGAAGGAGTAATTGGTGAGTAACAGTGTGGATTTAGGACAGGTAGAGGTTGTGTAGATCAGATCTTTGTGGTAATACAGATATGTCAGAAAGCTATAGGAAAGGGGAAGGATGTTTTTTGGGCTTTTATGGATCTGGAAAAGGCTTATGATAGGGTAGACAGGAAGGCACTGTGGGAGGTTATGCAGATATATGGGATAGGAGGAAAGCTTCTGGGAGCTGTCAAGAGTTTTTATGAGAGTAGTAGAGCATTTGTCAGGATTGGAAATGGAGAGAGTGAGTGGTTTGAGGTAAAGGTGGGACTTCGTCAAGGATGCGTTATGTCGCCCTGGCTGATCACCTTATACATGGATGGGGTGGTGCGAGAGGTAAATGCAAGGGTAGTGGGCAAGGGATTGGAGATGGTTAAAGAAAATGGAGAAAAGTGGGAGGTGAGCCAGCTGTTGTTTGCGGACGACACTGCGCTTGTGGCAGGATCGGAGGAGGGATTGAGGAAGTTGGTGGCAGAGTTTGATAGAGTATGTGATAGAAGAAAGCTAAAGATAAATGTGTGTACAAGTAAGGTGATGAGATGTACAAGGGGTGAAAGTGGCAGTAGACTGGAAGTGAGCATTAAGGGAGAGCGACTGGAGGAAGTGGATAGTTTTAGATACTTGGGTGCAAATGTGGCAGGGAAAGGTGGAGTGAAAGTGGAGGTAGAATGTAGATTGAGAGAAGCGAGTAAATGCCTTGGTGGATTAAAGAGTGTAATGAGGAATAGACATTTGGCAAAGGATGCTAAGAGGAGACTGTATGAAGGAGTGATTGTGCCAACAGCACTGTATGGGGCAGAAACATGGAACATAAGAGAAGAAGAGAGAAGGAGTTTGAATGTGTTTGAGATGAGGTGTCTGAGAAGTATGATGGGGGTTACTAGGATTGATAGAGTGAGAAATGAGGAGGTAGGAGAACAGGGGTGGAAAAGGAGCTGGGAGATACGATTGATGAAAGAATATTAGGATGGTTTGGACACATGGAAAGAATGAGTGAAGAAAAACTAGTAAAAGAGGTGTGAAAGGCAGATGTGGAGGGAGTGAACATGAGGGGACGTCCTAGGATGAGGTGGATGGATGGGGTGAAGGGGGCTTTGGGGAAGAGGGGAATATCTGTTGAGGAAGGACAGGAGAGGACAGAAGACAGGGGTGAATGGAGAATGGTTGTATATGGATGATGTGATTGCATGAGGTGGAATGGGTGGGTGGATGGGGGGTGAGGTAGTATGTGTGAGCAAAATTTGACGCAGCCCGAAGGGATTTCTCCCCGTCTTCTCATTTTATGCAATGGGGGGACGGAGAGGGGGGGGGGTCGCCGATTTAATGAAGCGGCCTTGCTGTGGATGTGCTGTGTCTTGCCACACTGCTTCTGACCCAGGGCAGTGGACAAGGTGCAGGGATGACTCGTCATTCAGGAGGTGCTAAGATAGGAGGGAGGGTGGAGGGGTGTGGAGTGTATTCAGGGATGGAATGGGTGGGAATGATTTTATGCCTTTTTCTTTTTGGCTACCCCCTTGTAAGGGGAAAAAAGCCTTGGTATATTTATGTATGTATGTATGTATATATATATATATGTATATATATATACATGCATACATATTATATATATATATATATATATATATATATATATATATAATTTTTATTACCATCGCGCAAGGATTCGAACCTGCACTGTACATGACGACAAGAGGCCCGCCATGACTACCGCCTTACACCGCTCGACCACTGATACTTAAAGTCGTACGAACTCAGAACACTTACTGGTTCTCGAGATTGAGAAGGTCACTACCTGCAACCCTATTCTCATTTTTACCATACGACCAAGCACACTCGTGGGAGGGGTAAGGACCGGATCGAATCCTTTTCACGCTTCGTCATTGTAACCATACGAGGAATTCGCTAGTGGACAGCGACATTAATCAGATAATTTTTATGACCATCGCCCAAGGATTCGAACCTGCGCTGTACATGACGACAAGAGGCCCGCCATGACTACCGCCTTACACCGCTCGACCACTGATACTTAAAATCGTACGAACTCAGAACACTTACTGGTTCTCGAGATTGAGAAGGTCACTACCTGCAACCCTATTCTCATTTTTACCATACGACCAAGCACACTTGTGGGAGGGGTAAGGACCGGATCGAATCCTTTTCACGCTTCGTCATTGTAACCATACGAGGAATTCGCTAGTGGACAGTGGTCATAAAAATTATCTGATTAATGTCGCTGTCCACTAGCGAATTCCTCGTATGGTTACAATGACGAAGCGTGAAAAGGATTCGATCCGGTCCTTACCCCTCCCACAAGTGTGCTTGGTCGTATGGTAAAAATGAGAATAGGGTTGCAGGTAGTGACCTTCTCAATCTCGAGAACCAGTAAGTGTTCTGAGTTCGTACGATTTTACGTATCAGTGGTCGAGCGGTGTAAGGCGGTAGTCATGGCGGGCCTCTTGTCGTCATGTACAGCGCAGGTTCGAATCCTTGCGCGATGGTCATAAAAATTATCTGATTAATGTCGCTGTCCACTAGCGAATTCCTCGTATATATATATTTTTATATATTTGAATATATATATATATATATATATATATATATATATATATATATCTATATAGTTGTGTGTGTGTGTGTGTGTGTGTGTGTGTGTGTGTGTGTGTGTGTGTGTGTGTGTGTGCGTGTGTGTGTCCGTGCGTGTGTGTGTGTGTGTTAGTGTGTGTGTGTGTGTGTGTGTGTGTGTGTGTGTGTGTGTGTGTGCGTGTGTGTGTCCGTGCGTGTGTGTGTGTGTGTTAGTGTGTGTGTGTGTGTGTGTGTGTGTGTGTGTGTGTGTGTGTGTGTTGTCACACACACACTAGTCCCTTCTATCAATTTTACTATGGAAAAAGAACAAAATAACCAATTACTTTTATTTGAGGTATTGATATACAGAATGAAAGGTCTTTCAAATTTTATATTTATAGAAAACCCACCAATGTTCTTTCATATGTTTATTTTTACTCTTCTCATCAATATGTTGTTGTCCGGAGTTTTTGGATGGTGAATTCATAAGAGTATGTGACATAGCTTCAAATTTAAAGTATCCCAAGTAAGTCATTGACAATTCTCAATTTTTTTTTAGAAAGTCTTATTTTCAGGATAAATTTAAAGACCCATTTAGTCCTAAAAATCTTCTCGTACTTCCTCACCATGATATATAACTTCCATACCATATATATTTACGTAACATTTATTTAAAATATCTACACAACATTCACCTCAATACATCTAGATGAGTATATATCGTAATTAAATTGCATGTATATTTCTTTTTGTAAATTCCTTCATATATTTAATATAAAATGTGAAAAGTTTCCATTATGGTGAGCTATGGTATCTGGAGCTACGCACCCTAGGCTTACCATGACACACTCATATTAGTCCATTTCAGTAGGCCGGTGAATGCTTACTGTGTACTGTGTACAAGAAAATCATTAATTAAATGGCCTTTAAGAGATCGCAGTATCGTTTTTCATCAATCTTATTGTAAACATTTATGACTACATCATATGGTGGCTGAGGTGGTCGTAGGACATTTCCGCCCCATTGCATACGCCAGTGTAAGAGGCCGGTAGTTGTACGAATGGAAATGAGCCTGCCTGCTCGCCTGTTGTTTTGAAAACATTGAGGTGACGCTATGTCTATGTAAACACACCGACGGTGGTGACTGTTTTATAATCGATGTTGTAATCAAAACTCTGTAAGCGCAGGTTAGCTTCGTTTGACTAATGCTGAGGTAAACAATTTTGCTAGTGGCATTGGAATGGCTTTCCGAATTGGTGCAAGGTGGAGAAGGAGGAAAAAACTATTGGTGCATGAATTCAAAGTCACGCCCATAAGGAGTGACATTTATTTGAAAAGTCACCGGAGATTGGATTAGAAAAATTAGTGACGTCAGACGAAGGTAGCTTAGCGTAGGATACGGGATCTCGTCAGAGAGGACCAAGAGACGATCTAGAGAGAGGATCAGGAGACGATCTAGAGAGAGGATCAGGAGACGATCTAGAGAGACGATCTAGGGAGAGACGATGTAGAGACGAGAGAAAGAGATCCCGAGTGTAACCAGTAGGTGAAATTACAGTGAAAGAAGAAAGAAAATTCACCACCCTTTTATTAACCCAAAGGACGAGAGGAATAGGCACGGGGCCTAGAAAATAGTGAGACTACTGCTTAAGAGGAACTTGAATATTTAGGGAAAATCACTTAACGAAGGCAAGGGGCCTTGAGACGAGTGATATTACAAGTCAAATTTAAGTGTAAACATCGAGAACCGACAGTGGTGGTGACAGTGGTGACAAGGGGAGGTGGAAGTGGTGGCAGCGGTGGGATGAACGAACTGAGTGTTAAACACCTCCGAAGAGAAGTGGCGCAAGAAGTCTACGGGAACAAGACAACCAAGACGACTACGAGAGAAATCTACAACTTCAAGTAACTGCTACGATGGGAACAAGCATTCTTCAAGATTCTTCAAGGTGATCATCATCTACAAGGCGGTCTTCAAGGCAGAGTGTGTGATGGAGGAGGAACAACGTCGTTGACGAATGACAAGACCGTAGAAGGACGTCAAACCAGACATTGACATCACGAAGCGACATCGCAAGCAGCCAGGCTAAAGCAAGGTATTAGTAATAAGTATGAGTACCCCTCAGAATTCTAACGTGTTGAGACACGAAATTCACACATCAAATACAAATATTCCAAAATTCACAGGAGAGTCTAACACATATGGTGTAAACAAGTTCCTGAACCTCATTGACACTCTTATAGTTAGTAAAAACATTACCAATGAGAATCGTAAGATTGAGATTCTCAAGGAGAATATAGATCCAGAGCATGGAAGGGCGAGGTTTGTCATTAACTTCCATCAAATGGAAGAAATTAATCAATATGATAATTACAAGAAAGCATTTCTTAAACTTTTCATGTCCAAATGTGATCAGGATCCTATTAGATCATTGGTAAAAATGATTAAGGAAGTTAGGACAAGTGAAACTGACACAGAGTACTTAGCTAGATTAGATAGATGGTCAAAAGACATGAATTCTATCTTGGAAGATTCAGACTGGATAGAAAGATCTAGTGAGAAGATGAAAATCTCACAGGTAATCAAATTGATTACATTTAGCTTATTGGCAAAGAATTCTGATGACTTAACAGCAGAAAGGCTGTACAAAGATCTAAAATCAAATATCTGTTTAGGAGAAGTAGATTATCTTCTTCAAGGATACAGTGAGACCAGAACTATAAACCCATATGTAATGCCTATAAATCAACATAGCCAATATAGGAACTCTAGAGAGTTTAAGAAAACAGAAGTAGGACATAGGCGGCATGCTAGAAGTCCATCTAGGGATAGGGATACCAGAATCCTATGTTTTAATTGTAATGCATGGGGACACAAGCCACAAGAATGTTTTTATGGGATTATTTGCAGAAAGTGCAAATACGAAGGTCACAATGAGTATCAATGTAGGAACCCTCCATTCTGTATTTACCATAATATAATCGGACATAGAACTCATGAGTGCCGGAATTTTCGGGTACCCCCAGGGCTAAGAGGAAAACCCCCAGACACAGAATAAACCATTTCAGACCTCCCCATATATATACCGATAGGCGGTATTGTGTTAAATATGGGAATGCAAGGGAGATGAAAGAAACTGACAAACTGATAATTACTGTTGGTAAAACTTCTGTAGGACCTCTCATTGCGGGTAAAGTGTTCAATAAGCCTATTCAAATTTTTATTGATACAGGGTCTGTAGTTAATGTAATTACTAGTAAAGTTTTAAACCAGTTGAACCCAGGAGTGAAAATGTTGGAACCAATCCGTTACACATTGCAAGGTGTAACTGGAAATCAGTTAAAAACATTAGGTAAGGTTGAGCTAGAAGTTGCCTTATATACAAATGAACAATTGTACATCCCAGTGATAGTGGTAGAAGAGTCTGTTTTTCCAGGAGATTTATTGATAGGATTTGCAACTATGAGAAAAGAAAACATGGTAATTTGTCCTGCTGACTTAGGAATTTTAGTGAAGTCACAGTTAATCCCATTCTTAAATCAACCAGACTTAAGACCAGTGACAGGAATCAATGAATCCTTAGATAACATTTCTATCCTAGATAGCGTGACCGAGCGGTCCAACCTTACAGAAAGTAAAACAATTTGTGAACCCAACTCAGAAGTTCAGGAAATCCCAGAGATTACTAAATTATCAACCACAGATGCCTTGAGAATTGCAGATTGCGGATTAACAAGGTCGACATTGTTACATCCCATGTCAATTAATAAGGTTGAAGTGTGTTTGAAAGGAATCAATGTAGACTCTGAAGTAATTACAGTCCCAGAATCAGTTAAAATTAAAGGATTGAAGTGGGACTCAGGGATTTATAAGACAAATAAGAACAGAGTAGAAGTATTAGTAATTAATACTATGAATAAAGAGATAGTTTTAAAGAAAGGTACACAAATAGGATGTATTCAGGTGTGTACTAAACCTATTAAGATTTTAAATGAGAATAGTGAGGAGATAGAATTACCAACTTCATCAATTTGTTCAGTACAAGAAGGCATAGACTTAAGAAATAGATATAAAGAATTATTACAATCAACTAATTGCCCTGAGTTGGATGAAGCTTTATTTGCTTTGCTTATGAAACATAAAAAAGCAATTGCTTTGCCGGGGGACGCCTTAGGCAAAACAACTGTTTTAAAACATCACATTAAGTTAAAACCAGGAACACAACCTATCTACATACCAGCCTACAGAGTTCCTCACTCTAAATTAGCTGTAGTAGATAAACTCATCACTGAAATGTTATCACAGGATATTATTGAACATAGTAAAAGTGAGTGGAATTTTCCGTTGATCTTAGCACCAAAGTCTGATGGGACTATGCGACCAGTTATTGATTACAGGGAACTGAATAAGCACACCATTCGTGACAGGTTACCATTACCCATTATCGGTGACATTTTGAGAAGTTTGGGAACTGAGAATAGATATTTTAGTACTATAGATATCAAATCAGCTTTTTGGCAAATAGAATTGCATGAAGATTCAAGAGAGTTCACAGCATTTTCTACTACAACAGGACATTATGAGTTCAAGAGAATGCCATTTGGGTTATGTAATAGTCCATTAACTTACATGAGATTAATGAATACTATTCTAGATGGATTGTTAGGAAACACTGCCAGTGTATTTCTAGATGACATTTTAATAGTTTCTCAGACTGCAGTGGAGCACTTTAAGAAATTAGATTTGATATTCTCAAGACTAGGAGAAGCTGGGTTAAAAGTAAAACTTGAAAAATGTAAGTTCTTGCAAGACAGTGTCATTTACTTAGGACATAAGATAGACAGACACGGGCTGAGTACAGTAAATTCAAAGGTTGACGCTGTCAAGAATTTTCCAGTTCCGACCAATGTAGACAAGGTTAGGAGCTTTTTGGGATTAACAGGATATTATAGAAAATTCATTCAAAGTTATGCTGACATTGCTAATCCACTAAGTTCATTGTTAAGAAAGGACTCAAAGTTCATGTGGGGACCTGCGCAACAGCAAGCTTTTGACAAGTTGAAAGATAAACTCACGAGTTCACCTATTTTAATTTTTCCCGACTATGAAAAAGAATTTATTCTTTGTACTGATGCGTCTGACATAGGATTAGGAGGCATACTAATGCAAGAGAGAAATGGAACTTTGAAACCCATAGCTTACACATCCAGACTTTGTAATAGTGCGGAGAGAAACTATTCTATAACTGAAAGAGAAACTTTAGCAGTAATTTATTCTTTAGAAAGTTTTAGGGATATGATACTAGGGTATCCCATCAGAGTCTGGACTGATCACACAGCTATTCAGAACTTATTTAAGCATAAGAATCTTAGAGGCAGACTTGCTAGATGGTTTGCTATACTTCAGTGCTATGAAGTTCAATTTGAATATATTCCGGGTAGAAGGAATGTAGCAGATCCACTTTCTAGAAACATTAGTCAACCAATGACTGGGACTGGGTTGATTAATTTTGTTTGTAGTATAGAAGAATTAGTAACTTTAGATGAAGAAATGCTAATAAGAGAACAGAGAGATGATGAGACATGTGATTCAATAATCAAGCATTTGATGAACCCAAGAGGAGATCCTCCAAAGCTACCAAAGGGGTATAAGATAAAGGAATTTCATTTGATTAATGGAATATTGTATAGGAAAACATTTGTAAATGGGAAAGATATTTCTAGAGGTCAAGTAAATCAGTTGGTTATACCACAAACTCTGGTAAATGAGATATTGAAGTTACTTCATGATAGTGATTGTAGTTCACATCCTGGAAAGGATAAAACTTATAGACAGGCACAACTTAAGTACTTTTGGCTAGGTATGAAGAAAACTATATATGATTATATAGAAAAGTGTGTAAAATGTGTAAAGGTGAAGGGAAATACACCAAAACCTGCTCCTATACTCACCTATCCCATTCCACAGAAACCTTGGGAAAGAGTTCACATGGATACATTGGAATTACCAATGTCCGAGAACGGATTTAAATACCTATTTGTTGCTATTGATTATTTTTCAAGATTTTGTATATTACAACCCATAATCAATAAGAAAGCTGAAACTATTGCTTCCGTAATCTATGATCAGATAATCTGTAATTCTACTACACCTAACATCCTAGTTTCAGATAATGGGACTGAATTTAATAACAAAATCTTGGAAAATCTATGTAATGTATTCCACATCAAGAAAGTCAATATACTCGTTAACCATCCCCAAAGTAATGGAGTAGTAGAAAGGTTAAACAAAAAGATAATTATATGTCTTAGAACCCTAATAAGTCCTCATAGTGTAACTTGGGATACTTGGATTCCTTGTGTTAAGTGTACCCTGAACAATCAAATTAATGTAGCAACTGGTGATACACCTCATTTTATAATTTTTGGGGAGGACAAAACTCTGCCATATGAAATGTTGACTGCAGAGCAAAAACCCATATATAATATGGATGATTATATATCCAATAGGATAAATACTCTTCAAAGTATTCACCAAAGAGTTAGGAAACATATGCAGGTGTATTCACAAAAGATGAAGGAACAACAACACAAAATAGCTCATAAACTAGAACTGAAAATTGGAGAATTAGTAATGGTCAAATTAACCTCACCCAATAATAAACTTTCACCAAGGTACACTGGTCCATATAGGGTAATTGATTCTGCAGGTGGAAGCAAGTTTAAACTTAAACATTTAGAATCAAGAGAAGAATTGATAGGACATTTAGATGACATAAGGAAAATTAGCTTGCAGATCTATGAAGATGATTATAGTAATACTTTGTGCATAAATATTAATAACCCAGGAGAATATGGAGAATATTATATTGATATTTTTCAAGAGTTGAACATTAATCTTGATGTATTTTACAGATAGTATTGACCATTTGTATGTATTTGGGATGGGAGACCTAAACAACTGGAACTTGGTGTCAAGCAGATACATGGAAACCTAAAACCTAGGATCTGCTGTGGTCAGACTTGGAACCTTAAGGACTTAAGGACCTCTCATCCGAGTACACACATGAGTATTGTGACCATTTTAAAGTAATAAGACTGTCTTTGAAAATGAAGTGTGTTGAAGAATAATATATGAAAATATAATATTGAACAAGAAGAGACACAAACTCTAGATTAGTGTGTTTGGTAAATTAATTGCTATTAACTTTGAAAAGATGATAAACCATTCAAAATGGAAAGTTAGTGCTCATAGTGAATTTTATAATCAATTACATCCTTTCTGTAGACAATCTAAGAGAAAGCATGATCTCTTTTGTGTTCGAGAGGCTTCACATGAACTCTCTGGTTAGGAATATGTCTGTTATGAACAATTGTCATTACCAACGAATTTTGGTAGACCAGATCCCTCATTGTAACATACAAGGATCTCATTACCTGTTTTTCCCTAACAAGACAAAGGTATCAATAAATTGTCCCGGGTTGAGTCCTAAATTAGATTTGGTTGAAGGTCTTGTCTCTATTCAAGATAACTGCGAATTGCATGCAGACACTATTTCCACCATTTCTAATACCCTTAATACAATGCATTTCACCGATGACACCTACATTTCAACCTTTAACTTCACATTGCCTGAAAACTCTCCTCCCTTGAAAATTAAGAGAAGACCATTGTCAAGATCTCCCTCAAATGATTTACATATACTACCAATCCTTATCATACCCTTACTTTCAGTGTTAGTGGCAGCACTGATTGCCTTTGTTGTATTCCGGAGATTGGCTCTGTCAAAGCAAATCAACCATGTAACCGCTTAATTCAATACCTTATATATATATTGACATGCATGTTATTCACATTTATAGGTATTATGTTTATGTATTATTCCCAATTTATTGCATGAATGATGTATTTTGGAGGGTAGATTAACAATTACGCAAGGGTAGATTAGCTTATTCTAGAAATATATTAGCAAGCCCTGTAAGAGGGAAATAAGAAATTGGTCGGGACGACCAAGGGTAGCTGCCGAGCCCTGTAAGAGGCCGGTAGTTGTACGAATGGAAATGAGCCTGCCTGCTCGCCTGTTGTTTTGAAAACATTGAGGTGACGCTATGTCTATGTAAACACACCGACGGTGGTGACTGTTTTATAATCGATGTTGTAATCAAAACTCTGTAAGCGCAGGTTAGCTTCGTTTGACTAATGCTGAGGTAAACAATTTTGCTAGTGGCATTGGAATGGCTTTCCGAATTGGTGCAAGGTGGAGAAGGAGGAAAAAACTATTGGTGCATGAATTCAAAGTCACGCCCATAAGGAGTGACATTTATTTGAAAAGTCACCGGAGATTGGATTAGAAAAATTAGTGACGTCAGACGAAGGTAGCTTAGCGTAGGATACGGGATCTCGTCAGAGAGGACCAAGAGACGATCTAGAGAGAGGATCAGGAGACGATCTAGAGAGAGGATCAGGAGACGATCTAGAGAGACGATCTAGGGAGAGACGATGTAGAGACGAGAGAAAGAGATCCCGAGTGTAACCAGTAGGTGAAATTACAGTGAAAGAAGAAAGAAAATTCACCGCCCTTTTATTAACCCAAAGGACGAGAGGAATAGGCACGGGGCCTAGAAAATAGTGAGACTACTGCTTAAGAGGAACTTGAATATTTAGGGAAACTCACTTAACGAAGGCAAGGGGCCTTGAGACGAGTGATATTACAAGTCAAATTTAAGTGTAAACATCGAGAACCGACAGTGGTGGTGACAGTGGTGACAAGGGGAGGTGAAAGCCAGTCATACACCAAACAAAGCAAAATTAAACTACTCTGTCACAGAACTTGAAGCTCTTACTGTAGAGTACGGACTTAGGCATTTTCTTTAACGTGAATTACACATCTGTAACGACTACCAAACCATCATACCTTTATTCTCTGGTATGAATATTTCAGGCAAACTTACTCATTGATTTCTAATCATTCAGTAGTTAATGCCAATCTTCCATTATGTTCATGGTAAAGAAAACGCAGTTACTGATGCCCACATTAGACATGATGCTGTCATCTCTCAGTCTACCATTTCAATTAACTAGCTCAGGAAATGAATAAAAGCTGCACAGGTTTCAGATCCATTGTGGAAGCGTGTGATGTTCTTCATGGGGTCAGGTGACACCACAAACTTTTCAAAATTCCCTCTTAACCTACAGAACTACACTCTTACCTTAGACATTTTCTTTAACGTGAATTACACATCTATACTCACTATAAAACTTGCTCGTTGGTTTCTAATAATTTAGAAGTTCATGCCAGTCTTCTTTTATGTTCATGGTAAAAAAAATTCAGTTGCTGATACCCTCAATAGGCATGTTGCTGTCATTTCTCAGTCTACCATTTCAATTAACTAACTCAGGAACGCAATAAGGCTGCACAGGTTTCAGATCCACTGTGGGAAGCGTGTGATATTCTTCTTGAAATCAGGTGACACCACTGACATTTCAAAACTCCCTCTTAACCTACAGAACTACACGCTTGTTGGTGATGTCCTATATCCAAGCTACACTGGATATCAAGCATGAATCACACCGCTCAATGAATCAGTTGGTAGTCCCTTCTACCTGATTACTGAAGTGCTATACCTTCATGATTCTCCAATTGGTGTACACCCTGGCGAGGATAAGTGCGTTGCATAAGCCATATTATAGTATTTCTGGTTGTCCTTGTGGAAAAATACCCATGCTTACATAGATAAGTGTTCTTCATGTCATTCTCACAAAGATCACATTGGCAGTCAATCCCCTCTTTTAACTTACTTCCTACTTTCTAAACCCTTTGATATTGTGGCCATTGACCTCCTCAATTTCCCTGTACTCCCAATGTTCTTCTGCATAGACCACTTTTCCATATTCTGCACCCTTGCCCCACTCCTAGACAAGACTGCACAACGCGTTGTAAAGGTTCTCATTGAACTAGAACTCTTCTTTCAGATAACCGTACAGAGCTAGATAATGATATTCTTGCTGCCATCTACAAAGCCTTTAATATTACAAAATGCAACGCCCTCCCGTATCACCCCAGTTCAAACGGCCATGTTGAACGTTAAAACCGTATGCTCATTAATGTACTCCATCACCTTGCTTCTGACCTCCATTCTTCTTAGGATGAATATGTTCCTATCATTCAAGCTTCATTAAATAGTGCCATTAACAGGTTCATATCGGAGTCTCCCCCTTTTTGTCCTCTTTGGCTAGAACAAAAGGGCCTGTTTACAATTTCGATGACTGTGTTAAAGACAAAATCTCCAATTTAACACTCTTCAAGAGAATTCATGATTCCCTTACTCTTGCAAAGAAGGACATGGCACGCCTTCAACACAAATCTGCTAAATATTGCGACGCATAACGCACTTATCTTTTGTTATGCATAAAAACATGTACGTACACATATACAGGCTAATATACATACATAAACGCAAATATCTTCACTTGCCACCACACATTTTCTATAAATAGCATTTCCTTTTCAAGACAATCACCTAATTATCATAAAATCTATATTTACGTAACACGGTATCTAGAACATCCACACAACATTCACATTCATGCATACACATGAGTATCGTAATTAAATTGCATGCTATTTTCTTTTTGTAAATTCCTCCATATATTTATTATAGAATGTAAATATTTTTCATTATGGTGAGTTCTGGTATTTGGAACTACGCACCTTAGGCTTACCATGACACACTCGCGTTAGTCCATTTTGGTAGGCCGGTGAGTCAATACTGCATACTGTGTACAAAGACTCGTCAATTAAACTGCCTTTAAGAGACCGCTGTATCATTTTTCATCAATGTTGTAGTCAATATTTACGACTGCATCTCAGGAACAGAGGGAGATAGGGAGAGAGGGAAAGAGAGGAGAGAGAGAAAGAAAGAAAGAGAGAGAGAAAGAGAGAGAGAGAGAGAGAGAGAGAGAGAGAGAGAGAGAGAGAGAGAGAGAGAGAGAGAGAGAGAGAGATTGTGCATATTAAGGGTGAGACATTCCACATTCTTATTACTCTATTCTCCAGTTATTCCTTAGTTTTCTGCTGGTTGGCGGAGGCCTTGCATCTCTCCTCTTCCTCACGGTTCCAGTCGCCCGGATCAAACAAGACCTCCCTGACCTGCTCACCTTCAACATGACCTGCAACTCACCCCAATTACCACCTGAGCTCGTCCTCGAAAACCCGTACGAGTGCGACCTGCGCAACGAGACATCTGTGATCCAGTTGTCAATTCAGTATTGCCACCATTGTGGGTATGTGTATTTCATCCAGTCGTTGTTCAATTGTACGCAAATGTGTTAGGTGCAGGTATAATAGCGCACAGTGCTACGTGGTTATCAGTTTGCTGAAATTTTATTGTGAAGGAGACACACGATTCTTTAAACTGATTTGAATAATATTAGAATGTTATCCACTGAAGATCTGTATGTAATCGTATGTGTCAACTAAGCTTTTAAATAAAAACTGGAAATTAATTATCTCGAGGCTTGAATCTTAGGTTCGTTGCATTTAAATAATTGACACAGTCCCGCACACCATTCCTGAAGAAATTTGTGTTGTGATGTATATATGTATATAATCTTGGCAAACAGGTCTTTAGACAGACAAGAAACGAATGACCTCGAGATTTGGAATTAGGGTTCATTACAATGGAGTTTCTGTGCCAATTTTCTTGAGGAATTTAGAGTTATGATTTTCTACACCATGGAGTAGAAACCAATGAACTCTGGGTAGGTCTATTGAAGAAGATTTTTTTTTTCATGGTATCTTATTTGTTTATTTTCTTATTGGGTAATTTTGAGTTATGCTGCCCTCCACTATACATACAGTATATCAGCTACATTTACATATGGTTTGGAAAACATTATATCTCAATGGCTTGGACATGGGTTCATTACAGTTGAGTTTATATGTTCCAGGGGCAGTTTTACTCTTAAAAAAATTATGTCCTTATCAATTACCCCTACGGTGGCATTCAACATCCTGCTTATGATTAATGACATCATACAAATGTCAAATGCAAAAATATCCATGTATATTTCTCGCCAAATTTCAGTTTATCTCAATGTAATATTTGTACCACCTAGTGAAATCTCCTACGCAGGAATATGTTCTGTTACCGGTAGACTTCCTTTTGTCCTTGCTGTACGAGCAAAATGGGCAAATGTAGTGGTTTAGTAAATCACTAGTCTTGACTGGGAATGTACCAAAGGAATAGAAATAAACAAATGAACGGAATAGATTTGGTAAACATGTACTGAGCACCGAAGCTATTAGCTGTTTTAAGAGAACGTTAGATAGTTTTATGGGTGGGGATAATAGGTGGTAATGGACATGGCACTGCCTAGTGTAGACCTTATGATCTTTTGTAGTCTCCTTCATTTCTATGTTCTTATGTATGTCCTTATACATATATATATATATATATATATAATATATGTATATTTATATATATATATATATATATGTGTGTGTGTGTGTGTATATATATATGAATATATGTATATTTATATATATTTATATTTATATATATATATATATATGCTGGTACATTGTGACAAGTTGATGAAGGTGGAAAAAGAAGTCACGGGTCTAGTTTCGAGTTCCTGAGTTTATTCCTGACCGGTTTTGCTCTATGCTTCTTCAGAGGAATGAAGAACCATAGAGCGAAACCGGTCAGGAATAAACTCAGAAACTTGGAACTAGACTCGTGACTTCTTTTTCCACCCTCATCACACACACACACACACACACACGCACACACACACACACACACACACACACACACACACACACACACACACACACACACACACACACACACACACATATATATATATATATATATATATATATATATATATATATATGTATATATATATATATGTATGTATATATATATATATATATATATATATATATATATATATATATATAGAGAGAGAGAGAGAGAGAGAGAGATTCTGACGGATTGATGTAAGTGTGAGTAAGAAACACAGGGGTCTTATCCTGAGTTTATTCCTGACTGGTTTCGCAGGTATGCGAATCTGGTCAGGAATAAACTCAGATTACTTATGTGTTAACTACTACCGCTTACATCATATATATATATATATATATAATATATATATATATATATATATATATATATATATATATATATATACATACACCAAAGGCTTTTTCCCCGGTCAGGAATAAACTCAGGAACTCGGAACTAGACCCGTGACTTCTTTTTCCACCTTCATCAACACACACACACACACACACACACACACACACACACACACACACACACACACACACACACACACACACACACACACACACACACACATATATATATATATATATATATATATGTATATATATATATATATGTATGTATATATATATATATATATGTAAGGACAGGAATTTTGAAGGGATATTATTTTTGGAATTTCGTTTTATTTATCTATTTATTTATTTGAGTGTTGATTTGAGAGACTGGGTATTATGGACGTCGTGACGGTTTTACTCAACCAAGAAGCAAAGTAGAAAATAGAGCCTTAATAGACCATGAATTTATTCTATTCTATGTCTGCCTATCAAGGTGTGTTGGCAAAGAGCTTTACTATAATCATTGAAGAAAAACATACAATAGGAGATAGCTACAAATATATTTCAGCTGATTTTGGTTAAACTGAGTTTCGACGCGACATTAGAATGTTCTCGAACATAGCGGGGGCACCGTAGCTCCGCCCACCCGTGACGTCACTAAACGTTCGGACAGAGGCGTAAGCTAAGGCCATTAATTTTAAGAGTAAAAGGAAAAATTCCCAACTTTCAGTTCAGGATTCCACTAGAGAAATAGTTTAGGGAGAGATTGTAGCAGCTAGGGGCTCTGTTGAGAAGCGAAATGAAGTTTTACGAAATAATACAACAGGGAGGTTAGTAGTTTACCCATAGATACGAACACATAGCCGTCTCGTTCTTTTTGTGCGCAGCTAAAATTTTAATCTGATGCCAAAAATGATTCCGATAACAGGTATGAACACGTTCTGTAAGATTAATGAAAACAAATGTCAATATGTGAGTTAAATGATATAGTGCAGATATAGTAGGTAGATAGTTATTATTATTATTAAGTTTTGAATCTGATGCCAAAAATGATTCCGATAACAGATATGGAAAAAGGGGTTTAAGGGAGTGTACTTCACAAACACTTTGCGTATATACATTAGCTATGAGAGTACAATTCTGTCTGTGATCGTTCTCTAATAAGAATACGGGGTTGAAGGTAGACACAGTGCTTGAAGGTAGACACAATATTATAAGTAGACTTATACAGTGACCGGAAGGTTGGAGCGTAAATAACTACGTTTTCCCACGTGCCTGTGACCTTACTTATGATGCCCATAAGAAAGAAAAAACTGTGTTATTAAATGTCTCGCATACCCATATATTTTTTCATATTGTAAGGATCAATAGATTAGTTGGAGAAAACCACAAAATACTTTTGTATTTCCTTACTATATTTTTGCTTCAGTGTAATAATTAACACATAGCAGACCTTCGCTTATTTTCTTTTACTACCCCCACTTGGGCATAGGCCTTTTCGCTACCCAGAACCAACCCCGAACGACCTGAGGAAAGGGGACGGAGTCAGACGTGAATAACAAGGAGCAGTTTCCATTTATGGTCAGATATATCCATATAGACGATTGGGTGGTGGCAGCGTATACCTTGATTTTTTTTATTTCCCAAATCGTTCTTATGTGGGTATCTCTGATCACTCCCATTGGAGGTGCTCTTGGTTAAACACTAAATCAATCGACGGCACCACATATATATATATATATATATATATATATATATATATATATATATATATATATATATATATATATATATATATATATATATAGAGAGAGAGAGAGAGAGAGAGAGAGAGAGAGATTCTGACGGATTGATGTAAGTGTGAGTAAGAAACACAGGGGTCTTATCCTGAGTTTATTCCTGACTGGTTTCGCAGGTATGCAAATCTGGTCAGGAATAAACTCAGACTACTTATGTGTTAACTACTACCGCTTACATCATATATATATATATATATATATATATATATATATATATATATATATATATATATTATACATACACCAAAGGCTTTTTCCCCCTTACACGAGAAGTTAAAAATAATAATAATAATAAAAAAATAATAATAATAAACCACTCCCACCCATTCCATCCCCAATATACTCCACATCCCTCTACCCTCTTTCCTCCCTCTTATCTTGGGACCTCCTGGATGGCGGTTCCTCCCAGCATCTTGTCCACTGCCCCTCTCCGTCCTCTCGTGCAGAAAAGGAGAAGACGGGGAGAAATTCATTCAGTCTGCGTCAATTTATTTCTCTTACATACTCCCTCACCCCCATCTCCTACACACTCCCTCTCATGCATCACAGCATCATCCAAAACAACCATTCTTCATTCACCACTATCTTCTGTCCTCTCCCATCCTTCCTCAACAGACATTCCTCTCTTTCCCAAACCCCTTTTACTTCATGCATCCATCTCATCCTAGGTCGCCTCCTCATGTTCACTCCTTCCACCCTCTGCCTTCCACATCTCTTTTACTAGTCTTTCTTCACTCATTCTTTCCATGTGTCCAAACCATCTCAATACTCTTTCATCAACCCTATCTCCCACCTCTCTTTCCACCCCCGCTCTCCTCCTCACCTTGTCATTTCTCACTCTATCCAGCCTAGTAACCCTTATCATACTTTTCAGACACCTCATCTCAAACATATTTAAACTCATCCTCTCTTCCTCTCTTATGTTCCATGTTTCTGCCCCGTACAGTGCTGATGGCACAATCACTCCTTCATACAATCTCCCCTTAGCATTGTGTGTGTGTGTGTGTGTGTGTGTGTGTGTGTGTGTGTGTGTGTGTGTGTGTGTGTGTGTGTGTGTGTGTGTGTGTGTGTGTGTGAGTGTGTGTGTGTGTGTGTGTGTGTGTGTGTGTGTGTGTGTGTGTGTGTGTGTGTGTGTGTGTGAGTGTGTGTGTGTGTGTGTGTGTGTGTGTGTGTGTGTGTGTGTGTGTGTGTGTATGTGGAGTTAAAAACGACAGCATTGTTGTAGTTATTCAGTTTTTCCTTGTATTCTCGATTTTCATGATTAGAGTTTTGCCATTAACCGGGTGAATTGGAACTAGATTACTGTATTCTTCCATTTCTTTTCATTATTTGAGCTCAACGTTTCGTCTTAATGAGAACATTTTGAAGAGTATACTGAAATAACAAAGATTACATAATTACAGTAATGGTGGCAATTGTGTAAAATTTAAATATACAAAAAACAAGCCTGGTATGCAATTATATTGTATCCCACATATTTTACCAGTCTTGTTCTTGTATATTTCAATTTTACACAATAATGAAAATAAATACAAGAATAGTGATCTAGTTTCAATTAACCCGGTTAATGGCAAAACTCTAATCATGAAAATCGATCTGGAGACTGGGATCCATGTTGAAAGGGGAGAAGTATAAACACCAGACTCAAAGTGGGAAGTTTAATGACCGACGTTTTGGTCCTCGTCCTAGGACCGTCTTCAGGGGTGTGAAGATATCTGTACAGTGGTCAAAAGAGCTCGTTATACTGGCCGCGGTTGGAATTGGGACAGGTATTCCGAACTGCCGAAGCTGACTGGGTCCCCCTCCTCTTTCAGTCGCTACGAGTACCGGACGACTGGACCTTACATACCAAATCGTACATAAAGGATCTCATATACATTTTATTTACAAAGAATAAATAAAATAAAATAAAATAAAATAAAATGAAATGAAACGAAATAAAATGAAATGAAATTAAATGAAATGAAATAAAATAAAATAAAATATAAAACAAAATACAATTAAATATAAAATAAAATAAAATTAAAAATAAAATAGAATAAAAGTAAAATGCCAGAAAGAAGTGGACTACGCACTTGCACGAAAAGGAAATAAATTAAATCTTGTTTAATCACACTGTGACCTTTGTTCACCTAGTCCTTTGTCACTCACGTAGTTCAAAATAATGACACTTTATGTTGCGTCTGTCTTTGTGTTTCTAGCGCCCAAGTATATTGGATTTAAGTCTATGCACCTGTTTACGCTAACTTCTTTTGTCGTCCACGCTTCTATGAATAATCTCCTTTTTTCGAGTTGTCTCTGTGTATCATTGTGGCTCCTTCCCAGTCAATGTTATGCTGTAGTTCGTTCATGAGTTTATAAAGTGCTGAGGGTGCATCTTTCCGTTTAATTGCCCGTTTGTGTTCTTCAATTCTAGTAGCGAGATTCTTCTGTGTTTCTCCTATGTAATCTGCATCACAATCCAAACAGCCAATCCGATACACTACACTATATATATCTATATATATATATATATATATTTATACATATATATATATATATATATATATATATATATGTATATATATATATATATATACATTTACAACAAGGAGCAATTAAACAACACCACCTCCAATACCACCAGGCTGTAATTGATAGCGAGACTATCGTGAAGAACACTAAGATAGTCGCACATTGTAATGAAATAAAGGAATTAAACATGATTGAAGCCATTCGCATAAGGGAAAGAGCTCCAATAATCAACATTCAATCCAACGTGATTTCTGCCATCCCACTATTTAATTCTTTCTCTAGATTTGGAGCCCAACGTCAGCAACACCCACCTCTTTCCTCTCCCCCTCCTCCACCTCACCAACCCCCTCTTGACCAACGGGGTGTCCCTTCGAGACGACCTATCCTACCTGACCTCCCTCTCCCTCCCCCTTCCCCTCCCCCTCTAGGGCGAAGTATCCGCTTACACAGAGGATCAAGATCCTTCCAGCGTTCCCAAGCGGCCTATATTTAATCTATGTTGTCTGTACAATATTGTCAATTGTGTATCATGTAGCTTTGTAAAACTGTGACTTAATTCCTGTAAACTATTCTGAAGATGACTTCTTGAAGTAGAAACGTCAAATTAGATGTGGAAGACTATGGAAGGCTTGTATTTGCCCAACCCCTGAAATGAGATCTACCGTGAGAAAAATTGAAAATCTTAGTAAGAAGATTAATTAGTGCCAAAATACTGACGTGTTTAACACAGTATATATATATATATATATATATATATATATATATATATATAGATGTGTGTGTGTGTGTGTGTGTGTGTGTGTGTGTGTGTGTGTGTGTGTATACATATATATATGTATATAAATACATACATATATATATATATATATATATATATATATATATATATATATATATATATATACATGACCACGTTATCGCTTCAAATGTCTTTTGATGACCTGTTTTATTCAATGCAAGATATCATAAAGCATACACGCACGAAAAAATTAGGATCAAGAAAGATTTCTTCTGCATCCCCTTATTTTTTCAGGTCTCCTGTCCAAGACTTTTGTGGAACGTCGAGGGCTCGCAGTGATGACTGCCACGCATCCTCTTTGCCTTTCGAGTTCTCTATAGTCAAGGCCAGCGTGGATCATGGTGTTGGCACCACCAATACCAGCCTTAGTGTACACGACAGCGATGGCAAAATATACAAAAAACAAATTGTATTAGTCAAAAATTTCACTTGCCCGAACCTCGAGCACGTGGTCACAGTAAGTGATATTAGAGAGTTATTCGCTATTCATTCGTATTAATACAATAGAGTAATTTATAGAATTATATCAAACGCCACGAGATTGATTGGGATCGAGATAAGGTTTTGAATATATATTTTATATATATATATATATATATATATATATATATATATATATATTGAAATATGTAAGACAGATGAGTGGATGGGTGGTGAGATAAACACAGGGAACCGTTTAGGGATTTATTCTGACGCTTCATCCTTACCAGGACTTCTTCAGAGTACATGCAAATTCGAACAATTCA
>NC_134816.1:1853681-1861181 GCF_046742065.1 Oratosquilla oratoria | reverse complement strand
CACATAATTTACCACAAAGATCCTGCTCTTCTTGTCCCTGTCTTCTATTTTCATCATAATCATCTACATTGTACTCTTTCTGTTTCCCTTCCATTTTCCATTCTACTCTTTCTGTTTCCCTTCCATTTTTCTCTACTATAAACTATTTCCTCACTTTCTTGTCCACTACTCTCCAATAGAATTTCAAACAATTTTCACTGATGTTTCTTTTGCAAGTACAGTGTAGAAACAGCACAAAATTCTAGTGCGCTCTTTGTCCATATGCGAGATTTTGACCATTGTATTGACTAGTCTAATTCTTTATCCATCATGTCATGTGATTCACTTGCCAAAAGGAACAATGTTGAAGGTTCTAACTTTAATATTAGCCATGGTATTTTTAAATTGGATCACTTTATCATTGATAAAAGTTGTAATCATATTACATTTTTTCAAAATTAATATGTTTTTTGTTTTATTTGTTATATTTTCTCGGTTGTATTGTACCTTTCCCAGTTGATTTTCAAACCTCTTATATACCATGTGCAGCTTTTTTGTTTTGTATTCCCCTGAAGATGTGAAACATCACGAAAGTGTTTGGGATTTTTTTTTCGTTTCCTTTGTGGTTATTTACCAATATATATATATATACTGTATATATATATATATTATTTGTATACATATATACATACATACATATATATATATATATATATATATATATATATATGTGTGTGTGTGTGTGTGTGTGTGTGTATATATACATATATATACATACATATATAACATATATATACATATATATACATATATATATATATATATATATATATATATATCACGATGGGATATAATTGTAGTGGAGGAAAAAATATCACGGTAGGATATAATGTCACTGGAGGACAAAATATAATTTTAGGAAGGGATGCCGGACATAATGTCATTGAACGACGGGAGGCCGGTGTGAATCACGGTGACATAGGGGGACAAAATGTACAAAAGTGATCGGATGACCGTAATCGACCAGATGTCCGTGATGGGGGAAATGTTAATTTTGATTGGAGAAATGTTAATGAGGCATTGAATGTCAATGAAGGACCAAATAATAATATAGAGCAAAGTATAAATAAAAAACAAAATAATAATGTAAAACATGATATCAAAACTCAAAATGTGTCAAAAAAGAAATAATCACGAGTTTCTTAAAACCATGTACTTTAATGCTAGGAAGAGTTAAGGATGTACATGTGCTAAGGGGAGAGGGTGGGGGAATATCAGATCATTTTTTGGTGGAAGGTAAGTTGAGAGTGGAGGATAGATGGAGAAGGAGGAAAGGGACAAAAGGTAGGGAGGTTCTTAGAGTGAACTCCTTGAATGAAAAGGAAAAGGAGAAGGAGTACGAAAAGAAGCTGAAGGAGGAGTGGGAGGGAGTAAAGGATAGAGCAGAGATGGGTGTGGAGGAGGAATGGGGATGGTTCAAGGAGGGAGTCTTAAAGTGTGCAAGGATGGTGTGTGGAACAAGAAGGACAGGGGGAAATAGAAGAAAGGGTAGTGAATGGTGGGATGAGGAAACAAAGAAGGTTGTAGAAGAGAAGAAGCGAGCATTCACAGATTGGTTACAAAAGAGGACAGGGGAGTCATATGAGACGTACAAAGAAAAGAAAAGAGAAGTAAAGCAAAAGGTAAAGGAGGCAAAGAGGAGAGCAGATGTGAAATGGGGTAGGAGTATGACAGAAAATTTTGAAAGTAATAAAAAGATGTTTTGGAAAGAAATTAAGAGAGGAAGAGGAGGCGAATCAAGTAGGGAAGAAAAGGTAAAAGGTACAGATGGAGAGTTGATAATGGAAGAGATGGCAGTGAGGGGAAGATGGGCAGAATATTTTAGGGAGTTGCTGAATGTGAAGGAGGATAGGGAAGGAAAGATAGCTGCAGTGGGAAATACGAAGAAAATGAGAGTGATGAGTGAGGAGAATGGAGGAGAAATAAGGAAGGATGAGGTGAAGGCAGTTGTAAAGATGATGAAAGCAGGTAAGGCACCTGGTCTGGATGGATGTCATGCAGAATGTCTGAAAAAGGGAGGTTCAGTGATGGTGGACTGGTTGGCGAGATTATTTAATGTTTGCTGGAGAGAGGGTAGAGTACCGGAGGACTGGAGTAGTGCCTGTATAGTTCCTCTTTACAAGGGAAAAGGGGACAAGTGTGAATGTAGTAATTTCAGAGGGATTAGCCTGTTGAGTGTAGTAGGGAAGGCTTATGGGAGAATCTTAATTGAGAGGATTAGGAGAGGAACAGAAGGAGTAATTGGTGAGGAACAGTGTGGTTTTAGGATGGGTAGAGGTTGTGTAGATCAGATCTTTGTGGTAAGACAGATATGTGAGAAAGCTATAGGAAAGGGGAAGGATGTTTTTTGGGCTTTTATGGATCTGGAAAAGGCTTATGATAGGGTAGACAGAAAGGCACTGTGGGAGGTTATGCAGATTTATGGGATAGGAGGAAAGCTTTTGGGAGCTGTCAAGAGTTTTTATGTGAGTAGTAGAGCATGTGTTAGGATTGGAAATGGAGAGAGTGAGTGGTTTGGAGTAAAGGTGGGACTTCGTCAAGGATGCGTTATGTCGCCCTGGCTGTTCAACTTATACATGGATGGGGTGGTGCGAGAGGTGAATGCTAGGGTAGTGAGTCAGGGATTGGAGATGGTTAAAGAAAATGGAGAAAAGTGGGAGGTGAGCCAGCTGTTGTTTGCGGACGACACTGCGCTTGTGGCAGGGTCAGAGGAGGGATTGAGGAAGCTGGTGGCAGAGTTTGGGAGAGTATGTGATAGAAGAAAGCTAAAGATAAATGTGGGTAAAAGTAAGGTGATGAGATGTACAAGGGGTGAAAGTGGCAGTAGACTGGAAGTGAGCATTAAGGGAGAGCGAGTGGAGGAAGTGGATAGTTTTAGATACTTGGGTGCAAGTGTAGCAGGAAAAGGTGGAGTGAAGGTGGAGGTAGAATGTAGATTGAGAGAAGCGAGTAAATGCCTTGGTGGTTTAAAGAGTGTAATGAGAAATAGACATTTGGGAATGGATGCGAAGAGGAGACTGTATGAAGGAGTGATTGTGCCAACAGCACTGTATGGGGCAGAAACGTGGAACATAAGAGAAGAAGAGAGAAGGAGTTTGAATGTGTTTGAGATGAGGTGTCTGAGAAGTATGGCGGGGGTTACTAGGCTAGATAGAGTGAGAAATGAGGAGGTGAGGAGGAGAACAGGGGTGAAAAAGGATTTGGGAGAGAGGGTTGATGAAAGAATATTAGGATGGTTTGGACACATGGAAAGAATGAGTGAAGAAAGACTAGTAAAAGAGGTATGGAAGGCAGATGTGGAGGGAGTGAACATGAGGGGACGTCCTAGGATGAGGTGGATGGATGGGGTGAAGGGGGCTTTGGGGAAGAGGGGAATGTCTGTTGAGGAAGGAAGGGAGAGGACGGAAGACAGAGGTGAGTGGAGAATGGTTGTATATGGATGATGTTGTGACTGCATGAGGAGGAATGGGCGGGGTGGGTGGGGGGTGGGGTAGTATGTGTGAGTAAATTTTGACGCAGCCCGAAGGGATTTCTCCCCGTCCTCTCCTTATATGCAAAGGGGGACGGAGAGGGGGGGTCGCCGATTAAATGAAGCGGCCTTGCTGTGGATGTACTGTTGTCTTGCGACACTGCTTCTGACCCAGGGCGGTGGGCGGGGTGCAGGGATGACCCGTCATCCAGGAGGTGCTCAGATGAGAGGAAGGGTGGGAGGGGTGTGGAGTGCATTTGGGGATGAAATGGGTGGGAGTGTTTTTATGCCTTTCCCTTTTTGGCTACGTCCCTTGGAAGGGGGAAAAAGCCTTGGTATATGTATGTACTTTAATGCTCGTAGTATTAAGAACAAATTTCAAGAAATACAGGCGTATGTCAAAAGCGAAAATCTCGATATGATAGGAATAACTGAGACATGGTTAAATGTTACAGAGTTTGAAGCTGAATTTAATATTACGGGATTTAAACCCTTTCATCAGGATAGAAACCACAAGAAAGGTGGGGGTGCTCTGTTGTACGTTAAAAACAGTGTTCATGCTTGTGTTTTAGAGAAAGTGAAACAGGATGCATATGATAGTTTGTGGGTTGAGTTAACCCAAACAAATGGACATAGAAATGAATGTAGGTGTAATATATAGGCCAAAGACCTTATCATTGCAGACGACAAACTGTTATTTCAAGAACTGTCTAGTTTCTGCAACCGGGATTTATTGATAATGGGTGATTTCAATTTTACTGACATTGATTGGACGACCCTTGAACATGGCCATATAGGTAGTCGCTTGATTGATGTTTTTGGTGACAATTACTTAATTCAGCATGTAAAAGAGCCCGCAAGATATGGAAACTTACTCGATCTATTGATCACTAGCCGCGAAAGCATGGTAACTGATGTAGAAGTCTGTGAAACTATTGCAAATAACGATCACAACTTAGTTAGATTCAAGCTCCTAAACAATTTTAGAATAGATACTTGTGTTTCTAAAATACCCGATTTCAGTAAAGCTCAGTTCATAGGACTAAGTCAGGAGCATCAGCTTACAGACTGGGAGGCAAAATTAAGCGGAAGACCTGTAGATCAAATGTGGGAAATATTTCAAAATACGAAACTAAGATGATTCATACTTACATTCCTTTTAAGGACAGACGTCCACCAAATCAGGCTCGTTCAAAGTGGCTCGACAAAGAAAGTGAAAAAAGTATTGCTAGAAAAGAGACAGGCTTATAAGAAATATAAGTGTTCGGGTGCATCTAATGACTATGAAAGTTATGTATCAATACAGAGAGATTTAAAAACGACAATACGAAATGAACATCGCTGATAAATCCAAAGAGAATCCCAAAGAATTCTATAGTTAGATTGGAGATAAAAAAGTTGTTAGGAATCACATTGGTCCACTATTCTCTGCTGACGGTCAACTTGAATATTCAAATGAAGGAATGTGTAATATATTAACA
The DNA here is from genome assembly GCF_046742065.1 of Oratosquilla oratoria. Taxonomy (NCBI): domain Eukaryota; kingdom Metazoa; phylum Arthropoda; class Malacostraca; order Stomatopoda; family Squillidae; genus Oratosquilla; species Oratosquilla oratoria. The sequence goes on along the minus strand of NC_134816.1, from coordinate 1,856,192 downwards.
AATCATTTTAGCTCGGTATTCGTAAACGAAACGCCTCAAACTGAATATTCAAATGAAGGAATGTGTAATATTTTAAACAATTATTTTAGCTCGGTATTCGTAAACGAAACACTTCAAAGTGAACTACAAACTGAAACCTGTGAAAAGTCTAGGGTAAACTTACTCACTACGGTAAATATAACAAAAGAAAATATTAAAAGGTGTATACATAAGCTCAAAGTTAATAAAACACCAGGGCATGACGGTTGGCATCCAAGAATCTCAAAGGAAATTAAAAATGAGATTGTTGTTCCATTAGAAATTATTTTCAAGAAATCCATCATATCCGGAGATGTCCCAAGAGAATACAAGCTAGCTAACGTTACTCCCATATTCAAAAAAGGTGACAAAAAGAAACCAAATAACTATAGGCCTATAAGTTTGATTTCAATCGTAGGAAAAATAATGAAAACTATCATCAGAGATGCTATCGAACATCATTTAGAAAGTAACTGTTTGATAAATGATAGCCAGCATGGTTTCAGACGGAAACGTTTTTGCGTGACTAACTTACTCGAATTCTACAACACAGTTATCTCGAATTATGACAAAGAAATAATATAGATTTAATATATCTAGACTTTGCAAAAGCTTTTGATACCGTCTCACACGAAAGACTACTTACTAAATTAGCTTCGCATGGAATAAGTGGTAGCATATTAAGTTGGACTAGTAATTGGTTGAATGATCGAAAACAGAGAGTTGTTTTAAATGGAAAAACTTCTGGATGGAAAAGTGTTGCAAGTGGAGTTCCTCAGGGTTCCGTTCTTGGGCCACTTCTATTCATAGTATATATAAATGATATAGACCATGGACTAAAATCTACTGTTTCCAAATTTGCTGATGATACAAAACTGTGCGGAATGGCAAATGATCACTTAAACCAATTAGATATTCAAGAAGATTTAGAGAAATTACAGCAATGGTCTGAAAAGTGGCTAATGAAATTTAACACAAGTAAATGCACATAGGTAAAAATGACAGTAAGTACAATTACAAGTTATTTGGAAATTCGTTAACAAAAGTGGATAGTGAAAAAGATCTCGACGTAATTATCAGTAACGACCTCAAATCATCCAAGCAGTGTATTTCAGCCTCAGAGAAAGCAAATAAGATTCTAGGACTGATTGCGCGATCTTTTGATTTCAAAAGTCCATCACTCATTAAGAAGCTATATAAATCGTTAGTTCGTCCACATTTGGAATATGCTGTTTCCGTATGGTCACCGAATCTCATTAAAGACATAGACAGACTGGAAAAAGTACAACGGCGAGTCACAAAACTTATTCCAAATATCAAAAATAAATCATTAGAAAATCGATTAAAACATATGAATCTGTTTTCCCTAAAAAAGCGTAGACTCAGAGGTGACTTGATACAGGTCTTTAAAATTCTAAAGGGAATTGACAACATCAAAAGTGAATTTTTTTTCACATGAATGAGAATCAGACAAGAAACAATGGTCTCAAAATGTCCGGTAATAGATTCAATTTGGAAGTAGGTAGAAACAACTTCGCCAACCGTGTAGTTAATGAATGGAATAAACTTCCTGCACAGGTAGTGCAGTGTAGTTCAGTTCGAAGCTTTAAGAATCATTTAGATAAACATCTAAGCAAGATGCTGTAATGATTATAATTTATTTTATATTATTTGTTTTTGTTTTGTTATCATTTGTATGTTTGATTTTAGTTAATTATTAGTTGTATGTCAATTTATCATCATTTACTATTTACCTGTTTGTTTATTATTTAACTATACCTATGCATTTATTTATGTATTTTATTTGTTATATACATTATTATAATTTTTATTTATTATATTATTATTATTATGATTTTATTTCGCATCCGACCTAGATATGGACCAAAAGGTCTCCTGTCAGCATGCTCCACCTTTGTAATCTTTGTAATATGTGTGTATATATATATATATATATATATATATATATATATATATATATATATATATATAAAACCATTCCCACCCATTCCATCCCTAAATACTCCAACTTGTGTGTATATATATATATATATATATATATATATATAAAACCATTCCCACCCATTCCATCCCTAAATACTCCAATATGTATATATATATATATATATATATATATATATGTATGTATATGAGAGAGTGAAAAGTGGGGAAGGGTAAATGAAGAGGGGCTTTTAGAATACGTCCTAACGTTTCGGTCACTATGACCTTCTTCAGAGGACTCGCTATGTTACATCGTGATCACAAATTTTATACTTACAGAGCGTTGATTATTAGGAGACTAGCTGCTTTGGAAAGGCATATAAATCCTTCTCTATCGTTTTGATTTATCCTTCTCTATCAGTGTGATTTATCGCATCCCATGTAGCGGCTGTCCCCTAGCATACATCGGTGAATCAGGTCGAGGGATTGAAAAAAGAGTAAGCGAACATAAAAATGATTTAAGAGCACACAGGACATCTAACTCACTTGTTC
>NC_134816.1:1848681-1851181 GCF_046742065.1 Oratosquilla oratoria | reverse complement strand
CGGCATGAGCATTTTCCCTTGTTGCACCCAGTCTTTTTACAAGCACAAGTGATGAACTTCAAGAGAAAGTGCGGTGCATATGGCATGTTAATCCATACAGGGACAAGGCAACCATCCTCCAGGGTCCAACCAAAGTCAGTGGGAGAAGGTATCATCCTCCGTAATGCAGAAAGGTGCAGCTCCCAATTGCCTTCTCTTGCTGCCCTGATGAACATAAGGAGGTGTCAAACCATAGAGGTAAGAGCACCAATACTCAAACGTCGGACTTTCCTCACTTTTCAAGTTCACGAACTCATTGAACCCATTCAAAAGTCCATCAAAATCATCTGAGTGGCTGATGTCCTGAAATTCTTCAAATGGAAAGACGGCCTGAAGTTCAAGCACTGGATTGCTTACTTCCAATGACTTGGTCTCTGGCAAATAATCGAGATATTCCTTCCACAGCAGCCTATGTAATGCTTCGTATAAAAGCTTATGGGCACGGACACTACGATTATAGTGGTTCCCTGTCAGCACACCTTTCATGGACCCCTCAGCAATCACACCTGACTCCACCAGGATATCTTGAATCCCTGAGTCTTGACACCTCTTTCCAAGGACAGCAAGGTATGCCTTTGCAGTGTGAAACTGGCCTAAGCGGACAACTAAGCGTTCCTGCATGACTTGGTTCTTCCATCGTATTTGTTGCGCCTTACAATAATTAGCTTGATCAAAGACAAGGGTGATGGCGTGAAGTTGAAGATGGTCAGCTATGTTGATACTCCTGTGTAAAATCGTGTTGACTGTGGTCATTTCCGTGGGGCTGGTATCTATGATGGGTAGATAAGCAACATGGCTCGCGGATGGAATGGTGTGACACAGCAAGGTATTCAAACCTGTCCAACCTGGTAGAGGCGTCTCTGCTGACAATGAGTTATTATATTTCATGATGTCATAAGCAGCATCTAGATGGCGAGCCCTCTGTTCCTCAGTGCATGTCGCTGCATTGGCAATGTCTTCCTCAAACTGTTTTGGCTCTTCCTTTTCCCCCATAATACTGCACCAGCTTCTTTTCAGGAGTACCATCTGTTCGGCGGCGTGATTTTGGCAGGCTGATGTCATCACTGCTGGATATCACTGGCTCCTGATGACGTTGGATTGCTATCCCATTTGTATTATGAGTTGTCCCTGCTCCAGTGAGCGTTTCTTCACCACAGTCATTATAGTTCTATGCTAATGTTGTGGGTACTCCCTTGACCATCTCCTCTGGAAGCCCATCATTGAGCCTAGCTTACCTCTCAGCTAAAGCTGTGTCATATTCAAGGACCTTTGTGTGTGACACTGAATGTCCCAGACCATTCATCAATCCTATCAGTTGGGATGATCCTGTCGGGTGGCACATGGTCATCCCCAGTGCTAGATGTTTTGGGATGTCTTTTTTTTCCTTGGAGGCAAGATACACAATATCCTGTGCTATTGAGTAAATTTTGCATTGCACATCAGAGTCTGGGATTGGAACATACTCCTCCATCTGGACATCATCAGTTTTCCCAACAACCCATGCCAAGAAATTATGTAGTTCTGCTGAGACGAACAACTTCTTGACTGCCTTATCATCTAGAAACTTGGCACTGGGTGGCCAAGGTCCACAGTCATTTGGAACCATGGATATCAAGCTGCGCATAAACATTGCTGCTCTGTATAGGTCTCTGATGGATTCCTGCGAGTGTGAATTGCGTTCTCCACAGATGCCCTCACCAACATCAGTTTCTGAATCTGAGAGCTTGCTCATCTCTGTGGAGTTCTCTTCTTGCACAATGGATTCTGTACACGATCATATAGAACTAATTCACAAAGACTACGGGTTCTGTTCTTCAGGAAGACAAGGTCTGGATATTTCCGTTGCAGGCGACGTTTCAACAGGCAGTTTTGGTAAATTGGTGGTGACTTCTGATCGGTATCTTCATTTATTTTATATTGCACATACACTGCCGTCAGCTTCGAATTATCTCCCCACCCTCCATGATTTTACCTTCAATAAATTCTGAACATGATATCTCAAATGCTTTATCACCTTTACCCTTTGCTTCCTATGTACTAGGTTGCTTCAATAAACGTGTGTACTCCCGATAACAGCACTTATGGTAATGTGCCTCCTTTGCAACAAAATCAACATCTGTGACTTTCAGCAAAACATCTTCATCGTTGCGTGCCTTTGCTGCTGCCTTAAGGGTATCTGCTGCATCATATGTGAGACACTAGCTAAGAGGGACTACCTTTCGCTTTCTACTGGCAGCCTTTCTCTTGTATTTAGCTTTGCGACATATACAGCATACTACAGGGAATAGGTCAAGTCGTTCTCTGGCCCCTGGCTCCACCTCATCGGCTGACAGATTTACGTGCTCGGAGCCTGGGCCTCTTGTAATTTTGTTCTGAACTACCACTTGGCCCAGGCTCCTCTGTAGTCACTAAGCCTTTAGAAATCTGCTTATCAATCCTTTTCTTGGCAGCAGTTATCCTA
>NC_134816.1:1838681-1843681 GCF_046742065.1 Oratosquilla oratoria | reverse complement strand
AGACTGACTGGCATGGTTTTATTCCGGAATTTCCTTCTCCTAGCTTTTACCTAAAGAGGCATACCCTACAAGGCAGCAGGGGGTCTGATTGTACCGTCTGACACTCGGTTGCTTACATGCATTCCGTGATAAACAGGGGGGGGGGCACGGGAAGGTAGCATGCAAGCAGTTAGGAGGAGAGGCTATAGGAAAGTTAAGAATAGCTTAGCCTAAGACGCGTACACTTCAATCACCCCCATATATATATATATATATATATATATATAGATATATATATATATATATATATACATATATATATATATACACACACATATATATATATATATATATATATATATATTATGACAAATAAGACTGAAGGTGGAAGAAGCAGACGAGGAGTAATGGGAGAATTTCACGCTTTCACGTTTCGAACCGCAGGGTCTTGATCACAAAGCTAACAACTCAAATATAACAGGAGATTTCATACATGGACGGGTCATCTCATGGGACGCTAAGGGTTATTTGCATATTCTTTTATTACACTGGGCAACAACAACAAAAATTTTGCCTGGTGTTTGAGATATTTTAGCGAATTTTTATGTGGTTTCGCCTGCTAAATTAACAAATTAATTCAATTTTTCCCTATCAGGTCTAGCTTTTTTACTCTTCTTATTTCCATTTTAGTTACGTTGGATGATAAAAATCCTCATAAAATCTTTTCGAACAGTATACGACAACTGATATTTGGTGGCTTTTGGAATTAAACAAGACTGTTTCCTTAACAAAGTATTTCATTCATACATGAGCAAACCATAGGAAGAAATAGCGATGCCATTATACAGAAAAGAGCACAAATATAAAAATAAAATAAAAGCTTTATGGCAGAAAATTCAAGGAATAAAATTACGTTTCTTTGTGCGCCGTGAATGTTGAGCCGCTGGTGAATCTCGTTTTAAACACCAGCAGTAGTCTGCCATCATCACAGAGTCCCAACGTCCTTGGTACCGAATTTCCATCTCCTTGATGTCCTGATGAAATCGTTCGCCTTGTTCATCGCTAACATCTCCGAGATTTTCAGGAAAACGATCAAGGTGACTGAAAAGAAAATGCATTTTGATGCTCATATTTGCACCAATTTCACCTAAAGTTGATATTAAGTTGGCAACAAGATCCTTATAGTTGTCACTTTTGTGGTTCCCAAGGAAATTTTGCACTACTTCAACAAATGCGCGCCATGCTGATGCTTCAGGTTCACTCATCGTTTTCATGAAGTTTGTGTCCTTCAAGAGCTTACGGATTTGTGGTCCATCAAAAATCCCTACTTTCAGTTTTTCAATCGTCAGTTCTGGAAATACATAGCAGATATATTTGAAACACTCCCCATTTTTGTCAAGAGCTTTGACGAACTGCTTGATCAGTCCGAGTTTGATGTGCAAAGGGGGGAAAATTATCTTATCTCGCTCAACTAAAGTTTTTTTCAATATATTGGCAGCTGTACATGGAACCATATTTGTTCGAGGCGGCCAGTCTTTCTTAACATAGTGGTTTACTCGGTCTCTGCTGTCCCACATGCAAAGAAAGCATGGGTATTTGGTATAACCAGATTGCTGTCCCATGAGAAAATTCATCTTCAAGTCAACACAGATGACCCATTTATGATCATGGTACCGTATCTTCTTTAAAACTAACTTAATTTCTTCATATTTTTCCGTAAGAGTTGTTGAGTGGGCAAGTGGGACAGAGCCATACAAATTCCCGTTGTGCAACAATACACTTTTTAAACTACGCTTAGAGCTGTCTATGAAAAGACGCCATTCATCTGGTTTATATTCCTCAATACCAAGTTTTTTAAGAAGCCCACTAATATCTCTGCAATAAACCAACTCTCCCTCTTTTATAAAGAAAGAAAAGAACTCTTCATGCCGACTCCGATAAAAGGTTATACGGACACCATTCTCTAGAAGATTCTTTTCTTTCAGTCGGGAAGCCAACAGTTCTGCTGAGTTTTTTTTGGGGGAGGTTCAAGTCACGAACTAGATCATTCAGCACCTCCTGGGAGAAAAGCTGAGGTAAAGTCGTACCTGAAAAGTCTTCGTCTCCAGTGCCATCTTCAGGTGATGAGATTTCTTCAGTTGAGGGCAAAGTTATCTGAGGCAAGACACTGAATACAGGAATAGGAAGCTCTTCACTGTGTGGAACCGGTCTGATAGGTGAGGCAAGATTAGGATAGACAAGCGTTTGTCGGTTTTTCCTGTTAATACCCTTCAAATTTAGGTCACAAAAGTAGCAGTCGTCTAGGGGATTTTTGGGCTCCCGCCACACCATTGGTACAGCGAATCTCATACTTTTCCTTGTCCCTTTAGTCTACTGTCGCATATGCTCTGTACATTGTTTGCAAATACTATGCGGTGCCCAGTATTAATCTTGGTCTCCCAGCCTGACCCCAAAATATGCCATATAAGCTCTTTCAACAAAGTCCGTGATGTTTTTCCGATTTTCAGGCAAACTGTATTCTCCACAAACGTGACAAAACACATTTGGAGAATTTACGCAAAACCTTCTGGAAGACGACATCTTGCTCATTTTCTGTTGCTGATTTCTTCACACCTCAAAAAATCTGGAAAAATAGAAAATTAGAATTAGATATGGCAAAGAAAATTAGAGTGGACGTATGCACATTGTGATTATACGAAAATTCAGTAACTTCAAAACTAGACCTGATTGGTCAAAATGAAGGTTATTTTTGGACTCAGGAGACCAATTTCCTATAGGAATGACTTTTATTTCCTGAACACCAAAAACCTTGTAGACCAGTGTCATTTAAGCTTGTGGCTTTTGCTATTAGTGTTAATGTATGTTGCCTCAATTGTCTTCCTTGGTTTCTGGGATGATCCTTTATTTAATACGGTTGTATTGTTCCAGTCTGGAAGGTGGCCATGTTTATCCACATGCATTATTATGGAGTTAGATGATCTATGAGCTTTTACGTCATTTTTATGTTCATTAATCCTTTTATTAAGTCCGCAACCAGGTTCACCAAAATATGAAGATGGACAGCTTTTACAAGGGATTTTATAAACAACGCTGTTTTCGTTAGTGGGATTATTGTAGCTACGTGTTACCAAATGTCCTACTTTGTTACCTGATGTCCTGGCTATTTTAATGCCCGCTTTTAAGAGAAAAGTGTCTAGGTGTGAATTGATATTAGAGTCTGGTACTGTAATGTATCTGGTTTCATCATTACCTTTACCTTTGGCTTTCTTTTTCAACCTACATAAGAGACCTTTTTGGATATTTGAGTTTGATGAAAGTCTCTGTGATATGTTGTAATTCAAGATCTAGAAATTCTTTACTGCATATACGAAATGCTCTAAGGAAGAAACCTATTATAATACCTGTTTTAGTTTTGTTATTATGTCCTGAATAGAAGTGTATGTAGTCTTCTTTATTGGTGGGTTTCCGGTATACTGAAAATTTCACATTTTTATCTATTCTATGGATAATTTTGTCTAGAAAGTTAATTTTCCGTTATTTTCATTTTCTGCAGTAAATTATATATTTTCATTTACACTGTTTAATCTCCTGTGTTTGTTGTTAATATTTGTATCATTAGGTACAATTACAAGTATGTCATCAACATACCTAAACCATTTACTATTCCTACCCATTATTGTCATGTATTCTTCTGTTTCGAGTATTTCAATGTACTTGTAATTGTACCTAATGATACAGATATTAAAAACAAATTCAGGATATTAAACAGTGTAAATGAAAATATACAATTTACTGCAGAAAATGAAAATAACGGAAAATTACCTTTCTTGGACACAATTATCCATAGAATAGATGAAAATTTAAAATTTTCAGTATACCGGAAACCCACCGATAATGAAGACTACATACACTTCTATTCAGGACATAATGACAAAACTAAAACAGGTATTATAATAGGTTTCTTCCTCAGAGCATTTCGTATATGCAGTAAAGAATTTCTAGATCTTGAATTACAACATATCACAGAGACTTTCATCAAACTCAAATATCCAATAAGGTCTCTTATGTAGGTTGAAAAAGAAAGCAAAAGAAATAGTTAACAAAAGCTGAGTTCGAGTCCTTGGCTTCACTACGTATCAGTTTCCGCATATGTCTCCCTCGAGCGCATTGTCAGTTTCGATCGTGATGACATGGAATTAAAGTGAAAATGTTAATGTGTTCGCAAAAAGATCAATATCTACACTGGGGATCATTCAGTGTGTGTGTGCGTAACACTTACCCACGCGTACATACTTCCATTGCACCATCATAGCGAAGATAGGTTGAGCATAAGATTCGTCGTATATGTATGTAACTCGAGCAGACAAATATAAGAAACTGTGTTCAATTTAAATCTCTCTTGATGGCGCAGTGGTTAGAGTCACTGTTCACTTGGTACGTCGGAGCTGAGTCTGAGTCCTTGGCTTCACTACGTATCAGTTTCCGCATATGTCTCAGTCGAGCGCATTGTCAGTCTCGATCGTGATGACATGGAATTGAAGTGAAAATGTTAATGTGGTTGAAAAAAAAATAATATATGCACTGGGGACAATTCAGTGTGTGTGTGTGTGTATAACACTTACCCACGCGTACATAATTCCATTGCACCATCATAGCGGGGATAGGTTGAGCATAAGATTCGTTGTATATGTATGAATCTCGAGCATATACATATAAGAAACTGTGTTCAGCTTATATCTCTCTTGATGGCTGGCGCAGTGGTTAGAGTCACTGTTCACTTGGTACGTCGAAGCTGAGTTCGAATCCTTGGCTTCACTACGTATGTTTCCGCATGTGTCTCCGTCGAGCGCATTGTCATTCTCGATCATGATGTCATGGAATTAAAGTGAAAATGTTAATGTGTTTGCAAAAATATTAATATCTGCACTGGAGACCATTCAGTGTGTGTGTGTATAACACTTACCCACGCGTACATACTTCCATTGCACCATCATAGCGGGGATGGGTTGAACATAAGAGTC
>NC_134816.1:1816181-1833681 GCF_046742065.1 Oratosquilla oratoria | reverse complement strand
AATAGACTTATATTGGACAGGTTTAGATTTAAGAAGGAAATAGACATAAACTGGATTATCAACAGAGTGGTTAGCGAATGGAATATGTTTAGTAACCATGTAGTGGGCGCTGAAACTATCGGTTGTTTTAATGAAAGGTGATGATAGGAGGTAATGACCATGGAATATTCTAGTGTAGGCCTTGTGGTCTATTGCATTCTCCTTCATTCTTATGTTCTTTTTTATTCATCTGTTTAATTGCTCATTTACTTATTTATTCATTAGCTCATCAATTAATTTGTTTATTAATTTTTTCCTCAGTCACATTTTTCACGCTCTTCATCTGGCTAGACAATACATTTTCATACTTTATTCTTGTTTTTGTGGTATTCGTTTAGTTTTAAGGCCTTGTCGCATAAGTAGACAGATTTATTTCCTATATTCCACCTTTCTTCTTTCCTCAGCCACGTCCTTCAGTCTCTTCACTGGGGCCGCAGTGGCTGTACTTCGAGAGGCCGGAGGCGAATATGGACTCCAGATGCTCTACTCCAACCTTGGGTCCATCGTCTTGGCCCCCATTTCCGGTTACTTGATCGACTACGTTTCTAAAGTCAATAAATTTCAGGATTTTAGGTAAGTTTTCAGTGTTATAATGTGTCGCTGGTTCTCATCATCAAGGATGGTCTGTGTTAATCAGTTTCGGTGACTCATTCTTTAGGTCAAGGAAAAAATGCAAAGGTGACAGACCTGATCACAGGTAATCTCACCACCAAATTATAAGGTGCTGAGTTGGTCAATTATGCTTCAGTCTCCCCTTCTAATGAAGGAAGCGTGGATCTGATCCCAATGGTTGACGGTAGCTACCTCCGACGCTGGATATCCGAGTACTGAAGTTTCTACTCTGATAGAACTTCGTGCTACGGCGCCTTTTACCTACCCTTTTACCATTATCATATAATTATACGCTTCTCCAATGCCTGCTGCCGTCCTTAGACAGATTAGCATTTAAGAAACTCCGGTATCCCTGTACACACCGCTATTCCCTTCCTACTTCTCCAAACGAGACGAATCATTTTCTTACGTAAGGACTCCATTTGCCATACAACTCTGTTCTAATTTCTTTCTCGTTACTGAAATGATATGTGGATTGATCATGACCATATTTTGTGCTGAGTCTGAAACCTGGACTAAAGAAAGTATATATCTTGTTTAGTATTAACCAGTATACATACATATACCAAAGCCTTTTTCCCCCTTACAAAGGAGGTAACCAAAGTAAAAAAAAAAATAAGTTCACTCCAACCCATTTCATCCCCACATACTCCACTACCACTTACCACCCCTCCCTCCCTCTTTTCTTGGCTCCATCTGGATGACGGGTCATCCCTGCATCTCGCTCATTGCCCTAGGTCAGAAGCAATGCAGTAAGACAGCACATCCACAGGATGGCCGCTTCATTTAATCGGCGATCCCCCATCTCCGTCCCCTCACGCAGAAAAAAAGAAGACAGGGAGAAATCCCTTTGGGCTGCGTCAAAATTTAGAGAAGCTATAAGGCTTCTTTTCAATATAGAAATGTAAATGACACTCCTTTATTTACCCAGACCGGCCTTCTACCTGCACTGCGGCATCAAGATCTTCAGTGGCATACTCGTCCTCTTCATAAACCTTGACTTCAGGGTCCCCAATACTACCATCTTTCGGGACAGCAAGGTCCTCCTCAAGAACCCTGAAATCAATGCTTTCCTTCTTGTCATGATTGTATCTGGTATGTTTATTAATCACTATGGTTCTCTGAAACTTTGGGGGATAGAAAAAAAGGGGTTAAGGAATAAGAAAGATGTCAGGGAAAGACCAATGATAGTAAAAACGATGATAATGCCTTTCTTATCGGTAATGATAACGCTAGAGATAATCAATATCTTCGACAGTGTTAGCATCGTGACAAAAGAAATAATAACGATGGATATAGTTATACAGTATACTCATATACCAAAAAGCCTTTTTCTCCTTTTAAGTGAGGTAGCCAAACAAAGACATGCACCCACTTTTTACCTATCTCACACCGATCCAACACCTATTTGTTGTCCCTTGTAGATAGATAATCATCCCTCCCCTCTCCCCATATCAACAGGGTCAAAATTAACGCAGGAAGACATAGCATCTTTACAACAGGATCTTACAGATGAAACTGTTTTACCCTAACTGCTTCATTGCATGGCAGCCCTCCCCTTCCTTTACTTAAAAAATAAAGGAGCAAACAAGAATTCCCTTCCGGTCTCCTAACTACCATCCATTCACAACCACTTTACACTTATATCTATCTCTTATCTCTTCTCCCTTGCTGAACAGACGTTCGTCTTTTACCCTAGCACATTTTTTTCCATATTGCTATCCCATCCCGTGGTTATGGAGATCATGATAATTCTGAAAATAGTAGGTGTATGTTGTAGATGTGTACAGGTAAAAAACACTAATTGGAACATTAACTTTACACACGCACACACACACACACACACACACACACACACACACACACACACACACACACACACACACACACACACACACACACACACACACACACACACACACGCACACACACACACACACCGACTCGGTGGGACGGTTGGTAGAGCGCTGGACTGGGAAGTACGATAGTGCTCGCAGTACCCAGTTCGAATCCTGCCCAGGGCCGAAATTATTTCGGCATCGCTGTGCCTCGGGTCGTTACTCTGACTCTCGTGGGCGGGGAGTTGGGTGTGTGTGTGTGTGAAAGGTCATAGCATTACCCATAGATCGATCATACGAGCTCTGAGCTCTCTTCCGGGAGGGAAATAGCTTTCGATCACGAGTCCAACACGTGATCCAGAGACCAAGTGAATACACACACACACACACACACACAAATATATATATATATATATATATGTATATATATATATATATATATATATATACACACAAACGCACACACGTCGGATTGACGGCGAACATTGGAACTCCGAAAAAAAAAGTCGTGGATTTCAGCGACGAGGGAGTACCTTTGTTATATTAGTAGGGAAGAGCAAAGCTAGTGGTGTAGTGGGCAGGTGAAGAAAAAGGAGAAGTGAAGGCATTATTGAGGAAAATGGAAGAAAATGTGGAAGGTAAGGAACGGGCTCTGGAAGTCAGAAGGGGTGTAAACAAAAGGTGTGCAGACGACACAGCCGAGGTCGAACCCGTGAGCAAAAGTATTAAGAGTAGGAATATAGATAAGAGCAGCTCAATGGAAAGAGGAGATAATTACTTCTATGGATTTAATGAGGGAGGAGATGATAACCTCCCCCGACTAGTAAGTCTAGAGGAGAAACTAACAAAAATGAACAAAGCAAGGGAAGTTAGGTTTAGCCAATTCGCACTAGTTACACAGAGTTCATAAACTGGAAGAACAAGAGGAAAAATCAAAGCATAACCAAAGAAATAGAAGAATTAAAAAGACATTTAAGAGAAGTAAGGGATGGTGAATTAAAAAGAATAATAAAGAGAATAAAGAGCCCATAGCAAAAGAGGTAAGTGGTTGGAAAAAAGTATAGGGGAATAACAAATTTGAATTTAGAGATATAGTGAAACAACAGATGAGAGAACAAACTAAGGACACAGTTATTAAAGTGATGAGAGAGAAGGAAAATATAGTAAGAGACTTAGCAGATAAAAAGAAATGTATAATCATATTAGGAATGGAAGAGAAGCATAATCCAAATAGGACTACAAGAATAAAGGAGGTAAAGGAAAAAGTAAACAGGGTATAAGAAGTAGTTCAAGGAGATGAACAAGAAATAGAGAAAGAAACTGAAGAAATATATAGATTGGGGAAACACAGTATAGATAACACCAGACCAATTAAGGTTAAATTCAGGTCACAAACGACAGCAGAGAATGTCTTATCAAAAACAGGGAAACTAGCAAAAAATTATCTGGATAAAAAGAGAAATGGATAAAGAGGAAAGAGAGGAAGAGAAAACAAAAAGAATCGAAGCTAAAAAAAAAACACAGAACAGAACAGAGTCAGAGAAAAACGGAAGGGAAACAGAAAACAGAATAGAGGTAACAGAAAATTAAAAATGTCTTTCACAAATATAGATGGGTTAATAACAGACTTGAATGAACTGAATGGTTACCTGAAGGAAAAAGAATCGGACATAATATGAATTGTAGAGACAAAATTGAAAGGTCCACTACCACCCAAAAGTGTAGGACATGGTGCATATAATTATTGGATTAAAAACAAAGGGGTAGAGTTATGTTCCTGACTAAAAAGGATATATATGTGAGGAATGTTACATATGGAAAGAATAGAGTGGAGATAATTATGATGGAAATAGAGGACAGGGACAAGAAGAGCAGGATCTTTGTGGTAAATTATGTGTCTCCGAAAACGGCTTCGTGGGAAGAGAGAGAACACAAAAATATGTTAGAAGACACTAAATAAGATAATGGATATGGAGGAAGAATAGGTGACTTTAATTGTAAAGAAATCTGCTGAGAAGAGATGACAGTGAAGGGTGGAGACGACCTATAGGCAAATGTACTACTTGATATGATTATTGAACATACAATGACACAATAGATACAAGAGAATACTAGAAATAGAAATGAGGAAGAATAATCGGGACTGAACCTAATAATCACATCAAAACCTGAAATAGTGGACAAGATTGAATATAAGACACCAAAAAGTAAAAGTGACCACATATTAGTTGAACTGGAACTAAATGAGGAAAATACAAAGGAAAAACAAACAATATAGAAAGGGAAGATTGATGTATGGAAAAAATGATGAAATATGAGAATTCTTTCAAACAGCAGAATGGGAAGAGATACACAAGGAGGAAACAACAGTAGAAGAGAAATGGAATATTTTGAAAAAAAATTATAAAAGAGTGGAAAATTACGTTCCAAGGCAAAGACAAGAAAAAGGATATGTAAAATGTTGGTGCAACAAAAGATGTAGCGAGTTAAAAGACAAAAGGAATAAAGCTTGGATAAAATGGAAGAAAGACAAAAGACTTGAAAGATGGAAAATATATTAGTTATAGAAATCAGTGTGTACAAGTCCGCAGAGAAGAAAAGAGAAAATACGAAAAGGATGTCATAGAAAAATGTAAAAATCAACCAAAACTATTTGAAAGATTTGTAAGCAACAAACTGAAAAACAAACAAGTGTTAGTGAAACTAAGACAAGGAGGAGTTGAATACACAGAGGAAATAAAAATGACAGAAATTATGAGCAAGCATTTTAAATCAGTGTTTACGAGGGAGAACATACAGCTTAGAGATATCGAGTGGGAGGAGAAAGTCCCTCCTATGAAAGAGATAGAAATAACAAGGAATGGAATAATGAAATACCTGAGTAATCTCCATGTTAGGAAATCGCTTGGACCAGATGAAATGGCAAACTGGATTTTGAGAGGATGCAGGAACGAACTAACAGACAAAATACATAGTCTAATAAGCAGTTGATGGAGGGAAGGAAAAGTTCCAGAAGATTGGAAAAGAGCAAATATAGTACCAATATATAAAGGGGGAAACAAGGAAGACCCTACTAACTATAGACCGGTCTCTCTTACAAGTATGGTAGCTAAAATTTGTGAAACAAAGATCAAAATCAGATGGGTAAGGTATTTTAAAAAAAAATGTACTAAAATAAAGCAATTTGGATTTAGACAAGGACGAGCATGTGTTACAAACTTAATGTGTTTCTATTCAAGATAATAGATGTAATACAAGTAAGAGATGGATGGGCTGATTGTGCATTTCTTGACCTGAAAAAAGCTTTTGATATGGTGTCACATAAGAAATTGCTAAAGAAATTAGAAACTGCAGGAGGAATACAGGGTAAATTGCTAAAGTGGATGGAAGACTTCTTGCATGAAAGAAAAATGAGAGTAATGATAAGAGACAGATATTCAAATTGGGATAAGGTGATTAGTGGAGTTCCGCAAGGAACTGTTTTGGCCCCAATAATGTTTGTTACATACATCAATGATATGAATAAAGGAATTGAAAGTTATATGAGCTTCTTTGCGGACGATGCAAAACTGTTGAAAAAAAATTAACACTGTGTGAGTCGCTACAGAGTCGCTGCAGAGTGATCTCAATAAAGTATGGGAATGGAGTATGAAGTGGGAGATGGAATTTAACGTTAAGAAGTGTAGTATAATGGAATTTGGAAGAAGCAAAAAAAGAATAGTTGATCATATAAATTGGGAGAGAAGAAATTAAAAAGTGGAAAATGAGAAGGACCTAGGAGTCATTATTATGAATAATATGTCCCCTGAGAAACATATAAACAAAAATTTTGGAGAAACTTATAGTTTAATAAGATCAATCAAAGTAGCATTTGCATACCTGGACGAAGAAATGGCGAAGAAAATACTGGTCACTTTGATAAGACCAAGATTGGAGTATGCAGAGACGACGTGGTCACCAAGTACAAAAAAATGTATAACAAAACTTGAAAGAATACAAAGAGCAGAGTGATCTCAATAAAGTATGGGAATGGAGTAGGAAGTGGGAGATGGAATTTAATATTAAGAAGTGTAGTATAATGGAATTTGGAAGAAGCAAAAAAGAATAGTTGGATCATATAAATTGGGAGAGAAGAAATTAAAAAGTGGAAAATGAGAAGGACCTGGGAGTCATTATTATGAATAATATGTCCCCTGAGAAACATATAAACAAAAATTTTGGAGAAACTTATAATTCAATAAGATCAATCAAAGTAGCATTTTCATACCTGGACGAAGAAATGGCGAAGAAAATACTGGTCACTTTGATAAGACCAAGATTGGAGTATGCAGAGTACAAAAAAATGTATAACAAAACTTGAAAGAATACAAAGAGCAATTAAGAAATTGGCACCAACACTCTCAGAACTATCATACGAGGAGAGACTGACAAAACTTGAGCTACAGACATTAGAACAAAGAAGATAGAGAGGAGACTTGATAACTATTTATAGAATCATGAAAGGCATAGAAATTATTGATAGAAAGGATCTAATAAAACGGGATAGTAGAGACACAAGAGGACACGAAAAAAAAAAAGACAATTATAGAAGAGACCTGAAAAAGAACAGCTTTCCCACAGGATAATAGACGTTTGGAAGAAGTTAGATGAAAATGTGGTGTGTGCAAAAACGATACATGAATCAGTCTAGATAAAACGAGATATGAAGACGGAACACAACGAGCATAGCTCCCCTTCCCGTAAAAGAGAACGAGGTAAATACAGCTAGGTAAATACACACACACATATACTTCCTTAAGTAAAAATACGCAGGGAAGAAAAAACAGATTATGAAAAAGACACAATAGACAAATGTAAAGATCAATCTAAATCATTTTATAGATATATAAATGGGAAACTAAAAAACAAACAGGAAATACTTAAATTATGTCAAGGTTATAGAGAATACATAGAGGATATAGAAATGGCAGATATCATGAACAAACATTTCAAATCTGTATTCATCAAAGAAGAAGAAAATCTACAAATCTGTGATCAAAGAAATTAGATAAGATTTCCTCCAATGAAGGAATTGAATATTACTCAGAATGAAATAAGGAATAAAATATTAAAGTTTGACGTTAACAAATCACATGGTCCGGACGGAGTTGCAACCTGGGTACTAAATGAATATTACCAGGAGACTGGAAAATGCCAATATAGTGCCAATATATAAGGGGGGCAATAAGGAAGACCCAACAAATTACAGGCCGGTGTCCATAACGAATACAATAGTTAAAATTTGTGAGAGTCATCAAAGACAGGGAAGATCATGTGCCACTAATTTGATTTGTTTCTATTCAAGATTGATATATGTATACATATATATATATATATATATATATATATATATATATATATATATATATATATATATATATATATATATATATATATTGAAAGAAAGGGACGGCTGGGCAGACTGTGCCTTCCTGGACTTATAAAAGGCATTTGATAATGTACCACACAGAATATTGCTACATAAACAGGAAACAACAGTAGGCATACATGGAAAACTGTTGAATTGGATGGAGGATTTCCTATATGGAAGAAAAATTAGAGTAGTGCTCAGAGACAAATATTCAAAATGGGAAGAATTGAGTAGTGGTGTCCCACAGGGGTCAATACTAGCTCCAATAATATTTGCTATATATGTGAATGACATGGACGAAAGTATTGAATACTACATGAACTTATTTGCGGATGACGCAAAGTTTTTCAAGAAAATAAGATCCGAAATAGACTGTGAGTCGTTACAGAGTGATCTGAACAAAGTCTCAGAGGGGCGCAAGAGATGGGAAATAGAATGCAACATAAAAAAATGCAGTATATTCGAACTTGTGAAAAGCAAGAATAAAATATAGGAACAGTATAAAATGAATGAAAAAGAAGTAAAGAAAGTAAATTCTGAAAGGGACCTAGGAGTGATCATCACCAGAGACATGTCGCCAGATAAACATATTAATGAAATAGTCGGAGAATCATACAATTTGTTGAGATCAATAAAGGTGGCTTTTAAAAACCTGGATAAGGAAATGATAACAAAAACATTACAAACACTGATAAGGCCAAAACTGGAATATGCAGCACTGATATGGTCACTCATTACAAAAAATAATAAGAGAAAATTAGAAAGAATACAAAGAGTAACGACAAAGATGACCCCAACACTTTCAAACTTGACATATGAACAAAGACTGGTCGAACTGGAATTGCCGACCCTGGAACAAAGAAGGGAACGAGGGGACCTATTAACCATCTACAGGGTTATGAAAGGAAAGAAATGCCTTGATAGAGAGGACATATTAAAAAGGGACAGAGGAAAAACAAGAGGACATGCAATGAAACTCAAAAGGAACAGCTACAGAAGAGACCTGGAAAAGCACAGCTTCCCACACAGAGTGATAGACATATGGAATAAATTGGACGAAAAAATAGTGTGTGCAAACTCCATACAAGAATTTAAGAACAAACTTGATCCTGCGAGATACAAAAACGGTTCACCACGAGCATAGCTCCCCTTCCCGTAAAATACAACTAGGTAAATACACACCCACCACGCACTCGCTTACTCACTCACTCATACCGAGGTTGCACTAACATTTATTGGGGTCAATCAAGAAGGGAACTGTTTACGAGAATTAAAGAACCTAAAAATCACATCAGACTGACAGTTTAAATCACTGAATGTACTAGGATAAGGCTGCTATAATCTATAAACCTAATCGCAATTACAGAAGGAAAGTAGTGGAGTCTTCTCTTATCAAATAGCTACCCAATTTCAATACTTCTAAAGGACAATAGTCCCCTGATGCTATAAATAGCTTTGCAGTTAACAAACTTCGTATGCTTGTCGGTTTTGGGATTTGTGCACCTGATGGAAATCATAAAACCTAGGTAAAAAAAAATCTCTCTTCAACCATTTTCACCACATATTTTTTAGCTTCAGCTCTCCCTTGGGTCTTATCTTGGTACACCAGGTGCTTCTGGGTCATCTTGTATTGTGTCATCTATTGTTAAAGACATCACAACCCTTCTGATTGAATTCTCCGATACTCCTACTGTGAGCCATCTCTTATTTCCCTCTATTTCAATTAGCATTCTGGCTAACAGTACTCTAAATTCCCGTTTTACCATTGTCATATCATACTTATGCGCTTCTACAATGCCTGCTGCTATCTATAGGCATTTGATATACCGGTATCCCTGTACACACCGCTGTTCCTGTCCTATTTCTCCAAACGAGACGAGTCCTTTTCTTACGTAAGGACTCCATTTGTCATACAACTCTGTTCTAATTTCCTTCTCATTACTGAATTATCAGAGGCTAAAGAAATAACACTTATCTGGGGAGTACTACTTTCTTATCAGGTATTTATTCTAATGCTTAACTCTAAGCAACATAATCTGCATTCCATGAGTACTACCATAACCTGAGTAAATGATATTTTGGGAGTGGTCGTGTGCGAATGATATTTTGACGCTACCCAAAGGGTTTCTCGGTCTTCTCTTTTTTTTCGCAAGAGGAGAAGAAGAGGAGATGTCGCAAATTAAGTGAAGCGACCTTGCTGTGAGTGCACTGTCTTCCTACAATGCTTCTGACCTGAGCAGTGGGCAGTAGATAGGAATGTGCCTTCATCCTCCCTTACAAGGGGGAAGAAGCCCTTGGTATATAAATAAGAAGATAGAATAATGGGAATCTTGTTGATCAATAGGATATTCAACCTTATCTTGACAGTTTTATGAGGGTAAAAATGATGTTATAAACACACTTTCTTTTACATTATCGCTCACATAACACAGTAGTACAGACTGAACGACTAAATGTTAATTTTGTAATGGTGTTAACATCCTCCATTATGGAGAGAAATTCGAAATTACAAGAGGATATTGATTCCGTGAAAAAAAATTATATAGCACTACTTAGAATTTATCATTGTGTTGTATGCAAGGTGATAATGTGAAAAGAATACGATATCTTTCCCTAAACTCAATTTATTAGTTTT
The DNA here is from genome assembly GCF_046742065.1 of Oratosquilla oratoria. Lineage (NCBI taxonomy): Eukaryota > Metazoa > Arthropoda > Malacostraca > Stomatopoda > Squillidae > Oratosquilla > Oratosquilla oratoria. Next base: position 1,823,147 of record NC_134816.1, on the reverse strand, counting down.
CTGCGGCTCAAACACAATGTAAGTTCAAAGTGAAATTATATTTTTTTATCACAAAAGATTGTCTCAGATATAATCAAATTCAAAAGAGGTGTTTAAATGATGCCGATAAAAGATGAAGGCTGAAAGAGTACAATCACAACATCGTTCGTTTTAAGTTTTAGGTATTCTTGTATGTCATTTTTAAGGAGAGAATTGGAATTGTAGCGTTTTGGGCGGTTGTAGTTAAAGCCAAGCTCCTTGAACAGCTACGGCTTTCCACGATGCAAACATAACCTAATTGTCTGTTTGCTTTATGTAATTTTTATACAAATAAATACAGTGAATTATAATTTTAACGAAAAAAAATAACTTTGCATAGTGCAATCTATTGTGCGTTTACATAATTTTGAACACAACTACATATATAAACTTAATATCGGGTTCTAATAACTTCCTTACGTGCACCTTTGTATATCCAGATTCAAACCCTACAGTTCCGTGCGATTACCAATACCTTATGGACAAAAGCAGACTTCGGTCTAAGCAAAACGCCTTTTGACAAAGACTTCTCACATTTTTTTTACTCAAGGATCTCTTTCTCCTTTAGGCATTTGTTATGGACTCCTGGATACCTTCCTCTTTTGGTTCCTTCAAGACATCGGAGCCAACAAGAAGCTGATGGGCTTAACCGTAACCGTGGGGTATCTGGCGGGAATTCCGATGCTCATGGTGTCAGACACGATCATCAAAAGGCTCGGCCACGTCAACACGATCGTGCTCGGGCTTCTTGTCTATGTCGTGAGGTTAGTCGGTAAGTAGCATCTATGGACTGTAAAGTAGTACCTCTCGTCAGGCCTTGACCTTGGTTTGTTAAGACGATGATTTATTAAATGTCTCCTGTGAAGTCTTATTTGGGGTTATATCCTTAGAAATAATGACATTAATCACCTTAAGGACCTTATTCTAATTAACGTCATATGTTTTCACCGGGCTCAGAGAAACCACCGTTATGCTTTTCTCTGTTAATGATGGCTTTCTGGCTAACGCCATATTACTTCATCTATTTGTGCTTATACTCTACTTTTGAGATTTTATCATAGCAAATGTCGGGCGGCTTCACTCACCTAGGCCTAACCACATTCTCCAAATAAGTGGTTTACTTGATTATTTCATTTTGGCTAATCCCAGACCATTTTATTCAGCCTCAGAGTTAAGATCTAACTCATTCAACTTCTCAAGTCCCATGTGCTACTTGAGTGATACTGTTTTGACAATCGTCAGGCGATTTTATTCAGTTTAGAGAAGTCACTCGTAGATGACTGACTCCTCCGCTAATTTGACGTACTCTACACAAGAACGTCAAAACAAAGTTTCTATAGACAAAGACCTAATTTTCTACTGATTGCCCCGTCAGCTGAATAAAATGTCTGGTGTTAGCCAAAACGTCTGTGAAATGCAGTGTCAAAAAGAACATGATAAGACATGATGGGCGCACTTCACGTGTTCTTTTCCAGCCACTGCTATGCAATTCTATTTAGTAGTTGGCGATCACCCCTGCACCACGATATAACCACCACACATTCCTTGAAAACACATTGATTGCACCATCCTTGCTTGCCACACCCGAGATCCGACGGTGGCTGTACAAACAACATTACTTTCTTAGATTGCAAAACACAGATATGTAATGATATTTATGCTTACACACATACTACAGACTAGAAATTAAGAAAAATGTCCGATACGCTCCTATCCCCCGCAGGTTATTCCTTAGTTAACAACCCGTGGATAGTGATGCCCATCGAATTGCTTCAGTCGATTACGGTGTCTCTTAGTGGAGCGGCTGCGGTCACCTACGCAGTCCATCTAGCATCTCCCTCCACCCTTGCCACCTTGCAAGGAATCTATGGGGGCCTCCATCATGGCGTCGGTGAGATTTGTTAATTTATTTCTATCTAATTATCAGTCCTGAGGACTGCTTATGATATGATGCTGTGATGCTGATTTATTTTGGCAAATGTTATACAAATGTTTAATCCGGACTGTAGTACAGTATATGAATGATGATTTAGTTATCTATTAGAATCTTATCCAAGCTAACCCTTGATGATTTTATCAGCTCAATAGAAAACGCTAACTGTGGGGAATATACGAGACGAATTCTAATGTTGATGTGCTGCATTAATGCAGCAGTATTAGATTATTACTTTTTATAGTACTTTAACTCAAAATGGGGGTTGACAAGAATGTTAACGGTAACTTTACCGACAATCTTGCAAAAAAAAAGATCTCAATTAAACCGTTGCTTATCATCTACGTTTTCTTCTTCAGGAAATAGTCTCGGAAGTCTTGTGGGTGGGTTTCTGTTGAAGCCCCTTGGTGCCCGATCGACTTTCCGTCTCACAGCCGTTGTCAGTGGCACCGTCGGAATCCTCTACTTCCTCCTACACATCATCTACTTCAAGAAACGCACTTCTTATGTTAAAAAGATCCAAGTGAATGAAGTTGGCGGGACTCACATGGATAATTTGGAGGAAAAGAAAATGTCACTGACAATGAAGAATAGCCTGGAGAATAAAAATGAGAAAACTTCTCCGATGGAGAAGAAAGGCCAGGTTGAGGGAGTTCAGTTTGAGGACGAGAAGGCTACGAAAAGTAACCTGGAGAATAGATCTCAAGTGAAGGAAGAATACCTGGAAGACGACCCCGAGGATACATCAGCCGAACAAGATAGGTTTCCCATATAAATCAATGAAACTGGATCATAAGAAACCACAATGTTTTAACCTCATTACTACAATGATACAAAGAAGTGATTGGTTTTAGATAATGTCAAACTATCCTATTCATCTGGAAACATGACTTTACGCTGAAAGTGTTGATAACCTGTCGATTACTGAACACAAAATAATTGCCATTTCGCGGAGGCCATAGTGCGAATATAGATAGCCTTCTCCAAGGTTGCAAGAAAATTCCATAGACATGCAGTTAAACAATGGTACTACTAACACAAATGGGTACATGAAACTCTTTCTCCACTTAGAAATAAAATGCCTAAATATTAGGTGGCTTATTAGTTTCTGTATATAAGAAAATGATCATCTTATTAGTGTTAACTGAAGACACAACACAAATCCACATGCACACATACTAACCTTTGTCACACACACACACACACACACACACACACACACACACACACACACACACACACACACACACACACACACACACACACACACACACACACACACACACACACACACACACACACACACACACACACACACACACGTGTGTGTGTGTGTGTGTGTGTGTGTGTGTGTGTGTGTGTGTGTGTGTGTGTGTGTGTGTGTGTGTGTGTGTGTGTGTGTGTGTGTGTGTGTGTGTGTGTGTGTGTGTGTGTGTGTGTGTGTGTGTGTGTGTGTGTGTGTGTGTGTGTGTGTATGTTACGTGAAGCGTGGTCGAGGACTTGTACAGTCCTTTTGAACCATCACACGTAGCTCGGTTGCTAGCGTCTTGACCTCGCGATTATGGACGCACGGGTCAGGGTTCGAATCCCTAATACGGGGATTGGATGAAAATGAGACTAGATCTTTTGATGTTACGTGAAGCGTGGTCGGGGACTTGTACAGTCCTTTTGAACCATCAAACGTAGCTCGGTTGCTAGCGTCTTGACCTCGTGATTATGGACGCACGGGTCAGGGTCCGAATCCCATGGCAGAGCTTCTAAAAATATTCAATCTGTCTTTAACATACACAACTTGTCGGGTGGCTCGCCTAATACGGGGATTGGATGAAAATGAGACTAGATCTGATGTTACGTGAAGCGTGGTCGGGGACTTGTACAGTCCTTTTGAACCATCACACGTAGCTCGGTTGCTAGCGTCTTGACCTCATGATTATGGACGCACGGGTCGCGAATTTTTTTTTCCAACGAGACTTGCGGACCCCAATATGAACTCATTTGCATACAACCAATCAGAGTTGAGCCGAGCGGCCACGCGTGCACGTGGTATTTGTTTACGTTTCGGACTTAACGATCGCGACTGGCGAGTTTAAAGGTAGTAAACCGATCATGGTGATGGCTTTTCGCAAGGATGCTTCATTGGGCAAATAGAATGCGCGCAGCAGTGAAACTCTTCCACTAATGCACAGATTCCCCCCCCCCCTCTCTCGACATTATTATGCCACGATTGACTGATGACTCGAACGTCTCGGCCGTAGCAGACGCTATGGTTAGAAGATTTCAAATCTTTTTGTACCAAAATTCGTCATTCATCAGGCGCTAAATTTGGTACATTCTGAATTTTCTGAAAAAGAACAAACAAAAAAAAAATCCCCTTTAGTAATTCCAGTTAACTTCTATGCATTACGTCAATACATTACGCCAGGTACGTCGTGCATGACTGGAATTACTGAAGGAAATTTCTTATTGATTTCTTTACGGGAAAGTCAGAATATACTAAATTTAGCACCTGATGAATGATGAATTTTGGTACAAAAAGATTTGAAATCGTCTAACCATAGCGTCTGCTACGGTCGAAAAACCAGCGCTCTATTTATTACGGCACAGCCTTTAGGCCTAGCTAGGCCTACACAGCTAGACAGACAGTAGACCTACGTTGTATGGGCACAGTTGAGTTAGGTATACATACATGTAGCCCTTTAATATACCTCTTGACTCACACAGTGCAGTAGCTACAGAGTAGCCCTAAACCCAACCATGTCACATATGGTACATATGTGTACACTTGTTGTACACACATCATGTACGTGAAATCGAAGCGACAATTTGCTTCAACAAATTAGTTGTTGTTGTTTTTTTCAATATTTGTCCAGTTCTTTCCACTGCTTCAGGTCAAAATGTTCTATATGTTTTACTTCTTCTTTTCAAACTTACCGCTAACCAAAGTTCAGAATCAATAACAGGGCGATCAGAATGCGAACACAATCGCGAGTTGTTATGCACCGCCATTTTCAATGTTTTGAATCAAGTTGAGTGAACTTGCGAGTCAGGCGCGTTCTGATTGGCTGTATGCAAATGAGTTCATATTGGGGTCCGCAAGTCTCACGATATATCACGCTATTTATACATTTCTGTGTGTTGTACACTACATTCTGTCTATGTTGCTTTTGATGCATAGTTAGAAGTGGATCTATGCATACGTACAAAAAGTAGGTAGGTGTAGAGAAGAGGACGTTTTATACGTATCGCAGTACAGGCGTTATTCACTAAGAGTGAAGGTGTGAGAGCGTTAAAGGTAGAAATACGTTGGGCACGAGCAGCCAACGGGAGTATGAAACGTCCCGAACGTACGTGTACAACCCAAACTTTCACGCCCTAGCATGGCAACAAGGTGACGCTACTAAATAAACAATCCAAAGGACGCTCTCCAAGTGACTAAAAAACATTTATCCATAATTACGTTGGTAGTTAGTCCTAAAGGGGAATGATATGATAATTCTGCACATGATTTTTTTTTTTTAATTCTGCTATGACCGCTTCCCCTCTTCCCCCTATTCATCACCCAACCAGACCCCGCAGTATGATGCCTGACGTATGAGAGTCAGGTGTGTTCTGATTGGCTGTATGCAAATAAGTTCATATTGAGGTCCGCAAGTCTTGTGGAAAAAGAAAATTGCGCACGGGTCAGGGTTCGAATCCCATGGCAGAGCTTCTAAAAATGTTCAACACACACACAAACACACACACACACACACACACACACACACACACACACACACACACACACACACACACACACACACACACACACACACACACACACACACACATATATATATATATATATATATACATATATATATTCGTGTGTGTGTATATATATATATATATATACATATATATATATGTAATGTATATATGTATATATATATATTTGTGTGTGTGTGTGTGTGTGTGTGTCTGTGTTTGTTTGTGTGTGTGTGTGCGGGTATGTGTGTGTGTGTGTGTGTGTGTGTGTGTGTGTGTGTGTGTGTGTGTGTGTGTGTGTGTGTGTGTGTGTGTGTGTGTGTGTGTGTGTGTGTGTGTGTGTGTGTGTGTGTGTGTGTGTGTGTGTGTGTGTGTAATAAAACCATTTTGTGAATAACGTGTTTTTGTGATTTATTCGCATACATACATATAAATATATATATGTATATATATACTTATATATATATATATATATATATATATGCAAAATAACAACAGGTGAAGGGAAACTTACAGACAGTAAGTACTTTCGTATATCATATCTCCAGTCTGAAAATGTAATATACGAAAATACTTACTGTCTACAAGTTTCCCTTCTAATGTGGTTATTTTGCATATTTGTGTCACGGTGATGTGATTTCTTGTATATATATATATATATATATATATATATATATATATTATATATATGTATATATATATATATATGTATATATTATATATATGTATATATATTATATATATGTACTGTCTACAAGGTATATATATATATATATATATATATATATATATATATATACATATATATATATATATACATATATATACATATATATATATATATATAAAGCATATCTTGTAGACAGTAAGTACTTTCGTATATTACATCTTCAGTCTGAAGATGTAATATACGAAAGTACGTACTGTCTACAAGTTTCCCTTCTGTGTTTATTTTGCATTTTTGATTCTCTGTGATGTGATTGTTTGCACACACACACACACACACATATATATATATATATATATATATATATATATATATATATATATGTGTGTGTGTGTGTGTGTGTGTGTGTATATATATATATATATATATATGTATATATATGTATATGTATATTTCGACTACTGTCTGTAGTCCTCTTCGGCAGAATAGTTACAAGAAGTTGGAGTACAAGTATATGTGAAGTAGCGAGGGGTACAGAAAAGGGGATGGTGAAAGTGGGGGGACTCAGGTTACATGCCCTTGATATGGTTGGGTCAAGGAAGGA
>NC_134816.1:1781181-1801181 GCF_046742065.1 Oratosquilla oratoria | reverse complement strand
TTCTCTCAATCAACATTCTACCTCCACCTTCACTCCACCTTTTCCTGCCACATTTGCACCCAAGTATCTAAAAATATCCACTTTCTCCAGTCGCTCTCCCTTAATGCTCACTTCCAGTCTACTGCCACTTTCACCCCTTGTACATCTCATCACCTTACTTTTACCCACATTTATCTTTAGCTTTCTTCTATCACACACTCTCCCAAACTCTGCCACTAACTTCCTCATTCCCTCCTCCGATCCTGCCACAATTGCAGCGTCGTCAGCAAACAACAGCTGGCTCACCTCCCACTCTTCTCCATTTTCTTTAACCATCTCCAATCCCTGACCAACTACCCTTGAATTCAACTCTCGCACCACCCCATCCATGTATAAGTTGAACAGCCAGGGCAACATAACGCATCCCTGACGAAGTCCCACCTTTACCTCGAACCACTCACTCTCTCCATTCCTAATCCTGACACAAGCTCTACTACTCTCATAAAAATTCTTGACAGCTCCTAGAAGCTTTCCTACTATCCTGTATATCTGCATAACCTCCCACAGTGCCTTTCTGTCTACCCTATCATAAGCCTTTTCCAGATCCATAAAAGCCTAAAAAACATCCTTCCCCTTTCCTATAGCTTTCTCACATATCTGTCTTACCACAAAGATCTGATCTACACAACCTCTACCTGTCCTAAATCCACACTGTTCCTCACCAACTACTCCTTCTGTTCCTCTCCTAATCCTCTCAATCAAGATCCTCCCATAAGCCTTCCCAACTACACTTAACAAGCAAATCCCTCTGAAACTACTACATTCACACTTGTCCCCTTTTTCCTTGTAAAGAGGAACTATACAGGCACTCCTCCAGTCCTCCGGCACTCTACCCTCTCTCCAGCAAACATTAAATAACCTCACCAGCCAGTCCACCATCACTGTACCTCCCTTTTTCAGACATTCTGAATGGCATCCATCCAACCCAGGCGCCTTACCTGCTTTCATCATCTTAACAACTGCCTTCACCTCATCCTTCCTTATTTCTCCTCCATTCTCCTCAGTCATCACTCTCATTTTCTTCGCATTTCCCACTGCAGCTATTTTTCCCTCCCTATCCTCCTTCACATTTAGCAACTCCCTAAAATATTCTGCCCATCTTCACCTTACTGTCTTCTCTTCCATTATCATCTCTCCATCTGCACCTTTTACCTTTTCTTCTCTACTTGATTCGCCTCCTCTTCCTCTCTTAATTTCTTTCCAAAACATATTTTTATTACTTTCAAAGATTTCTGTCATACTCTTATCCCATTTCACATCTGCTCTCCTCTTTGCCTCCTTTACCTTTTGCTTTACTTCTCTTTTCTTTTCTTTGTACCTCTCATACGATTCCCTCGTCCTATTTTGTAACCAATCTGTGAAAGCTTCCTTCTTCTCTTCTACAATCTTCTTTGTTTCCTCATCCCACCATTCACTACCCTTCCTTCTATTTCCTCCTGTCCTTCTTGTTCCACACACCATCTTTGCACACTTTATGACTCCCTCCTTGAACCATCCCCATTCCTCCTCCACACCCAGCTCTACTCTATCCTTCACTCCCTCCCACTCCTCCTTCAGCCTCTTCTTGTATTCCTTCTCCTTTTCCTTTTCATTCAAAGAGTTCACTCTAAGAACCTCCCTACCTTTTGTCCCTTTCCTCTTTCTCCATCTATCCTCCACTCTCAACTTACCTTCCACCAATAAATGATCTGATATTCCCCCACCCTCTCCTCTTAGGACATGTACATCCTTAACTCTTCCTATCATAATCCTATTTACCACCACATAGTCCATTAGCGCTCTATCTACCACCCTTCCATCCACCACCCTCTCCCATGTGTACTTATGCTTGTCTTTCTTCCGAAACACTGTATTTGCTATCATCAACTCTCTTTCTAGACACATTTCCACCATCAACTCTCCACTACGATTCTTTCCTGGAACTCCACATTTCCCAACCGCTCCAGCGATTGGACCATTTCCTACCCTAGCATTAAGGTCTCCCAGTACTATTGCATTGACATTTCTTCCTCAATCCTCTATGCACTCATTTAAATCTATCCAAAAGGCCTCCCTTTCTTCTACACTCTTCTCACTGCCAGGCCCATATGCACTTACAAAGACCCACATCTCCTTTCCCAGTTTCACCTTCATCCACATTATCCTTGAGGAAACCTCCTTCCTCTCCACTACATGTTTACCTATATCTTCACTTACTAGAATAGCCACCCCTTCTCTCCCTCGCCCTCTCTTCACTCCTGATAACCTCCCACTTACACTCCCAAACTTACACTCACCCTTCCCTTTCAACTTAGTTTCACTCAAAGCCAACACATCCATCTTTCTTCTCACAAACATACTACCTATCTCTTCCCTTTTACTCTCATCTGTACCACATCCACGCACATTAAAAGACCCAAACCTTAGGGTGCTGTTCCGAAAATTCCCAGACCCTCTTATGCCTTTACTTTTTCGTTTAGGAATGTCCCCTGTGGGGCTACATGGCGAAGGATGCTTAGTCCCAATCCCTGTCCCTTTCTTCTCGCCTCCTACGATCCAAGTGGGAATACTTGGTGGCAGTATTATTTTCCCCCAACACAGGGAATTCCCCCACCACAGAAAAAGAATACTCAGAAAAATGGTACAGGACAGCAACAAGGGGTTGGGGGACAGCATAACGGAGGGACAGTCGTAGTATAAAAGTGTCATCATTTCTCTATGAACAGTTTTCCTCTATCATAGACAAAATGATGTATGGCCCTGGTCCGTAGGGGTGCCCCATATAGACCCTAAGGTATCAACTGCATGCTACTTTGCCACAATAACAAGCAGCCAATACCCCAGACGCATTCTCATCAAGCCACTCAGAAACTAACAGCCAGTCCCTAAATCGGCTAGCTCTGCTGGGACTTAATATAAAACACATACATACATGCACAAAATAAAGAAGAAGAAGACCACAGAGAGAGAGCTACGCTGCTCCGCCGTGTTTATCTTAAGCCTCCAAACGCCGCTCAAACTACCAGGCCACGTTACCACTCTTTTCTCAACTTATATTCATATATTAGACAAGGCCAACATATCTGGCGGCCAACGGTGGGATTACGAAGAGCAATTCAAGATCCGGAGTAGCTAAAACGGCTCCTGCTACGACAAACATCTCCAAAACCAACTCAAGCTCGCTGTGCGTTCTACCCAGCGAAAGCGGACAAAAGCTCACAAGCCATCAACTTCGCTGTGTGAGCCAGCCCAACGCACCGGACAAGTTCCTCCCAGCGAACCAGCCCAGTAGCCGGCAACGAGACAAAAGCCCATCTCCCTCGCTGTGAGCCAGCCCAGCAGCATCGGTCAACACCTCAAGGAAGTATCGCTCTCACGTCCGAAAGTAGGGCCGACACCTTTCAAACCTGAAAAAAAATCCACAAACGAACTACCCCCATTAGTCAATCCTTCTCATTCTTTTTAATATTTCCAGATCTGTAGCATTGCACCAAATTCCATCGAATTATTCAACTTCCACCTCTTGTGAACCATCGCATCATACCCTTCAGCACTGTAAGTAGATGCTTTTACTTTTATTGGGGCTAGGTATAGCTCTCTTAGTAGCGTGAGTGAATCCCAGTGAAGGCATTTATGTGATTTTTTTTTTTTTTTTTTTTTTTTTCTTTTCAAAGCCAAATATTTTTCAAGTTATTTTTTTCATATTTAAGTACGGAAGTGTGTATAACCCATTCGCAAGCCAAAATCTCACATTCTTACAACACCCGCTCCAAGATGGCAGCCCACCACGAAAATATCAGAGTCCACACCCGATCAAAAAACAAGCGCAACAGTCGCCCAACCAAAATACAACGTTCTGCAACAAAGTTGCTAACACTCCTTTAGCATGACAACACTCTTCCGAAGTTCAATGGGACCAACATCGCAATCCACACCCTATTAGATGGCGTAACGTCTGAGATACAACGTACACAGGTAAATGACGACAAGACTAAGATCGCGGTTCTAAAATCGCGCATCGATTTTAACGACACCCTTGCCAGTGACATAGTACAGTCAGACGCTTTCAAGCAGACACAGACGTACGCACAATTTGTTGACCAGTTTAAGAAATCTTTCGCAATTAGGCGCGCTCTCTCCCATATACACACTCGGTACGAACATTAGCACACCCCCTTCCCTCACAAAAGAACGATCGATCAAAGAAGCGAGCGAGTTCAAGGATGAACTCAGAGAGGCACTCATATCTTCCCCTTGGGTTACAAATAACACAGTTAACTTAGACCACGTTCTCTCTTTCTTTGGTTACCTTAAACTGATCTCGCGCCTTCACCCAGAAACACTGAAGAAGATAGCCAACATTCCTTTTGATCCAGATGTGGTGCCGTCGATTGATTTAGTGTTTAACCAAGAGCACCTCCAAAGGGAGTGATCAGAGATACCCACATAAGAACGATTTGGGAAATAAAAAAAATCAAGGTATACGCTGCCACCACCCAATCGTCTATATGGATATATCTGACCATAAATGGAAACTGCTCCTTGTTATTCACGTCTGACTCCGTCCCCTTTCCTCAGGTCGTTCGGGGTTGGTTCTGGGTAGCGAAAAGGCCTATGCCCAAGTGGAGGTAGTAAAAGAAAATAAGCGAAGGTCTGCTATGTGTTAATTATTACACTGAAGCAAAAATATAGTAAGGAAATACAAAAGTATATTGTGGTTTTCTCCAACTAATCTATTGATCCTTACAATATGAAAAATATATGGGTATGCGAGACATTTAATAACACAGTTTTTTCTTTCTTATGGGCATCATAAGTAAGGTCACAGGCACGTGGAAAAACGTAGTTATTTACGCTCCAACCTTCCGGTCACTGTATAAGTCTACTTATAATATTGTGTCTACCTTCAAGCACTGTGTCTACCTTCAACCCCGTATTCTTATTAGAGAACGATCTCAGACAGAATTGTACTCTAAGGATTACACTCTCATAGCTAATGTATATACGCAAAGTGTTTGTGAAGTACACTCCCTTAAACCCCTTTTTCCATATCTGTTATCGGAATCATTTTTGGCATCAGATTCAAAACTTAATAATAATGATAACTATCTACCTACTATATCTGCACTATATCATTTAACTCACATATTGACATTTGTTTTCATTAATCTTACAGAACGTGTTCATACCTGTTATCGGAATCATTTTTGGCATCAGATTAAAATTTTAGCTGCGCACAAAAAGAACGAGACGGCTATGTGTTCGTATCTATGGGTAAACTACTAACCTCCCTGTTGTATTATTTCGTAAAACTTCATTTCGCTTCTCAACAGAGCCCCTAGCTGCTACAATCTCTCCCTAAACTATTTCTCTAGTGGAATCCTGAACTGAAAGTTGGGAATTTTTCCTATTACTCTTAAAATTAATGGCCTTAGCTTACGCCTCTGTCCGAACGTTTAGTGACGTCACGGGTGGGCGGAGCTACGGTGCGCCCGCTACGTTCGAGAACATTCTAATGTCGTCTCGAAACTCAGTTTAACCAAAATCAGCTGAAATATATTTGTAGCTATCTCCTATTGTATGTTCTTCTTCAATGATTATAGTAAGGCTCTTTGCCAACACATCTTGATAGGCAGACATAGAATAGAATAAATTCATGGTCTATTAAGGCTCTATTTTCTACTTTGCTTCTTGGTTGAGTAAAACCGTCACGACGTCCATAATACCCAGTCTCTCAAATAAATAAATAGATAAATAAAACGAAATTCCAAAAATAATATCCCTTCAAAATTCCTGTCCTTACACAAACACAACTCTCTTAGATTTCTCTAGGAAGTTTTCGGACACGTCAACGACAAAAACACAAATTTAACAACAACAAATCCCTCTCTCACACCCCCACACCCCCACAGTACCAAACATCTCTCAAGGACATCACACTAGAGGTAGACAAATGTCACGCACACGATCACGACAGCGTTCACATCTAGGAGACCATTCTTTTGCAAAATCTGCAACATACCAGGACATAACACAAACAGGTGTTATTACAGACAACCGACTAGCTACTGCTCATATCACGGACCAGCTTTTCATGACAAAACAAAGTGTCGCGTCTTAAACGCCCAAAACTACATTTCATACGCGCCTCCCCAACACCCGACTGGCGGGAACACAAACAAAACAAAACACGGTATGACTATCGTCTCACGGTGAACAAAACACACGAACTCACGAGACAGAATCAAACTCCCTTCTACTGATTCTCACGATGACTGACTCTCGACCATCCCCGTCTGCTATGACACTTCAGGCCACGATCAACAACATTCCACAACTACTCTTTCTGGACACAGGATCCCCAGTTGATATAATGTTCAAGGTTGCTTTCGACCAATTTCGGTTCAGACACCGTAGAGTAACAGTTCTAGAACCAACGGATATCACGTTACAAAATGTCGACGGAGTTCCCTTTCCCATCATAGGCAAAATCATGCAAACTGTCCTCCCATTACAACGACAGTATACGTAGCGGAAGTAGTCTTTCCCGCAGATATTTTTATAGGTTTGACGTGGATGCAAAGCAAGGTATAAATAAAAAACAAAATAATAATGTAAGACATGATATTGAAACTCAAAATGTGTCAAAAAGAAATAATCACGAGTTTATTAAAACCATGTACTTTAATGCTCGTAGTATTAGGAACAAATTTGAAGAAATACAGGCATATGTCAAAAGCGAAAATCTCGATATGATAGGAATAACCGAGACATGGTTAAATGGTACAGAGTTCGAAGCTGAATTTAATATTGCGGGATTTAAACACTTTCATCAGGATAGAAACCACAAGAAAGGTGGGGGTGTTCTGTTGTACGTTAAAACCATGTCCATGCTTGTGTTTTAGAGAAAGTGAAACAGGATGCATATGATAGTTTGTGGGTTGAGTTAACCCAAACAAATGGACAAAAAATGAATATAGGTGTAATATATAGGCCAAGGACATTATCACTAGCACACGACAAACTGTTATTTCAAGAACTGTCTAGTTTCTGCAACCGGGATTTATTGATAATGGGTAATTTCAATTTTACTGACATTGATTGGATGACCCTTGAACATGGCCATATAGGTAGTCGCTTGATTGATTTCCTTGGTGACAATTACTTAATTCAGCATGTAAAAGAGCCCACAAGATATAGAAACTTACTCGATCTATTGATCACTAGTCGCGAAAACATGGTAACTGATGTAGAAGTCGGTGAAACTGTTGCAAATAGCAATCAGAACTTAGTTACATTCAAACTCCTAAATTTTTTTTAGAATAGATACTTGTGTTTCTAAAACACCCGATTTCAGTAAAGCTTAGTTCATAGGACTACGTCAGGAGCATCAGCTTACAGATTGGGAGGCAAAATTAAGCGAAAGACCTGTAGATCAGATGTGGGAAATATGTCAAAATACGCTCACTAACATGATTCATACTTACATTCCCTTTAAGGACAGACGTCCCCCAAATCAGGCTCGCCCAAAGTGGCTCGACAAAGAAACTGAAAAAAGTATTGCTAAAAAGAGACAGGTTTATAAGAATTATAAGTGCTCGGGTGCATCTAATGACTATCAAAGTTATGTATCAATACAGAGAGATTTTAAAAAGATAATAAAAAAGAAAAGAAAACGACAATACAAAATGAACATCGCTGATAAATCCAAAGAGATTCCCAAAGAATTCTATATTTACATTAGAGATACAAAGGTTGTTAGGAATCATATTGGTCCACTATTATCTGCTGACGAATAACTTGAATATTCAAATGAAGGAATGTGTAATATCTTACACAATTATTTTAGCTCGGTATTCGTAAACGAAACACCTCAAAGTGAACTCCAAACTGAAACCTGTGAAAAGTCTTGGGTAAACTTACTCACTACGGTAAATATAACAAAAGAGAAAATTAAAAGGTGTATAGATAAGCTCAAAGTTAATAAAACACCAGGGGCTGATGGTTGGCATATAAGAATCTTAAAGGAAATGGAAAATGAGATTGTTGTTCCATTAGAAATGATTTTCAGGAAATCCATCATATCCGGAGATGTCCCAAGAGAATGGAAGCTAGCTAACGTTACTCCCATATTCAAAAAAGGTGACAAAAAGAAACCAAATAACTATAGGCCTATAAGTTTGACTTCAATCGTAGGAAAAATAATGGAAACTATCATCAGAGATGCTATCGAACATCATTTAGAAAGTAACCATTTGATAAATGATAGCCACCATGGTTTCAGACGAAAACGTTCTTGCGTGACTAACTTCTAGTATTCTACAAAACAGTTATCTCCAATTATAACAAAAGAAACAATATTGATTCAATATATCTAGGCTTTACAAAAGCTTTTGATACCGTCCCACACGAAAGATTACTTGCTAAATTAGCTTCGCACGGAATAAGTGGTAGCATATTAAGTTGGATGAATGATCGAAAACAGAGAGTTGTTTTAAATGGAAAAACTTCTAGATGGAAAAATGTTACAAGTGGAGTTCCTCAGGGTTCCGTTCTTGGGCCACTTCTATTCATAGTATATATAAATGATATAGACCATGGACTAAAATCTACTGTTTCCAAATTTGCTGATGATACAAAACTGTGCGGAATGGCAAATGATCACTTAAACCAATTAGATATTCAAGAAGATTTAGATCAATTACAGCAATGGTCTGAAAAGTGGCTAATGAAATCTAACACAAGTAAATGCAAGGTAATGCACATAGGTAAAAATAACAGCAAGCACAATTACAAGTTATTTGGAAATTCGTTAACAAAAGTGGATAGTAAAAAAGATCTCGGCGTAATTATCAGTAACGACCTCAAATCATCCAAGCAGTGTATTTCAGCCTCAGAGAAAGCAAATAAGATTCTAGGACTGATTGCGCGATCTTTTGATTTCAAAAGTCCATCACTCATTGAGAAGCTATATAAATCGTTAGTTCGTCCACATTTGGAATATGCTGTTTCCGTATGGTCACCGAATCTCATTAAAAGACATTGACAGACTGGAAAAAGTACAATGGCGAGCCACAAAACTGATTCCAAATATAAACAATAAATCATACGAAAATCGACTGAAACGTATGAATCTGTTTTCTCTAAAAAAAAAAAAAAAAAAGCATAGACTCAGAGATGACTTGATACAGGTCTTTAAAATTCTAAAGGGAATTGACATCAAAAGTGACAAAATTTTCACATTGAATGAGAATCAGACAAGAAACAATGGTCTCAAACTGTCCATAAATAGATTCAATTTGGAGGTAGGTAGAAACAACTTTGCCAACCGTGTAGTTAATGAGTGGAATAAACTTCCTGCACAAGTAGTGCAATGTAGTTCAGTTCGAAGCTTTATGAATCATTTAGATAAACACCTAACAAAGATGCTGTAATGATTATAATTTATTTTATAATATTTGTTTTTGTTATTTGTCCGTTTGATGTTCATTTATCATTAGTTATATGTCAATTTATTATTATTTACTATTTACCGGTATGTTTATTATTTAACTATACCTATGCATTTATTCATGTTATTTGTTATTTACATTATTATAGTTTTTATTTATTAATCTATTATTATTATTATTATGATTTTTTTACGCATCCGACCTAGAAATGGACCAAAAGGTCTCCTGTCGGCATGCTCCGCATTTGTAATCCTTTGTAATCCTTTGCATCATCATCTACCCTGCTCAACACGGCATTGGTTTCAATAATCACTTCATACCTGCTCTAAATACAGCCCACACGCATGCAAACACAGCAAACACGCACGTCAAACACTTGAACATGATCGAGCAACAGCATGCAAAAACAACAACTGAACAAAACATTAACGAAACAGAAAAGGTGACGCTTGTAACAAACACGCCCATCCCATTCGCTCACCCTCGTAACTTACAACACAAACGGAATAGGCGTAAACTATCAGTGCGCATGTCAAAGTCAACTCGCGAACACAAGAAACACGACGTTTTCACTAACATCCAGGAAATATCACCACAATACACTACTATCTCACATATCTCTCTCACGAACTCTCACGCTGTTGTAATCACTGACAAAACACTATCCACACGAGTACAAGAAACTCAAGGTGCGTATCTTCAAAGCTCCCGACTCAGATGTTCTTTGCATCACAGACAGACACTTGCCGTGTATCTGGTGTATCTCTCTTATCCACCCTATCTCACACATCCAACAAAGATCACACAACAATCGTAGTGGCAAACAACACCAATGCACCTCTTCAGATGAACAAACGAACAAACATTTGTGATTTTACAATTTATCCCGCCCCAGTACAGGTAATCGAGCAAAACAACATACAACACGTATGCACTATCAACAACGGAGAACAGAACACACAGGAAACCATCCAAGCAACACACATTAACGATGTAGATTTCCCAGAAGCACGAACAGATCTCCTAACACTCATGAACACGTACAGGCACGCAATTGCACTCCCAGGTGAACCATTAGGTCTCACAGACATAATAGAACATCATATACCACTTCAACAGAATGCAAAACCACGGTACATACCCGCTTACCGTCTTCCTCACAGTAAAAGAAACATTGTTGACAACATCATTGCAAACATGCTCGACCAAGGCATTATAGAACACAGTCTATCACCCTGGAATTTTCCTCTCTTTGTTGTTCCAAAACACGACGGCTCCTTTCATCCTGTTGTTGATTTCCGTGAGCCAAATAAACTCACCATTCCTGAAAGCCACCCGATTCCTCATCTCCAAGACACCATCCAGTCCATAGGCGAAACATAACACGGTCTTGTCGACTATCGACCTTATGTCAGGGCATTTCCAAATACCCCTTGATGATGAATCACAACCACTAACAGCCTTTAGTACCAACACGGGCCATTACCATTTCAAAAGGCTGGCCATTACCACTTCAAAAGGCTGACCATGGGACTCGTCTCTGCTCCCTCTGTCTTCACCAGACTTATGTATAAAGTCCTAGAAGGTCTCATAGGAAAGACAGTTTTTATTTACTTGGACGACATCATCATTGCCTCAAGGTCACTCACAGAACATCTTCCCACACTCCAAACTGTCCTCTCAAGATTAGCCGCGGCAGGCCTCAAACTCAAACTAAAAAATTGCTCCTTCCTCAAAAAGGAAATAAGGTTCCTAGGACACGTCATAAACTCACAAGGTGCCATCACTTCTCAGAACAAGGTTAAGGTTGTTCTAGAATTTTCAACCCCTAACTCTACAGAACACGTAAAATCATTTCTAGGACTGTCAGGTTTTTACAAACGGTTTATCAAAGGCTATGCTCACATGGCAGCTCCATTAACAGCCCTTCTCAAAAAGGATACTCCCTTTAACTGGACGCCTGAACACAACACAGCTTTTCACAACCTCAAACAAGCACTCACAACAGCCCCGGTTCTGGCATTTCCAAACGTCTCTAAACCCTTCACACTATGTACAGATGCTTCATACAAAGGCCTTGGCGCAGTACTAATGCAACAACACGACTCCAAATATAGACCGATAGCTTACGCCAGCCGCGCATTAAACAAGCACGAACAAAACTACTCTGTCAATGAGATCGAAGCACTTGCAGTCATATATGCCCTTAAACATTTCAAAGACATCATTCTAGGCTATGAAGTACATGTCCATACAGATCATCAACCCATTCTCCACCTCTTCAAAGGCAAGAACCTAAGTGGAAAACTAGCCAGATGGTTCCTCACCATTCAGAAATTTATGCCTACCTTCCACTACGCCCAGGACCGTGCAAACTCTGTAGCCGACGCCCTCAGCAGAAACGTAGCAGCAATACGTCAAGCAGTAGAGCCACTTGACATTACACGAGAACGCATCATTACCGCTCAAGCAACAGGCCCCTTATGGAGAAGAATCATTCACTACCTCAATTCAGGTGACACTACAAATTCAGACGATTTTCCGCCCAACGTAGACAATTACTCGATCATAGACAAGATTCTCTACCACACCACACTACTCACAAACAAAAACGAACCAAACCGCACAGTTACACAATTAGTCGTTCCTACGGCACTTGTTCCTGAAGTTCTTCACATTCTTCATGATTCTCCACAAGCAGGACATTGCGGAAAAGACAAATGTTTATCACAAGCCAGATTGACATACTTCTGGCCCACCATGCGCAAAGACATACACACATACATTGATGCATGCCATTCATGCATAACTCATAAAGGTTACATTAGCGGTCAGGTACCAATCCACAATTACCCAACACCTTCCAGACCTTTTGAAACCATTGCCATTGACTTACTAAAATTACCACTCACCTCAAACGGAAACCAGTACCTCTTCGTATGCATCGACCATTTCTCTCGTTTCTGCATTCTCTCTCCTTTAGCGGACAAGACAGCCAAAGGTGTAGCTCAGACAATCATCAACAACGTCATCTGCCCATACATCACACCAAAAACACTAATCTAGACAACGGCACTGAATTCAATAACGACATTCTCACCAATATCTGCCAACAATTCTACATTACAAAGTGTAACACCACACCATACCACTCCAGCTCGAATGGACTCGTTGAACGACAAAATCGGAAGATCCTTAACACACTCAGACACCTTGCCACAGACATACAATCATCTTGGGATGAACACATACCCATGATACAAGTTTGCATAAACAGCGCAATCAATAGATCAATCTCGGAATCACCCCCATTTTGTTTTGCTCGGGTCAGATAAGAAAATGCCATACGACCTGCTCACGTCAGAAACCCCACCCCCCTGTGTATGATTTCAATGATCATGTCAAGATAACTCCGAATAATTTCAACACTCTTTTCAAGAGAGTACATGAGTCACTGACTCTCTCCAAAGCAGATATGATTAGGTTGAAGAACGCTCACTCTAGAGATTGTAAAGTTTCTGTAGGTGACATTATATACAACACCAACCACCAACCCACATCAAAACTTTCACCCAAATTCCTTTGTCCCTTCCGGGTCATCGACACACTCCCGCACAATAAGATTAAAGCTCTCAACCTACGAGAACTCACAGAGGCTATCCTACATTTAGATAATATCAAACTAGTTCCCAGAGGTCTCGACATGGACAATATTCCTTTTCCGCCCCTCGCACAACCACCAGACACGACCGAGACTCTAGACACAAACACCTCTACCACTCCACCGATCCCTACACCTCGTTATAGCCTCAGAAATAGAATTGTATAAGCTTCTTTAGCCCCAACAAAAATCCAGGTATCTATTTCCAAACCAATATTTATCATTCATGTTCATCTTATCATGCCATAACCAAGTATCTCCCTTCTATCTGTGCAAATCGCCATTGCCACTCAGGGAAGGTCAACCCCTTCACCTAGGTACACCCCTCTTTCTTCTATCTCCTTAACAGTTCGTGCACCAAGCCTATGTGGATCTTAAATCTCAAAGTGTTGCGAGGACGGACACTGGTAGCGTATAACGAGCAACTGTTGAAAGTCTAGACCTCCTAGAAGACGTAATCTACTACCAAAATCTCCTAGATATTCATCTACTGCCTCTACACATCTATCAGCACGCATATATGCATTTCGGTGGATATAGGAGTCAACAGGTAGTCGACCTCACTTTGTCACGGAAGGGTCATCCCGCGGTCATCCGTGGTCAACTCGCTATTGTTCGGACCAGGGCGTCAACACTCCAAGCAGCAGCTGGACGCCGGTATCGACACCTCACTAAACCCAAGCGATAATTCCATTTATATCAACATCTCATTTCCTACAGGATATGTCCACCCTGTCCAAACCCTCGGACAAACTATAACATTGTACATATGTATATGCAAATTGTAAAGTATTTAAAACCTTTCCTGATCTCTAATGTTTGCTGAAACAGCACCTTGTAAATAGATAATATCTCGTCGGCAACCTAGCCACGAGCCATATATATAAACACCTCCTGTCACAAAATAAAGAAGAAGACCACAGAGAGAGAGCTACTCTGCTCCGCCATGTTTATCTTAAGCCTCCAAACGCCGCTCAAACTATCAAGCCACGTTACCACTCTCTTCTCAACTTATATTCATATGTTGGACAAGGCCAACATGTGTGTGTGTGTGTGTGTGTGTGTGTGTGTGTGTGTGTGTGTGTGTGTGTGTGTGTGTGTGTGTGTGTGTGTGTGTGTGTGTCTGTGTGTGTGTGTGTGTGTGTTTGTGTGTGTGTGTGTGTGTGTGTGTGTACATATATATTCATATAAACATATATATGCATATATTCTTATGTACATATATATATATGTATATATATACATACACACACACATGTATATATATATATATATATATATATATATATATATACATATATAGATAGATAGATATATTAAAAAAAGGTGACAAAAAGAAACCAAATAACTATAGGCCTATAAGTTTGACTTCAATCGTAGGAAAAATAATGGAAACTATCATCAGAGATGCTATCGAACATCATTTACAAAGTAACCGTTTGATAAATGATAGCCAGCATGGTTTCAGACGGAAACGTTCTTGCGTGACTAACTTACTCGAATTCTACAACACAGTTATCTCCAATTATGACAAAAGAAACAATATAGATTTAATATATCTAGACTTTGCAAAAGCTTTTGATACCGTCCCACACGAAAGACTACTTACTAAACTAGCTTTACACGGAATAAGTGGTAGCCTATTAGGTTGGACTAGTAATTGGTTGAATGGTCGAAAACAGAGAGTTGTTTTAAATGGAAAAACTTCTGGATGGAAAAGTGTTGCAAGTGGAGTTCCTCAGGGTTCCGTTCTTGGGCCACTTCTATTCATAGTATATATAAATGATATAGACCATGGACTAAAATCTACTATTTTCAAATTTGCTGATGATACAAAACTGTGCGGAGTGGCAAATGATCACTCAAACCAATTAGATATTCAAGAAGATTTAGATCAATTACAGCAATGGTCTGAAAAGTGGCTAATGAAATTTAACTCAAGTAAATGCAAGGTAAAAATAACAGTAAGTACGATTACAAGTCATTTGGAAATTCGTTAACAAAAGTGGATAGTGAAAAAGATCTCGGCGTAATTATCAGTAACGACCTCAAATCATCCAAGCAGTGTATTTCAGCCTCTAAAAAAGCAAATAAGAGTCTGTGACTGATTGCGCGATCTTTTGATTTCAAAAGTCCATCACTCATTAACAAGCTATATAAATCGTTAGTTCGTCCACATTTGGAATATGCTGTTTCCGTATGGTCACCGAATCTCATTAAAGACATTGACAGATTGGAAAAAGTACAACGGCGAGCCACAAAACTGATTCCAAATATCAAAAATAAATCATACGAAAATCGACTAAAACACATGAATCTATTTTCCCTAAAAAAGCGTAGACTCAGAGGTGACTTGATACAAGTCTTTAAGATTTTAAAGGGAATTGACAACATCAAAAGTGACCAAATTTTCACATTGAATGAGAATCAGACAAGAAACAATGGTCTCAAACTGTCCGGAAATAGATTCAATTTGGAAGTGGGTAGAAACAACTTTGCCAACCGTGTAGTTGATGAATGGAATAAACTTCCTGCACAGGTAGTGCAATGTAGTTCAGTTCGAAGCTTTAAGAATCATTTAGATAAATACCTAAGCAAGATGCTGTAATGATTATAATTTATCTTACATTATTTGTTTTTGTCTTGTCATCTTTTGTCTGTCTGATTTTCATTTATTATTAGTTATATGTCAATTTATTATTATTTTCTATTTACCTGTTTGTTTATTATTTAACTATACCTATGCATTTATTTATGTATTTTATTTGTTATTTACATTATTATAGTTTTTATTTATTATTTTATTATTATTATGATTTTTTTTTGCATCCGACCTAGATATGGATCAAAAGGTCTCCTGTCGGTATGCTCCGCCTTTGTAATCCTTTGTTCCTGATAAACCACAGGTGGGGCCTGAGTAGCCTGCTTTTCCCCAGGTTGGGTTTGAAGGTCAGTAGAATTAATTCAGTGGCGGTGCGAGGGGGGGGGGCTCTGGCGGGCGGGTGTTGTATGATCTCTTTCCTTCCAATCACAACTCTGAAAACAGAGAAATACGCGATTGGGAATTGTGTGTATAATGTCAGAAGTGTAAACTCGCTCACCAGCGTTAGCGAAGAGGCCAGCGTTAGGTTGCGGGCCGGTTAGACAGAGAGGTGTCCGAAATCTCTTCGTCGACCAGCCCGCGATCAGATTGAGGGTTCTGAGTGAGAGACGGTTTGGGCCTCTGCTAAGCCAACGAGCAAGTTTTGCCTGTGCCTCTTTTCTTCCAAGCACTACTCTGAAAACAGATAATTACGTGACTTGGAAAATGTCTTGGTGTAAACCCGCCTGCCGACGTCAACGAAGAGGTCGGCCTGTGCCAGACCGGCAGCAGCAAAGGAAGTATATCTCCTCGCCACCACCGGCCGGCGAAGATTCCTGGGCTTTTGTCGAGAGAGCTGGAGTGCAGAGACGTCCGACCTCTAGGAGCGCTGTGTTGCTTCCCATCCAAACAACAACCACCGCGATGGGTTTATTAAATTAACAAAGACGGCCAGCCGCTTGATACTTCGCGAGGCAAAGCGTAGGAGGACGATCATGGTGGAACGCGGATAGATTCGGCGGGTACTCTGAAGAAGTCCTGGTAAGGACGAAACGTCAGAATAAATCCCTAAACGGTTCCCTGTGTTTATCTCACCACCCATCCACTCATATATATATATATATACATATATATATATATATATATATATATATTATATATACTATAAAATGTACCTGCATGTATATATACACACACACACATATATATATATATATATATATATATATATATATACATATATATATATATATATATATATATATATATGTGTGTGTGTGTGCGTGTGTATATGTGTATTCACTTGGTCTTTTTGGATCACGTGTTCGACTCGTGATCGACAGCTATTTCCCTCCTGGAAGAGAGCTCAGAGCTCGTAGGTCCGATCTATGGGTAATGCTATGACCTTTCACACACACACACCCCCAACTCCCCGCCCACGAGAGTCAGAGTAACGACCCGAAGCGCAGCTGTACCGAAATTAATTTCGGCCCTGGGCAGGATTCGAACCAAGCACTACGCGCACCACCATGCGCGTAGTGCTTGGTTCGAATCCTGTGTGTGTGTGTGTGTGTGTGTGTGTGTGTGTGTGTGTGTGTGTGTGTGTGTGTGTGTGTGTGTGTGTGTGTGTGTGTGTGTGTGTGTGTGTGTGTGTGTGTGTGTGTGTGTGTTTGCTACATTCTCTAAGACCCATGTATTTTTGGTAAACCTATAAAAACTGACTGGCATATTTGTTCTGTTAATACCCAAGGTCCATAGACTTTATTGGCTGTATTGTCATAGTTTTAATTCCAAAATCTCCAAAAGCCATTCTATCCTCTCCTATCGCCTTTCCTTTTGTCATTTTTGATAGTGTTGTTTTTATTTCATCTTCCATTATGTCTGGACTATCTAGTTCTTTCCTTACACCTGCAAAAATTTCCCTGATGTATTTTTTCCTTCCATCCTTCACTTCTTTTTCTTCCATTGCTACTGTCCCGTCTTTCTTGAAAATTGCTATGTTTTTTTTGTGTTTTCTTGTTTTTATTACTTCTTTTACTTTGTCATGCATTTTTTGCTGGTCTGTTTTTTCTAGGTGTTCAATTTCTATGCATCTTTCTTTCATCCATTTTTTTTTTGCCTTTATACATTCCCTATGTACCTTTCTGTTATGCTCTTTGTATTTCTCTTGATATTTGTCTCTGCATTATATTTTCCCTTCCATTGATTCATGAATCTCATCTGTTGTCCATGGTTTCTTATTTCTTCTTTCTCTTGTTGGTATGATTTGTGACCTCTCTTCCATGGCCTTCTGTAGTGTCGTCCATTACCACTGAACTGATCCTACCTCTGTTTCGTCTCCTACATCTTCTAGTATTGCATACCTGTTTTTGACTTCTATAGTGATTTTTTTCTAATTTCTGTTTTCTTTAATAGCTTCAACTGTTTACTTATACTGTGGATTTTCTTTGGTGGTTTCTTTATTTCTATGTTAACTGTTGCTACTACTGGAATACGGTCCGAGTTTTCATCTCCCCCTGGATAGGTTTTTACTTGTGTTATTGCATTTCTGGGTCTTCTTTTTAATGTTATTTAATCTATTTGGTTCTTATATATCTCGCCTGGGCTTTTCTGTGAATATAATTTGCGTGGGTGGTGTTTGAACCATGTCTTCACGATGATTTGTCCTTTTCCTGTGCACCAGTTAACCCATCTAGTGTCTCTCATTTTTGTTTCCAGTGCCATACTGTCCTACAATATCCTCGAATCTGCTTTAGCATTTAAAGCACCCATAATGAATGTAACTTCTTCTTTGCATTTTTTCTTTGCCTTTTTTATTTCTTCATAAAAAGTGTTCATATCTTCTTATTCACTATCGTTTGTTGGGGGCATATATTTGTATCAGGTTAATATTAAATGACTTTTCTTTAAGTTTAGCCATTATTACTCTGTCAGAAATGGGCCAATATCCCATGATACATTTGGCTACTATTTCTGTCATTAATATACCCACACCTCTATGTGCTGTGTCTCCTTTTGAAATACTGTATATTAACTGGCTGCCATCCCTCGTCTCCATACATCTCACCCCAGGCCATCTCACTTTTCCCAATCCCATGATGCCTATTTTCATTCTGTTCATTTCTCATTCTACGTTTGCTGGTGTGCCAGTCTGGTACAAGGTTCTGATGTTCCATGTAGCGATCTTTAGTTTAATTCTAATTCTTTTGTGTTTTTGTTTTATTTGTTTTATGGGCAGTCGCTTGCTGATGGTCAAGAGCTACCTGGTCCCCACAGTCATTTCGACCGGGCGAGGTAACTACTCCATTATTATTGGAATAGTTCCTATTTACGCCGTTCCTTCTTTTTCTTTGTCTTGTTTGCTCCATGGTTTCTTGGAAAGTTAAGTGGTAAGGTTTCCAGCACTTTCCCACGTCATAGTTATTGGCTATGAACCTAGCCTTTGTCTGAAGGGGCATACCCTACAAGGCAGCAGGGAGTTTGTGCTCAGAGTTGTCTCCTAGCCTTTTACATATAAAGGCATATCCTACAAGATAGCAGGAACCGAATATACCGTCGGTTATTCGGCCACTTGCATGCATTCTGTACGAAACATGGGGACCATGTGAAGGTGGCATGCAAGAATTTAGGAGGTAGAAACTATATATTATTTTTAAGATAAAAACTTAGCCTAGGATGTATGCACTCCAATTAGTGTCATGGACTACTTAACAAAAATAATCTTTAGAATCATTACTAACAGAATAAGGAACAAAATAAGGCCAGAAATAATTGATGAACAATATGGGTTTGTACCAAATAAGGGAACAAGGAATGCAATTTTTGTTGTAAGAATGCTAGCTGAAAATATGTCAGCAGCAGCGAAAATAGGAGAAGAACTGTCTGATTGTCAAAAGATTGAAAGAGGCATGAGAGATCGATGTGTAATGTCGCCAGACCTGTTTAATTTATACAGTGAGATAATCATGAGAGACATTCACCATCTAACAATAGGAGTAAGATATCTCAATAATATTAGATACGCAGACGATACTGTGTTATTTACAGAATCGGAACCTCAGCAACAGGAATCAGTTACAGTACTAGTACAAGCAAGTAGAAGCAGAGGTCTAAAAGTGAATAAAAGGAAAACAGAAATGATGGTAATGACAAAAACAAAAAGAATGCCCAAGATTAGGAATTCAACAAAATTAAACATTTAGTAACTCACAATAAAATTAATATGAGAACAAGAAAAAGATTTGTATAATGTTATACTTCATTGGTATTATTATATGGATGTGAAACT
>NC_134816.1:1743681-1778681 GCF_046742065.1 Oratosquilla oratoria | reverse complement strand
GCCCAAAATATCATTACCTCACAACTATCCCCACAGTCGGATGAAAGAAAAAGCATAACTATATATTTCGATTACTGTTACCAATCGAAACATAGTTTCGCATACTCGACTCTTTCTTTCATCCGACTGTGATGTTAGTTGTGATTTACAAATGTGTTACATTTCTCATATATTTGTCTTACTACAAAAATCTGACCTACAAAACCTCTCCCTGTCTTAAACCCGCACTGTTCCTCACCAATTACTTCCTCTATTCCTCTCCTAATCCTCTCAATCAGGACCCTCCCATAAGCCTTCCCAACTACACTTAATAAGCTGATCCCTCTGAAACTACTACACTTGTAAAGCGGAACTATACATGCACTCCTCCAGTCCTTCGGCACTCTACCCTCTCTACAAAGATTGAATAACTTCACCAGCCAGTCCACCATCACTGTACCTCCTTTTTTCAGACATTCTGCATGGCACCCATCCAACCCAGGTGCCTTACCTGGTCTCATCATCTTAACAACTGCTTTCACTTCATCTTTCCTTATTTCTCCTCCATTTTCCTCACTCACCACTCTCATTTTCTTAGCTCTTCCCTCTACAACTACCTTTCTCTTCCTATCCTCATTCACATTTAGCAACTCCCTAAAATACTCTGCCCACCCTCCTCTCACTGCCTTCTCTTCCATTTTCTTATCTCCATCTGCACCTTCTACCTTTTCTTCTCCATTTGATTTGCCTTCTCTTCCTCTTTTAATTTCTTTCCATTTTTTTTATCACTTTCAAAAATTCACATCTGCCCCCCTCTTTGCTTCCTTTATCTTATGCTTTACTTCTCTTCTCTTTACTTTGTACCTCTCATACGATTCCCTCGTCCTAAGTTGTAGCCAATCTATGAAAGCCTGCTTCTTCTCTTCTACACCCTTCTTTGCTTCCTCATCCCACCACTTCTATTTCATCCCATCCTACTTGTTCCACACACCATCTTTGCACATCTTATGACTCCCTCCGTGAACCATCCCCATTCCTCCTCCACTCCTCTCTCAGTTTCTTATACTCCTTCTCATAAGAACATAAGAATAAAGGAGACTGCAAGAGACCATAAGGCCTACACTAGGCAGCTCCGTATGCATCACCACCTGTCATCCCCATCCGTAAAGTTGTCTAATCGTTTTTTAAAACAACTGATAATTTCTGCGCTTATAACATGGTTACTAAATCTATTCCATTCATCGACCACCCTTTTATTAAACCAATTCTTGCCTATTTTCTTCTTAAATCTAAATTTGTCCAGTTTATACCCATTACTGCGAGTCCTGCCCTGTTGTTTTATTATGATGACCTTGTTTGTATCACCCTTTGATCCACTTGAACACTTCTATTAGAGAGTGTAAGTTAAGGTTCCTAAGGCAAATTTCTGAGTCCATGTATCAATTTGGTCATTCTTCTCTGTACTGATTCTAGTGAATTTATGTCCATTCTGTAGAACGGAGACCAAAACTGTACCGCATAGTCAAGGATGTGTCTAACTATCGCTAGATAGAGTTTAATAATTACCCCTGCCCTGTTAGCTTTATTTCTGGCGCTAATGCACTGCTTCCTTTTCTTTCTCATTTAAGTAGTTCATTCTAAGTACCTCTCTACCGTCTGCCCTTTTCCTCTCTCTCTCCACCTATCCTCCACTCTCAATTTACCTTCCACCAAAAAATTAACTCCCATAAACCACCCTTCCATCCACCACCCTCTCCTAGGTGTAATCAAGCTTGATTTTCTTCCTAAACATTATATTTGTTACTATCAACTCACTTTCTAGACACATCTCCACCATCAACTATCCACTACGATTTTTTCCTGGAACTCCATACTTCCTAATCACTCCGTCTATTGGTTCATTTCCTACCCTATCAATTACATTTCTCCCTAATCTCTCTATGCACTCATCCAAAAAGACTCCCTTTCCTTTACACTCTTTTCACTACCAGGGCCATATGCACTTACAGAAACCCACATCTCCCGTTCCAGCTTCACCTTCATCCATATTAACCTTGAAGAAACCACCTTCCACTCCACTACACTAGTATAGCCACCCCCATCTCTCCCTCGTCCTCTCTTTACTCCCGAGAACCTCCCAATTACATTCCCAAACTCACACTTACTTCTCCCTTTCAACTTAGTTTCACTCAATGCCAACACATCTATCTTTCTTCTCACAAACATACTGCCTATCTCTTCCCATTTACTCCCATCTGTACCACATCCACGCACATTAAAGGACCCAAACCTTAGGATACTGGTTGGGAAACTCCCAGACACTCTTATATATATATATATGTATGTATTTGTATACATGTGTGTGTGTGTGTGTGTGTGTGTGTGTGTGTGTGTGTGTGTGTGTGTGTGTGTGTGTGAGAGAGAGAGAGAGAGAGAGAGAGAGAGAGAGAGAGAGAGAGAGAGAGAGAGATTTTCTAGTTACAGTCACATGTAGGATTCGAACCCACTTCTCCAGTCACTGGTAGTATAACCTTTACAGGGCCTGTATCGGCTGTCTCGAGGAGAGGAAAGATTACTAATCTACGATCCTAGTAGTATACACAAGACCCGAGCTCACTCGTGGGAGGGGGTAAGGATTGGAACAAATCCCTTTCATGCTTTCGCCATTGTAACCATGAGAGAAACTCGCTAGTGACAGCGACATTAATCTACCCTCGGGAATCAGTTAAACACCAGGTTACAAGGCTTTTGTAGCTTCTGTGGTCAAGCGGATAAAGGCATTGTGAAAGTTATCTTACCAGAGGCTGGAGTAGTGAGTTCGAATCCTACATGCGACTGTCATAATTCGGTGTCACTAGCAAATGGTGAAAACGTGAAAGGGATTTGTTCCGATCCTTACCCCTACTACGAGTGAGCTCGGGTTTTGTGTAATACAGGAACTGGGATCACAGTTTAGTGATTTTTCCTATCCTCGGGAATCAGATGGATTCCAGGTTACAAGGCTTTTGTAGCTTCTGTGGTCGAGCGGATGAAGGCTTTATGAGTGGCTAGAGTCTGAATATTTGATTGGATGGATTATGGATTAGTTAGGAAAGACCACCCGCTCGCGCGGGATCGGTTTTTGTGGGAGGGGAAGACTGTCTGTAAGAAAATGAAAAGATAGTAGTGTATAAAAGAGGGCTATTGCCAGCGCGCTTTTTCGTGAGCGATTAGGGGCGGTTGGTGGTCGTGGCTCAGGAGAAATGGGCAAGGAACTCGGACGTCGGCGCCGACCCTTGGGATTAGAATCACCAAAAGTTGAGAAAATGGTGGGAGGCGTAGTAGTAGAGAAAGGTGGAAAAACGGAAAAATCTTTAGTGGGAGGTAAACTGAAATGAGAAGATGTAGTATAAGAGAAAGTTAGAAAGGAAGCGAATTTTAGTCGAAGAAAAAGTACGTGTAGATGTCTGTGCGTGTGGCGTGGCTATATTCGTGAGAGGTGTGTGTATGTATCTTACGGGAAGTGAGTAGAGTTCATTTCCCGCGTGTAGAGAGCGCCTTCCTAGTTGCCCAGGTTGGGCATGAGCGTTCCTGTTTAGCCCCAGGTTGGGCTTGAGCGATGAGTGAGCGATGTCTGAAGCGTACTCAGGAGAGTGGATCCAATGGTGATGCAAGGGGGGCAGGCGGGCGGGTGTTGTTTTATCTTTCTCCTTCCGCCAGCGTCAGCAAAGAGGCCAGGGCATGGGTGAGGTCCGGTCGGCAAGAGAGACTCCCCAATTCCTCTCTCGCAACCAGCCGGCGAAGAGTTAAGGAATCTGAATCAGAGTTAATTTGTGGGTCCCAGCTAAGCCAGCGAGCAAGTGTACGTGTATCTCTTTTCTTCGAAGCACAACTCTGAAAACAGAATTACGTAACTTAGGAAATGTGTGTATTTGTCTTTGGTGTAAACCCGTCTGCCGACGTCAACGAAGAGGTCGGCCTGTGCCAGACCGGCAATAGCGAAGGAGAAAAGTCTCCTCGTCGCCACCGGCTGGCGAAGATTCCTGGGCGCTTGTTGAGTGAGCTGGAGCGGAGAGCGACGTCTGACCTCTGCGAGCGCTGTGTTGGTTGTTTATATACTATTATTAGTGGGCTGATATTCCGCTTTGAGGTTTCTGATTGGCTAGCAGACCGGGCTAGGTCGGACTGTGCTACTTACTCATTGGTCGGCTGTTCTGTGACGTCATCAGTCTCGCTCCGTCTTTCAGGGGGCGTAGGTCTCCTAACACTAGGAAGGGCCTCTAAATATATGGTTTGTGTATATAGATTGGGAGATGATTCTTTTAGCTGTGCGCCCAAAATCTCATACATCAAATTCTCACAAATCAAAATACCATAGTCAATATCCCATCGTTTATAATCCCACACATAATGCTCAAAACCCCTCGATGTTGATAGTATGAATATACACTATATTTATGTTAAAGTATACTTTCATTTGATAAATCTATTATCAAATATAGACCTAGATTAATTGGCTGGGTTAGATTAAGTTAGGTTAGGACTGGTTAGGTTAGGTGTGAGGATTTTGACCGACACTGTGTGGGATTATGACCAGTGGGATTATGACCCTATGGGATTATGTCATGGATTCTTTTTTTAATGAAGAGAACTTCCAGGATAGGCACTCTTCTATGGTCTTGATTTGTTGTCAGCACTTCCGTGTTTTCTACCAGAATGTTTTGTTTTAAAAAATTCTTGTGGCCTGAATGATGGTGGTTTTTGGGAGCTCCTGAGGAGAGGTGGTATGAAAACCGGTGTGAGAGCTTCATTTTTGCTATGCCAATGTAGGGTTGCACGGTCCCCAATTTTACAAGTATACCTTTGTATGACGTGAATTCTCTGAAGGTCACTTTTAATCTGTCTTGTATTGTTTTTCAATAGCAGTTGATAAGTTTTTTTATTTTGATAGTATACAATTTATTGTACTTTAAAGTTTTCTTCTTTAGCTACAATGTTTCTTTTAATGTTCTGTTGCATAATTCTTTCATCTTCTTTGTAGGTTGTGGAGAAAAAGGACTATATATCTTAATCAGGTTTTTTACATTAGTGTACTGGTGGGTTTTGTCTGAGTAGTTACTGCCCTCATGCTTTTTGTCCAAGTGCCATTTGTCTAAAATTATTTTTGTGATTTGCTCTGTATCGTTATTGGCGAGTTAAATATGCCTGCCGAGATTGGGAACGATTTACCGAGGTCTTTGATTATTTTTTACCGAGATACGGCAAATTTCATTGTGAAAGACTAATTATGAAGAAATCAAAGAAAACGAAATAAGTCCGTGCCAAGAACATCGAAATTACTGATTTGATTCCTTACAAGTTCACCACTTTATTCTAAATAAAATTCAACAAATGAAAGAAGTTCTTGAGAAATTTCCGAGAGGCTGGAATAATGCTGCATTTTATATGAATCAATCTACATGTATGTAGCATAATTCCACTCACCGAGCGAGACGAGGACCCGGCGAGTGTAGGACACTTGCTCACCGGGCAAGTGACAAATAGGACATTTGCTCACCATTTTTTTTTTTTTTTTTTTTTTTTTTATCTTTATGACCTGTTATGATTAAGCACCATACAGGCATCTGTAAATAGGCCTGTCATGGCTTCTTCTAACCTGTGAGGGTTTTCTAGGAGAGGGTTCAGCACATGGCTTCTTCTCACCTTATGGCTTCATTGGTGAGGTATATAGCGCAGTACAATTCATGATTGGCATATTTAGTCATCATGGAACTTAGTACATCCACCAGATGTGGGGCTAATTTCTGTTTAGAGGGCCATATGTATGTAAAAAAGATTGCCAAGAAAGACTGGATCAGATGGCAGTGTGTGAAGCAGCAGTCTATTGGATGTAAAGGAGCTGTCACAACAGATCAAGATGTAAGCCTTTAACTTTTATATTTTAACTTTGTTATTGGTCATCATTTCCATTTATGAAAATAAAATATTTCAATATTCTATAACAGGAGTACCTATTCTTAATATTTTATAAGTATTTCAATATTTACAACACACAGTACCAGTCACAATAAAGTTACATTAGCAAAATTTTGCCATAATTCTGGGGAATTTCAGCAAATTTTGGGTGAACCTTTTTAGGTGAAAATTAGCAAAACTCGCCAGGTTTTTAAGCAATTTTTGCCGATTTTTTAGTTAATTTCAGTAGTAGAAATATGGAAAAATTTGATATAACTTTATTTTGACTAGTCCAGTATACAAGTAAAATATATCAAAATGTGCAGAAAAGTCTGGCCTATGATAAATGGGTATTTAAAATTTTGAAGTTATCTTTGTTATGGTTGTATCATTGTTTTATCAAGGTTTAACATTTTTAGTTTAAAAAAATGCTGTATTTTCAGGTGAAGGAGGTCCGTTCACTGACTATTCACTCCCATCCAGCCGAGAAATATACGGTTGAAGTGGCTACAGTTCGGTCAACCTTTGCTTGACACAGCCAAGGTTTGCAAGGCCAGACCCATGCTTATATTGTCTCAAGCCCTTCTGGATGCCAGCAATGAGGTTCGTGCTAACATCGTAGACCTTAATACCATTAAGCGGGGCCTCAGGAGACAGAAACGGGGGGCACTTCCCAATGATCCTGCTGCCCTCTCTGACTTTAACGTTGATGGGGAGTGGATGAATATTGGTGGAGATGATCATAGACCCTTACTGATCCATGACAGTGGACCAGGTGCCCGTAACCGTGTGACTGTATTTGCAATCAAGGAAGTACTACAACTTCTGTGTCAATCCCGTACTTGGTACATGGATGGTACCTTCAGTGTTGCCCCCCCCCCATATTTACAGCCAGGTGTATGTTACCCGTGCACCACTCGGATCTAGTGCTGCTTCATGTGTGTATGCTCTTCTTTCGGCTAAGCATCAGTCTGTCTATGAGGAGTTGCTACAGGCTGTGTTGACCAAGTGTGAGGAGTATGAACTGTACCCTGACCCTACCACTGTCATCACAGACTTTGAAAAAGCAGCTATTGGAGCTGTCACTGCAGTCTAAGGGGAGCATGTCTCTACCCAAGGCTGCTTCTATCACTTGGCACAGAGCACTTGGCGTAAGGTACAGGAACTTGGACTATTCACTGGGATGATGGATGGCTTAGCCTTCCTGCCACTTGATGACGTGAAGAAAGGTATGACTTACCTTCAAGACAACACCCCAGATGAGCCTAGTATGGATTCTCTACTCTCCTACTTTGACAATACATATGTGTCTGGCGCTTCCCGACGAGTTCAGAGTGCCCCTGGAACTCCTGTACGTCTGAGACGACTTCCTCCTCAGTTTCCACCTGCATTGTGAAATGTCCATGAGGCAACAGTCCAAGACCGTGCCAGAACCAACAACATCTGTGAGGCATAGAACATTGGTTTCCAGAAACTTGTAGTCCACAGTCATCCCTCTGTGTGGACACTGATTGACAATTTGCGAAAAGACCAGTTTGTAGTGGCTACACAAATTCTACAAAACCAACGAGGGCAACCACCAAAGAAGCGGGTGAAGAGGGTGACTCACCAGATGCAGAACCGCCTTCGGAATCTGTGCAAGGGGTATGCTGCAGGAAGTCAGTGTCTTCCTGACTTTCTAAATGCAGTTGGCCACACCATTAGACTGAACTTGTAAACCACAAAGAACAATGAACCCACTTCCGTACTGCACCAGTTGTAAAATTGTAATCACTATATATTGATGGAAGAAATTTGTATTGAATTTTGTAATTAATTGAAAATTAAAACATGAGAGTTTGTGTATTGTTTGTGTATTGTTGCTGTAATAAAATTCAATATAACTAAAAAATTCCTGTATATTGATTGTTATTAAGTTCAAGAAAAATAAAAAATAATCCTTTGGTGAGCAAATGTCCTATTTGTCACTTGTCTGGTGAGCAACTGTCCGGTGAGCAATTGTCCGGTGAGCAACTGTCTGGTGAGCAACTGTCCGGTAAGCAATTGTCCGGTGAGCAACAGTCCGTACCCGGGACCCGGCCTATTATCGTTCAGCATATCTTTTTGAGATCTACATTACATATAGCGAGATCTGCTTATATCAGGTCAATAACTACCGTGATCATGAAGAATTGCCGAAATCGGGGTCGATTTACCGATATCTGCTTATATCAGGTCAATAACTCACAAGATCATGAAGAATTACCCACATTTACAGAGATTGAGGTCGATTTGCCGATATTTGTATTATATTTGCCGATATTTACTTATATCAGGTCAATATCTACCGAGATCATGAAGAATTACCAAGATCAACTGAGAACGAGGTCGATTTGCCAAGATCTGCATTACATTTACCGAGATCTGCTTATATCAGCTACCAAGATCTGTCTTTTCGACAGTTCAATTAAGCAAAAGGAAAGTGCAAAATCTACTTGAGTGGAGATTATAGGCAAGAATAATAAAGTTATTGGCGTCCTGTATAGACCGTCTAACCTCAGCATCGAGCAGACAAATTATTACCTAGCATACGAGGGGAGAAAATACTCTGGACTTTCTATTTACTAGAAATGAGGATATAACGAGAAAAGAAAAAGTGGAAGATAGTCTAGGCTCTAGCGATCATCAAGAAATAAAATTTAATATTATATGGGAAGAATTAAATGGTACGAATAACATTCTAGTACCTGACCGGGAGAGCCAATTTTGATGAGAAAATATTTAGGGCAACTGGTTACTTACGATACAAACTCAGAGGACTATGACAGGGACGGTCAACGGGATTTTACGCCTACTTCAAGGACAAGCTGGCCCCATCGACTCGAGATTATTTAGTGAAGCCGCGATTAGCAAACACAGAGACAGTTCCCCTGCAGTGGGCAAAGAACAACTGTAAAGGCATAAATAATATTCTAAAACTCAGCATTCAATGGAAACCACAGAGAATTGTTGATCTGGTCAACACGTTACATGACATCGTTCATCTACTCTACATATATGCGATGAGAGCTTGGCTTCAGAGTCCTCCGTGCAATGTGGAAGAGGAAATCAGAGGAGGAAATAGGTAATTTAGCAAAGTCTTTGAAATGCATGATAGGGAATCCAGAAGAAGAGCTATATGTGACATCTACTGACGGAAAATAAAATATTCCGGAAACACAGACCACCGTAAGAAAACCGGGACAGAGAAAATGAGTTAAGTTTCACAATACAAGATCTACAAAAAAAGAGAAACAAGAAAGAAAGTGAATTCGCAGTCTAAATTACTTTTGTGGTTTATTGGATTGACTATCCGACTTTTGTGATTTTATATTACACATGTAATGGGCGCATGTCTCAGACAAAAGAACACGTGTTCTCTCGGCTAAGGCTATCGAAGAACTGCACATGGCGTCAGGCAGTTTCATTAGCGAGAACCCACAAGATGGTTCCACACAATTACACATTTATACAATATTACAAATATAACACACTTGACATGCGCCCACTACACATGTACGCTATTCCTATTAAATAAAGAATAAACTTGTATTTATAAAAAAAAAAAAAATGTTAAGTCATGATAGGAAGCTAGCTGGCTGAGCGGGTAAAGGCGTCGTTACTTGTGGCAAAGGTCGAGGGGATGGCGGTTCAAACCTTGTCACCGGAGAAGTTGAACCAAGGACAGTTCATTAAATTCCACGCTACAAAGTCCTCTGTGAGGAGCACCATCCCACCCCTCCAATAGGGGGAGTTTGTGACGTTAAACCATATCATGATAGGCCGGGTCCTCTTGCCGCTCGGTGCGTGAAATCATGCTGCATACAAGTAGATTGGTTTATATAAAGTGCGCCATAATTCCAGCAGAGAGCCTATCGGAAATGTTTCAAAGTGCTTCTTTCATTTATTGAATTTTATTTAGATTAAATACTGGTATGGAGTTCATCTTCCCACCACCTAAATTATTCCTGGGAATAAACCCTATGTCTCTACGTTTAGTAGATACATCAAAGTGTGGCAATATCAAGTCACATCACTCCATATACCAGACACCTAAATAACCTGCATAATTGTTATCATGTCCCAATTGTTTGTTTTCTTGCTGGTGAACATTCAGTGATGGCAACTGGCGGACAGTTGTCCACTTTGTATCTCTAAGAGTACATGTTGGGGCA
Source organism: Oratosquilla oratoria (assembly GCF_046742065.1). NCBI lineage: Eukaryota > Metazoa > Arthropoda > Malacostraca > Stomatopoda > Squillidae > Oratosquilla > Oratosquilla oratoria. Next base: position 1,768,575 of record NC_134816.1, on the reverse strand, counting down.
TCAATGCATTTTACCGGTAGTACTTGTTTGACACTGGATCACTCCTCTATGACTTACAAAGACTCATAATATTAGTGACTTTGTCACCAAACAACATTACTAAGTTAATTTGTTACTCTGGTAGTTTCCGCGACATAAGCTCACAAGACAAAAGCTTACACGACATAAGCTCACAAGACAAAAAGTTACACGACATAAGCTCACAAGACAAAATCTAACACCCATAGTAGAAAAAATCCTGCTGACCGTGTATCTTACCCTGTCATAGTCCTCTGAGTTGGTATCATAAGTGACGAGTTGCCCTAAACATTTTCTCAACAAAATTGGCTCTCCTGAAGTCAGGTACTAAAATGTTATTCGTACTATTTAATTCCTCCCATATAATATTAAATCTTATTTCTCGTTAGATCTGTAGTGACACGTCACTATTTCAATTCTGTCTTGTATATTCAGTTTTCCACCGCTATCTGAGCTGTCGCCCCCACCACCCCGAGCTGTTATCGCCCAGACTTGCAGTCGCCCAAACCAGCAAATAGAACCTTCCTATAATGCCTGACGACGATTCTACCACTCCAACTACCGCAACTACTACAACAGCTTCATTCCTCGCTACTCACTCCTATTTCGACACCTGTACGCCTTGATCAAACCCTGCAAAAATTCGAATCCAACGTGTGGAACGAGATTATGACTATCCTCGATATCCGCCGCTATAGGACATCCAGCTATCACCCATAAGCAAATGGTACAGTTGAGCGCTTCCACCTTCAGCTCAAGTCTTCCCTGGCAGCCTCAGGTCAACGAGAGAACTGGTCGCTATCCCTTTCTCTCACCCTACTCGGGATAAGATCCCCCCTGAGAACGGACCACCACAACTCCTCTGCTGAGGTTGTCTACGACACCACGCTCGGACTTCCTGGGGAAATCCTTGCTGCCACACCCAGTCCTGAACCCTGCAATGCTCATGATTTCAATACACGTCTCAAGAGCGCCATGAATAGCGTCCAACCTGTGCATCCTCGCACTTCCCCAACGAAGACCTTCGTCCACGATGACCATACAACCTGCACATACGTCTGCGTTAGGGTGGACTTCGTCAAGAAACCGTTGCAGCAGCCATACCAAGGTCCCGTCAGGTGGTACGCCGAACGAGGAAGACTACCGCTATCGATAGGCATGGTTCTAGGCACGCCGTGGCCATAGACCGTGTTAAACCAGCCTACACGCTAACACCAGGCCTAACACCTCCTGGCACGTCGGTGACATCCGATCCTATGAAAACTCGTCATGCCTCAAGGCAAAAATCTCATTCCTCCTACTTCGTCACTAGTGACACGTCATTATTTCCGTTCTCTCTTGTATATTCAGTTTTCCCCTCGTAATCTGTTTCCGCAAGTCCCGATGTCTTATACTCTACCAATGTTATTGTACAATTTGTATTTTACCCTCATCCACGAATTACTCCATATTAAACTATTCATTTCCATCATATTATTATAATCTATTTTGTATAAAAATCAAGCACATGTACATACATATATAAGGCTATATTTGCATATGTAACCTTTTCATCAACATCCACACGAGAGTGTGCACTACGGTGTAATGACCTTTGCTAATAAATTGGTCTTGCCAAATATTTCCGGGACATTAAAGTTCGGTTCATTCACTTTTACAAAACCAAGTAAATAGATCCTTATTTCTAGTTAATAGGAAGTCCAGAGTATTAAAGAAAATAATGAGCTTTCTCTACCCCTGCTAAAATTTCCCAATGTTTCTATAGTCAAAATTCACCATGGTCATATGGAGCGCCATACGAATTTCGTAAATCAGTCTGCTCGATACTGAGGTTAGGTCTAAATGGGACGCAATAATGATAAGTTTCTTATTCTTGCCTATAATCTCCACTCAAATAGATTCCGTACTTTCCTCTTGTTTAGTTGAATTGTTGAAAATAATCTCGATAGTTATGAAGCTGATATAAACAGATCTCGGTAAATGTAATATAGATCTCGGTAAATCGACCCCGATCTTGGTAGATCTCGGAGATTCTTCATGGTTTCGGTAGATCTCGGTGGTCATTGATCTCGGTATATGTAATGCAGATCCCAAAAACATATGCTGAATGATGATAAGCCGGGTCCTCGTCTCGCTAGGTGGGTGGAATTCATATAAAGTGCAGCATTATTCCAGCTCGAATATTTCCAAAGTACTTATTTCATTTATTGAATTTTATTTGGAATAAAACGGTAAACTTGTAAGGAATTGAATAAATTTCAATGTTCTTGACACGGACTCGTTTCATTTCCTTTTTTTTTATATATAATTAGTCTTTCAAATTGAAATTTACTATATCTCGGTATATATTATAATAAACCTCGGTAAATCGATCCCAATCTCAGCAGATCTCGGTAAATTGACCCCGATCTTGGTAGATATCAGTAGTTCTTCAAAATCTCGGTAATCAGTATAGCCGGAGGAGAGGGCATAATGAAAGCGGTGATGGGACTCCAGTCCTGATAGCCAATAGAGTAGTAGTAGTAGTAGTAGTAGTAGTAGTAGTAATATATATATTTATATATATATATATACTATATATATATATACTATATATATATATATGTGTGTGTGTGTGTGTGTGTGTGTGTGTGTGTGTGTGTGTGTGTGTGTGTGTGTGTGTGTGTGTGTGTGTGTGTGTGTGTGTGTGTGTGTGTGTGTGTGTGTGTGTGTGTGTGTGTGTGTGTGTATGTGTGTGTGTGTGTGTGTGTATTTACCTAGTTGTATTTTACGGGAAGGGGAGCTATGCTCGTGGAGTCCCGTCTTCATATTTCGTTTTATCCAGACTTTTTAAATTCGTATATCGATTTTGTCAAAACATTCCATTTCTCTTCTATTGTTGTTTCCTCCTTGTGTATCCTTTCCCAGTCTGCTTTTTGAAAGAATTATCTTATTTTATCATTTTTTTTCCATACACCAATCTTCCCTTTCTATATTGTTCGTTTTTTCTATGTATTTTTCCTCATTTAGTTCCAGTTTAACCAACATGTGGTCACTTTTAATTATTGGTGTCTTATATTCAATCTTGTCCACTATTTCGGGTTCTGATGTGATTATTAGGTCCAGTCTCGATGGTTTTTCCTCTTTTCTATACCTAGTATTCACTTGTATCCATTGTGTAATTATTTGTTCTACAATCATAGCAAGTAGTACATTTCCCCTAGGTCGTCTCCACCCTTCGCTGTCATCTCTTCCCAGCAGACTTCTTTACAATTAAAGTCACCCATTATAACTATTCTTCCTCCATCTTCCATTATCTTATTTAGTGTTATCCTTGTGTCTTCTAACATATTTTTGTGTTCTCTCTCTTCCCATGAAGCCGTTTTAGGAGGCACATAATTTACTACAAACATCCTGGTCTTCCCATCCCTGTCCTCCACCTCCATCATAATCATCTCTACTCTATTCTTTCCATATGTTACATTTCTCACATTTATATCCTTTTTAGTCAGGATCATAACTTCACCCCCTCGTTTTACCTCTCTGTTTCTAATCCAATGATTATATGCACCATGTCCTACACTGTTGGGTGCTAGTGGACCTTCCAATTTTGTCCCCACAATTCCCATTATGTCCGGTTCTTTTACCTTCGGGTAATAATTCAGTTCGTTCAAGCCTGTTATTAAGCCATCTATATTTGTGTAAGACATTTTCAATTTGCTGCTACTCCACCCCCTTATTTTACCTCTCTGTTTTTAATCCAATGATTATATGCACCATGTTCTACACTTTTGGATGGTAGTTGACCTATCAATTTTGTCTCTACAATTCCCATTATTTCCGGTTCTTTTTCCTTCAGGTAATCATTCAGTTCGTTCAAGCCTGTTATTAAGCCATCTATATTTGTATAAGACACTTTTAATTTTCTGCTACTTCCATCCTGTTTTCTGTTTCCCTTCCGTTTTTCTCTGCTATGAACCATTTCCTCACTTTCATATCCACTACTCTCCAATAGAAATTCTCTTTGTCTGACTGTTCTGTTCTAGTCTTTTTGTTTTCTCATCCTCTCTTCCCTCTTTATTCATTTCTCTTTTTATCCATACCTGTTTATATTGATAACTTTTTGCTAGTTTCCCTGTTTTTGCTAAGATATTCTCTGATGACGTTTGTGACCTGAATTTAACATTAATTGGTCAGGTCTTATCTATATTGTATTTTTATATTCTATATATTTCTTGAATTTCTTTCCCTGTTTCTTTTTCATCCTCTTGAACTACTTCTATCTTGTTTACCTTTTCCTTCTCCTCTTTTACTCTTGTAGTTCTATTTGGATTATGCTTCTCTTCCATCCCTAATATAATCATACATTTCCTTTTGTCCGCTAAGTCTCTTACTATATTCTCCTTCTCCCTCATCACTTTAATAACTATGTCCTTAGTTTGCTCTTTCATCTATTGTGTCACTATATCTCTAAATTCAATTTTGTTGTTCCTTTGGACTTTTCTCCAACCCTGTACCTCTTTTGCTATGGACTCTTTATTCTCTTTATTATTACTATTTAATTCCTCATTTTCATCTTTTACTTCTTTTAAATATCTTTTTACTTCATTTGTTTCTTTATTTGGGTTTTTCGGTTTCCCCTTCTTTAATTCTTCCAATTTATCAACTCTTTGTGTAATCCGTGTAAGTTGGCTGAACCTAACCTCCCACTGTTCGTTCATTTTCTCTATTTTTTCCTCTAGACTTGCTAATCCGGGGAGGTTGGCATCCCCTTCCTCACTAAATCTATGGAAATTATTATCTCCACTTTCTATTTTGCTGCTCTTATCTATATTTCTAATTTTAATGCCTTTACTGATATTTTCGACTTCACCTGCGTCGTCTGCAGCCCTTTTGTTGATATCCCTTCTGACGTCCGGGGGAACCCGTTCGTCTCCTTTGTCATTTCCTTCCATTTTCCTCAGTAATCCCTCCCTTTCTCCTTTTTCTTCACCTTCCCACTACACCACGAGCTTTCCCCTTCCCCACTCATACAACAAATGTACTCCTTCGTCGTTGAGATTCACGAAATTTGAAGTTTTCCTGAAGCTCTAAACTTCGCTGTCAATTCGACTGTCGTGTGTGTGTGTGTTTGTGTGTGTGTGTGTGTGTGTGTGTGTGTGTGTGTGTGTGTGTGTGTGTGTGTGTGTGTGTGTGTGTGTGTTTGTGTGTGTAACCTTGGTCTTTGGATCACGTGCTGGACCCGTGATCGACAACCATTTCCCTTTCGGAAGAGAGCTCAGAGCTCGTATGACTGATCTATGGGTAATGCTGTGACCTTACACGCACCCACACCCCCAACTCCCCGTCCACGAGAGTTGGAGTGACAACCCGCAGCGCAGCGATACTGAAATTATTTCAGCCCTGGCCAGGATTCGAGCCCGGATCGCCGTAGTGACATTGTGTGTGTGTGTGTGTGTGTGTGTGTGTGTGTGTGTGTGTGTGTGTGTGTGTGTGTGTGTGTGTGTGTGTGTGTGTGTGTGTGTGTGTGTGTGTGTGTGTGTGTGTGTGTGTGTGTGTGTGTGTGTGTGTGTGTGTGTGTGTGTGTGTGTGTGTGATGGTTTAAGGAAAATACACAAGACTCAGAAACAGATTCGTTAATCATCCCAAAGTTTCGAACCTGTCCGAGGTTTGTTTTGGGGGTTACAATGGTGAGGCGGTTAGATCCTCCTTTTTATACAAAAACATAAAACATGTGGTTCACTTGGATTGGATGGCGAGAACCTCGTCACTAGATCGGGCTTTACTTGTCCCTCTCATCCCTTGTGACCTAATGTCTGGGAGTTGACCTGGAGTCTCGCGAAGGGGCTGGACTTCTCACATCCGGAAATTTCTTAGTAGCGAAATGTCACAATTTCGCTCTTGGTCACATAATCACCTAATTCCCCACCTGCTGCTGGATGTTTGTCCTACCTATTCTCTCCCTTACCCCTCTGAAGGTGGGGTTAAGTGTGACAGATCCCTTGATACTGTCATTGTCTTTAGCCTGAGCTTCCAAAAACAGCCTTTTGCCTTTCTTGTTGTTCTTTTACAAGACATCCGCGTCTTCCCAATCAAATTCGTGCTGATGTTCCTCACAATGTTTGAATACCACTAAAATCTGCTTTCTCTTCTTCACCGCTCTCCGATGTTCTTGCAGTCTCGTAGCCAACTACCTTCCTGTACCTCCAATATAGTTGCAGTCCTTACATTTCACGTTGTAGACCGCACCGACTTGGTCGGCTTTACGCTCCTCATCCTTGACTGGTGAGAGCCCCGTGAGATGTGTTGCTTGATTTATCTGCCACTGTGACTCCGTACCTCAAAAGCAGTCTGGCTCCAATCTCCCGAAACTCCCTTCACGTATGGGATCGCCGCCTTTTATGTTGGTGGCGATGCGCTTCGGTCGTTTTCCAGGATGGTTGCTTGCGAAGTCCAGCAAGCGGTCGGTGTGCGTAGCATTTCTGTGCACACTAGTAGACAAAGAGTTCTCCCTGCGTGTCACTAGTACGTCCAAGAACGACAGTTGTCCTTCTACCTTTGTCTCTATCTTGAGTTGGATCACCCCTTCTTTCCGTTGAACTACTCTAGTAAATCTTCCACTTCACCTCCTTCAAGACTGCGAATACCTACGTATCGTACCACCAACTTCAAGGACGGCGGTGCTGCGGTTAGGACTTCCTTTTCGAAGCACTGCATGTTGATTTCAGTCAATATTACCGATATCGGTGACCCCATGGAAGTCCCGACTCCTTGGTGGTAAACAGTCTCAGACTCCGAAGTTGATTCTAGGCAGATATTTACTAGTCCTAGCTAGTAATTATCTATATACATGTGTATATTTGTTACATTCAATATCTACATCTAGACAATTTGTAAAGTGACTGATACCTATTGCCTGGTTCACCCAGTTAATTTAGAAAGCAGCTAAAATTACAGAAAAATTACAAAATAACTAAAAGGCGATTTTCTTGACACATCGACTGGAATGAATCTGATATAAGTAACTAGCTAATTTGCAAATTGTTATTATCTGTGTGTGTGTGTGTGTGTGTGTGTGTGTGTGTGTGTGTGTGTGTGTGTGTGTGTGTGTGTGTGTGTGTGTGTGTGTGTGTGTGTGTGTGTGTGTGTGTGTGTGTGTGTGTGTGTGTGTGTGTGTGTGTGTGTGTGTGTGTGTGTGTGTGTGTGTGTGTGTGTGTGTGTGTATTTACCTAGTTGTTTTTACCTAGTTGTATTTTCCGGGAAGGGGAGCTATGCTCGTGAGGTCCCGTCTTCATATCTCATTTTATCTCAACTATTTTTAAATTCATGTATTGTTTTTGCACACACCACTTTCTTATCTAAGTTGTTCCAACTGTCTATTACTCTGTGAGAAAAGCTGTTCTTTTTCAGATCTCTTCTATAGCTGTCTTTCTTGATTATTTTCTTTCCGTGTCCTCTTGTATTTCTATTATCCCATTTTATCAGATTCTCTCTATCAGTAATTTCTATGCCTTTCATGATTCTGTAAATAGCTATCAAATCTCCTCTCTCTCTTCTTTGCTCTAGTGTCTGTAGTTCAAGTTTTGCTAGTCTCTCTTCATATGATAGTTTTGAGAGTGTTGGTGCCAATTTTGTAGTTGCTCTTTGTATTCTTTCAAGTTTTTTATGCATTTTTTTTTTGTACTTTGTGACCATATCGTTGCTGCATATTCCAATCTTGGACTTATCAGGGTGATTAGAATTTTCTTCACCATTTCTTGATCCAGGTATGTAAATGCAACTTTGATTGTTCTTATTAAATTATAAGTTTCGCCAAAAATCTTATTTATATGTTTCTCAGGTGACATATTATTCATAACAATGACTCCCAGGTCCTTCTCATTTTCTACTTTTTTTATTCTTTCTTCTCCCAATTTATATGATCCTGTTATTCTGTTTTTGCTTTTTCCAAATTCCATTATACTACACTTTTTTGTATTGAACTCCATCTCCCACTTCCTACTCCATTCCTGTACTTTATTTAGATCACTCTGTAGTGATTCACAATCTTCTTCCGTGTTCACTCTTTTCAGTAGTTTTGCATCATCTGCAAAGAAGCTCATATAGCTTTCAATTCCTTCATCCATATCATTAATATATATAGCAAACATTATTGGGGCGAGAACTGTACTTCATCCCATTTTGAGTGTTTGTCTCTTATCACTACTCTCATTTTCCTTTCTTGCAAAAAGTCTTCCATCAAATTAAGCAGTTTGCCCTGTATACCTCCTTCAGTTTCTAATTTCTTAAGCAACTTCTTATATGGTACTTTGTCAAAAGCTTTTTTTAGGTCTAGAAATGCACAATCAGCCCATCCATCTCTTTCTTGTATTATATCTATTAGCCTTGAATAGAAACATATTAAATTGGTGACGCATGATCGTCCTTGTCTGAATCCAAATTGTTGTTTTTTTCTAAATATTTTACCCATCTACTTTTGATAATTCTTTCACAAATTTTTGCTATTGTACTTGTTAGAGAGACTGGTCTATAGTTGGTAGGGTCTTCTTTATTTCCCCCTTTATATATGGGTACTATATTCGCTTTTTTCCAATCTTCTGGAACTTTTCCTTCTTTCAAGGAACTGTTTATTATGCTATGTATTTTGTCTGCCAGCTCATTCGTGCATTCTTTCAAAATCCAGTTTGCTATTTCATCTGGTCCATGCGATTTTCTGACATCAAGATTACTCAAGTGTTCAGTATTTCGTTCTTTGTTACTTCTATTTCTTTTATGGGAGGGACTTTCTCTTTCCATTCGATCTCTTCAGGTTGTATGTTCTCCCTTGTAAACACTGATTTATAATGTTTGTTCATAATTTCCGCCATTTCAATTTCCTCTGTGTATTCAACTCCTCCTTGTCTTAATTTCTCCAAGTCTTGTTTGTTTTTCAATTAGTTGTTTACAAATCTGTAAAATAGTTTTGGTTGATCTTTACACTTTTCTATGACATCTTTTTCATATTTTCTCTTTTCCTCTCTGCACGTTTGTACATATTCATTTCTATAACAAGTATATATTTTCCATTTTTCAGGCCTTCTGTCTTTTTTCCATCTGGTCCAAGCTTTGTCTCTTTTGTCTTTTAACTCCCTACAACTTTTATTGTACCAGCATTTTACATATTCTTTTTCTTGTTTTTGTCTTGGGACCTACTTTTCCACTCATTTTTTTTAAGTTTTTGTCAAAATATTCCATTTCTCTTCCACTGTTGTTTCTTCTTGGTATATTTCTTCCCATTTTTCTTTTTGAAAGAATTCTCTTATTTGATCAAAGTTTGTTTTTTCATACATCATTCTTCCTTTTCTATATTGTTCATTTCTTTTCATGTATTTTTCTTCATTTAATTCCAGTTCAATCAATATGTGGTCACTTTTAACTATTGGTGTTTTATATTCAATCTTGTCCACTATTCTAGGTTCAGATGTAATTATTAGGTCTAGTCTCGATGGTTCTTCCTCATTTCTATACCTAGTGTTCTCCTGTATCCACTGTGTCATTGTATTGTCAGTAATCATCTCAAGTAGAGCGTTTCCCCATGAGCCGTCTCCACCCTTTGCTGTCATCTCTTCCCAGCAGATTTCTTTGCAATTAAAGTCGCCCATCATAACTATTCTTCCTCCATCTTCCATTACCTTATTTAATGTTATCTTTGTGTCCTCTAACATACTTTTATGTTCACTCTCTTCCCACGAGGCTGTTTTCGGAGGCACATAATTTATCACAAACTTTCTACTCTTCTTATCTCTGTCTTCCACTTCAATCATAATCATCTCTACTGTATTCTTTCCATATGTGACACACCTCACGTTTATATCCTTCTTAGTCAGGAACATAACTCCACCCCCTTGCTTTGTTTCTCTGTTTCTAATCCAATAATTATATACATCATGTCCTACACTGTTGGGTTGTAGTGGACCTTTTAATTTTGTTTCTACAATTCCCATTATGTCCGGTTCTTTTTCCTTCAAATAATCATTCAGTTCATTCAATCCTGTTATTAATCCATCTATATTTGTGTAAGACACTCTAAGTTTTCTGCCACTTCCATTGTGTTCTCTGTTTCCCTTTTGTTTTTCTCTTGTATGTCGAATTGCCTTAGTTTCATATTCACTACTCTCCAATAGAATCTCTCTTTTTCTGACTGTTCTGTTCTCGTTTTTTTCCTTAGCTTCAAGTCTTTTCTTTTTTCTTCCTCTCTTTCCTCTTTATTCATTTCCCTTTTTATCCATACCTTTTTATATTGTTCATTTGTTGCTAGTTTCCCTGTTTTGGATAAGATATTGTCTGCCGTCGTTTGTGACCTGAATTTAATCTTAATTGGTCTGGTCTTATCTGTACTATACTTTCCAAGTCTGAACTTCTCTTCGATTTGTTTCATTATTTCTGGTTCATCTTCCTGAACTAATTGTAGTAAACTGCTTACTTTTTCATTTTCCTCTTTGATTCTTGAGGTTCTATCTGGGTTATGTTTCTCTTCCATTCCTAATATAATTATACATTACTTTTTGTCTGCTAAGTCTCTTACAATATTCTCCTTCTGTCTCATCACTTTGATAACTGAGTCTTCAGTTTGTTCTTTCATTTGCTGTTTAATTATATCAGTAAATGCAACTTTACTGTTTTCTTGGATTGTCTTCCAACCCTTAGCTTCTTTAGCTATGGCCTCTTTGTTTTCTTTATTACCTCTTTAATTCTTCATTCTCCTCTTTTACTTCTCTTAACTGTCTTTTTAGTTCTTCTATTTCATCAGTTAAGTTTTTGTTCGTCTTCTCTAGTTCTTCCAATTTTTCAACTCTCTCTGCAATTTTTGACATTTTACCGAACCTAATCTCCCAATGTTCAGTCATTTGTTCAAGTTTTTCCTCCAGTTTTGCCAGTCGGGGGAGGTTGGTATCCGCCGCCCCCTCATTAAATCCTTGGAAATTATTATCCTCACCTTCCATTGTACTGCTCTTATCTATGTTTCTAATCTTTACATTTTTGTTAGTTCCATCATCGAAATCCAAATCATCGGTTCGGCGTTTGTTTACAAGCCGTCTGGCCTCTTGGACCAAGTCCTCCCCTTCCTCATTTCCTTCCATTTCCCTCAGTAATCCCTCCCCTTCTCTTTTTTCCTCACTTTCCCACTACACCACGAGCAATTTCTCCCCACCCTGTAAATACAATAGGTACTTCCTTTGCTTTGGGATCCACGAAAATTTCACTTTTTCTTCAGAACGTCTTCTACGCCGTCCGTTCGGTGGAGTGTGTGTGTGTGTGTGTGTGTGTGTGTGTGTGTGTGTGTGTGTGTGTGTGTGTGTGTGTGTGTGTGTGTGTGTGTGTGTGTGTGTGTGTGTGTGTGTGTGTGTGTGTGTGTGATTCACCATTCACCATGATCTTGGATCACTTGTTGGACTCGTGATCGACAGTTATTAACCTCCCGTATGAGAACCAAGAGCTCGTATCACCGATCTATGGGTAATACTGTGACCTTACACGCACGCACGCACACACACACACACACACACACACACACACACACACACACACACACACACACACACACACACACACACACACACACACACACACACACACACACACACACACACACACACACACACACACACACACACACACACACACAACTCCCCGCCCACGAGAGTTGGAGTAACACCCCACAGTGCAGCGATACTGAAATTATGTGTGTGTGTGTGTGTGTGTGTGTGTGTGTGTGTGTGTGTGTGTGTGTGTGTGTGTGTGTGTGTGTGTGTGTGTGTGTGTGTGTGTGTGTGTGTGTGTGTGTGTGTGTGTGTGTGTGTGTGTTATGAAGCATCTAGTGTGGTTATTGGGTAGTTGGTTGCATGCTCTGCATGCTCCTTAGTGTAAGTTACATGCTTTGCTTGTGCTCTCTTGCTTTCAGTATCACCGCTGGCTAGCTTGCTTTAGCGAACAGGGAAGCCGAGTGCGTAAGTTTTCCCCTGCCAGTACATAGCCTCTCTAACGCCAAGACTTCTGCTGTGCCTCCTCGTGGCCACACACGGTAACTGGCTGCCTCACACCTCCAGGCTAATCAGCCGGGTATCTCGGAACAGCAGGGGGCCCCAGAGGTGTGAGCCTATGGCCCACCGATGTGTGGACACGCCCTGGCCTCACACCAACCCCTGCCCCACACCCCAGTGGGTTATCCTTGGTTGGCATTGGGCTAGGGGAGCAAACCCTGAGAGAAAATCTGCGCCGGGGTGACGCAACAGGCAAAGTCCGACAAACTGGACTATTGGCACACCTCTGCAGCGGTTTATTAGTCCAGTCGTCATGGTCTCCACCTGCCACTGGAACAGCTAACGGACTGCCAAGGTAGTGGACTGTGGAGTGTGAACCCACTTTTCACTCTAATCATCAATGCACTAGTTTTGCCTATGCCAACTTTCTTATCTCCTACTCAATACTTCATCTATCTCCACCTACAATTAAAAAGTCCTCCGGCGACTGGGAAGGAGTGGTGAGGCGAGGCCTGGAGAGGCGGCCCTGGGGTGATGGTCGCTGGATGGCTGGGACTGGAACAGCAGCCTCCTTCGGCAGCTCCCAGGGTGACTGGGCGGCCCTCTTCAGGATCCACACCGCCCACCCTGAATTGGGAGGGGTCTAGAAAAGGTGACCTAAAAATTGTCTGTTCCATTTCCCACGGACAGGTAGCCGAGCCTCGTCGTGGCAACCCATACCTCGGCCCCAATAACATAAAAACAAAGAAAATCATTATTGGCACATGGAATGTGAGCACACTGCTCGACATAGATAACAATGAAAGACCTCACCGTAGAACCGCTCTTATAGCCTATGAACTCCAAAAGTATGACATTGACATAGCGGCACTCAATGAAACCCGCTTTTCAGATGAAGGCTCCATCACTGAATCTGGGGAAGGTTACACCTTCTTCTGGAAGGGCTTGAACGAAGGGGATCCTCGCATCCATGGTGTTGCTTTTGCAGTTAAGACCAAATTACTCAACAACATACCCCACAGCCCAACAGGTCATAACGAAAGACTCATCAGCTGGCGCATCCCCATAACAAACAGTCAATATATAACCTTAGTCAATGTCTATGCACCAACCTTAGTTTCTGATGATGAAATAAAAGATCGTTTCTATGCCCAACTTAATGACATCATACAGGCAATCCCCAGAGAAGATAAGATAATTCTTCTTGGGGACTTTAATGCAAGAGTGGGCAGCAGTCATCATCTTTGGGAGGGGGTCTTGGGACGCCATGGAGTTGGTAAGTGCAACGACAACGGCTTACGCCTTCTAACATTCTGCTCCCAACACCATCTAACCATCACAAACACAATGTTCCAGCTCCAAAACAAGTTTAAAACCACCTGGATGCATCCAAGATCCAAAATATGGCACCTGCTTGATTACGTAATTGTGAGACGCAATGACATTAAAGTTGTAAAGATTACAAGAGCTATGAGGGAAGCTGATGGGTGGACAGATCATCGACTTGTCCGCTCAATACTTCATCTTAAAATTCGGCCTCCAAATCGCCGATAAGCTCCCAAAAAACACCTTGACCTCAAAGCTCTGAACATTGATGCAACTCGCTTTACCCTACAAACCGAATTATCAGCTCATCTCACCTTGCCAGCCCCTACAAATGATCCCATATCAACAGAATACCTAACAGAAAAGTGAGATAGCATCACTGCAGTCCTTCTCAATATTGCCAAGGATGTTCTGGGCTTCTCAAGAAGAAGGCATCGAGACTGGTTTGATGAACAGTCAGAGGGAATACACCAACTAATAGATGAGAAAAACCGGGCACATCAAGCAGTGATTGTCAACCCAAATCCAACAACACGTGGCAAACTAGCAGACCTCCCCTCCAAAGTCCAACACGAAACTAGAAAAAATGCAGAATGAATGGTGGACCAACCTCGCCACTGAGATCCAAGGTTTCGCAGATACAGGGGACCAACATCAATTTTACAACGCCCTTAAGACAGCATATGGCCCACGAAGCAATAACCTCTGCCCTGTCCGAAGTGCTGATGGCTCCACACTCTTCACCGAGAAGACCGACATCCTCAGGCGATGGGCTGACCATTACCAAGAATTATTGAATAGACAAAATCCTACTGACCCTACTTTTCTCGACAGCCTTCCCAACCTTCCTGTAATTCAAGAATTGGATGACATACCAACCATCCAAGAAGTGACCCGTGCAGTCAACAGCCTCAAGAACAATAAAGCCACTGGTCCTGATGGCATCCCAGCTGAGCTCCTAAAGCATGGTGGGCAAGCTGTTGTGAACTGTCTCCACAATATAATTCAAGAAGTGTGGCATTCAAGTTGCTGCCCACAACAATGGAAAGATGCAGATATCATCAGCATTTACAAAAAGAAAGGGGACAGGAACATCTGTGGCAACAGTCGAGGCATCTCCCTTCTGTCAACTTCAGGGAAGGTAGTCACTAGAATATTATTGTCTCGAATTATCAACAACATCATAGAACAAGTATTACCTGAATCTCAGTGTGGCTTCAGACAAGAGCGCAGCACAGTCGACATGGTGTTTGTGGCAAGACAGCTCCAGGAGAAAAGCATTGAGCAACACCAAGACCTCTACATGGCGTTTATAGATCTTGCCAAGGCTTTTGACACTGTGAACCGCCCTCTCCTATGGCAAGTACTTGTAAAATTTGGATGCCCAACAACATTTCTGGGTGTCCTGAGAGCTTTTCACGATGGCTCTATGGCTCGAGTGTCCAGTTCTGGGCTCAAGTCTGAGCCATTTCTTGTTGAGTCAGGTGTGAAGCAGGGGTGTGTTATTGCTCCCATCTTATTCAATTTATTTCTCGCTGCAGTCTCCAACATTGCTAGAGAGCAAATCGATCCTGCTGATGGTGTCAGTCTGTCGTACAGGCTGGATGGCAACCTCATCAATTTGCGACGCCTCCAAGCCAAAACACGTGTGACAGATGAGGTAATCCATGAACTGCAGTATACAGATGACACTGCTTTAGTGAGCTCATCCTAAGAGGGTCTTCAGCACACCATCAACGCTGTCTCAAATATATATACCAGATCTGGACTAGTCATCAACATAAACAAAACAGAAGTGCTCAGTATCTCTGAACAACTAGAGCCTCCGGAATTCACTATCAATCAACAACCTCTGAAAAACACTCATGAGTTTACCTACCTCGGCTCAGTGCTCACTTACTCCTTTGACCTGACAAGCGAAATCCAACGCCGCATTGGTTTGGCAGTAGCAGCTTTTGGTAGACTATCACACAGAGTGTTCTTGAACCGCAACCTCACCACCACCACCAAGGTTTCGGTGTATAAGGCAATCTGTCTCTCCATCCTTCTGTATGGCAGTGAGTCATGGGTGCCTTATAGACGCCATTTGAAAAAGCTGGAGGCTTTTCACACCAACTGCTTACAGCGCATACTGGGTCTAAAATGGTGGCACAAGGTACCTCACAATGAAACCCGTCGACGCACACAAATGGACCCACTGGAAACAGTCTTAACCCAACGTCAACTACGGTGGCTGGGGCATACCATCCGCATGCCAGAAGAGTGACTACCACGTAAAGTTCTCTATGGAGAACTTGCTGAGGGCAGACGCCACCCTGGGGGCCCACGTAAACGACAAAAAGACCATCTGAAAACAACGCTGAAAAAAATGTGGCATCGAACCCACCACCAATGAAAATGTTGCTGCCGATCGGAGAGAATGGCTATCTACATGCCAAAACGGCTTAAATACTCTCACTTCCACCTACAACGATCGGGCAGAACTGTAACGGACGGGTGTAACGGTATCGTTACATCATCTCCATCCAACGTTACTTGTAGACACAAAATGTAACGGGGTCGTTACATCATCAGCACAAAGGGGTCACTTGCACATACACCTTTAAGTTTTTGTTCTTTATTTGTCACATCTTAAACAACTTAGTTTACACACTATTACACAGTCTTATCACTAGGGCACGTCACTAGAACCGACCGCTCCTCGGGTGTGTGAGCCAGTTTTCATGCCCGGAAGTGTCGAGTAAACAAATTCTAGAGTTGCCCTCAATCGTGATCTTTATATTAATGTCTTGTTAGTCTGTTGTCCCACATGGGTGGGGCAACTGCATTAATTACGTATTGATGTCTACTATCATACATGTTAATTATATATCCAGGGGAGGACCGTCAGTATACGTAATATCGTATGTCAGTACTGGGTGGCTACTAGATTGATCGCGTGTGTTCGTCTGTGTGTGTGTGTCGTTTGGTGGTCGACAGTGTTGTCGCGAAGCCAAAGGATTGCTGTGTCAGGGACTTGTGCATCCCACTGGGCCTCGTGATGCTGAGTTGGCGTTTTGATGCTTGTGGTGGACAGTGAGTGAGGAAGTGGGTTATATGACTGGGGTTATATTACTCGTCATGTATATGAGATGTATACATATCGCTCTCCCCCTGGGGTTAGGTGGCTCCCGGCACCTAGGTTACATGGTTTACAAAAGTATTCATATGGGTAATACATCGAGAAAAAAATTCAGAGACACAAAATCCTGTTGTTGCAGTGAATCTGAGGTCCCAAGGGGGATCATGAACTGTAATTAAGGGTAGCGATGTTGTGTCTCAGAAGTGTAACGTTGCGTCTCACCAGATTACATGTTATATTAAATATCATATGAAAGGTTACACTATATCTTTGATAACACTGTTGAAATAAATTTCTAAATTTTATGGTTTTCATGGTTTAACACTATCACTGTGGGGGGGTGTCATTTTCTAAACAATGTTCTATGGTCAGTCTGGTGTGTCACATCACTTTCTAACTGTTATGGCGTTCATGTGTTTTAGTACCAACACTGTAGGGAATGTCATTGTCCAACCCAGTTCTATGGGTAGTGTGGTGTAACACATCGCACTTGTTGGCAATCACAATAGATATATATATTTGGTTTCCCGTAAAGAATATTACAATATTCATGAACGTGGGTGAGACACAGCATAAACTTAATCTAGGTTTACAGTAAATCGGGAATGGGAGTTGAAAGGTTATGGAAGGTTTTACTTCGTGCAACAGAATATGATTATTATTATTGTGATGAAAAGAAAGACTAGGAGTGAGAGGGTTGTAGAGGTATAGGGGAGAATCCTATGATGTAAGTCGAATGAATCCATGTCCAGAGTGGTTGATTTATTCAGTTGGTGTATTATGTCTATCTTGCTTGGAAGGATGGTATCGGGGATCTTAGGTAGGGGAGGGAGTATTAGTTGGGTTATGGGGCCTAGGTCGTGGGTCAAGTTGAGGGTACCTTGGTCGTGGAGGTTATTGGGGAGTAGCATTGAGTTCATCATGTAGGTTTGGCAAATGTCTGGTAGTGTGACGGAGCCGTTAATCTTATGGTGGGTGGGTGGTTTACAGGGGCACATGACAGACACTAAGGTTGGATGAGGGAGATATAAGAAGTGTTTATGTCCTACATGAGTATGGTGAATTTGGGTGTTGTCTGAGAAACGGAAATCACAAGTTTCGGTAAAATGTATTCTGTCGGTTGTAAGTTCTGAGAGGCAGGGTTGGGATTTAGTTAGTTGGAAATGGAAGGGATAGGCTGGACAGATGTGGAAGTTGGGTCGTGCTGTCTTGCAAGTTGCTATGGTCTCCGGTGACGTCAGTGTCAGCCACTGACCGTCGGTTGATTTTAAGATGGTAGAGGTTGGTAGGTTGAGGGTCATTGTGCGGTTTTGGTAAGGGTATGGGAAAGGATAAATTTCCCAAAGGGAGAATCTCTTGATAGGGTCCATCGGTATGTTGATTAAAATAAATTGTTGAAAGATAGTTGATGCCAAGATGGGGTAATAATGCTGTATTTCATGTTTAGAAAAGAAGGGGGTAAGTTGTAGTGTACTGTGGGCTTGTCGTAGTGTCTGGGTAAGCTGGGTTGGGGTGATCATTTGGAAGTCGACTACACCTGCGTGGGCGTTCCAAATGTCTCTCTGGATGAGATTGGTATGGTCTTTGAGGCTATCTAGTTCTTTGTCTAGTTTATTCAGGTGATAAAGGAAGAAAAGGGCCGTTTGGGAATTTGTGATTTGAGACAACTGGGAGTTTGTGAAGTGTGCAAGGTCATTGTATTTGTCAATGACCGAATTTACAGAATCAGCGAGGAGGTCTATGTTCTGTGAATTTAAGTCTATGAGTTTCCCTTGTTGTTGGAGTACTCTTGTTATTTTTCCTATGTGTGAATGAACTGTTTGAATGTCTTGATCAGTAGCAGTTCCAAATAGGGATTTAGAAATAATGCCAACGAAATCGAATAGACCTCTTTTGGTTCTTCCGGTCTTTGTAGTGTCGTTGTCTGGGTCTGGGAGGTGGTATATTGTGTATTTTATCTTGTCAAGTTTACTTTGTAATGTGTTGACGTTGTGGTAGAGTATCAGTGAGATTTCATAATTTTGATGAGTGTTATTTGGTACTTGCCTGCCTATTAATTTCTCTACTTCTAGTAGGTCATTTTGTAGTTTAGTAATGGGTTCTAGCAAGGGTGTGGGTGAGATGCGGAGTTTCACCATGATGGAGTCTTCGACGCATGCTGCGGTGCCATGTCTGTTGACTATGGCGCCGGGCAAAAGCCTTGGGACGGAGAGGGCGAGGTGGACGATGAGGGGGAGGAGTTGTAGGGATTTCATCTGTGGAAAAAGGGGCAGTGTCTGAATGACTAAGGATATGTTTATCTGACTCTCGCTAAGGTTATATTGGTCGGAAGGAAGTAGAGAAGTTTCAATAGATATGCGGAAAGGAGTTCTTATTGGAAATGGGCCATTTTAACCTCCACTGATAGATACATGACGTCCTGCATCTTCAGGGGGCGAGAGCTAGAGTGCATGTTTAGTTGCGTCGACGCAGAGTCATGGGATGACACTTGCGTTTTTGGTGATTGGCGTGTGTCTGAGGTAGGTGGGTTGTGGATGGGAGGTGAGATTGTGTCGAGGTTCAGTTTGACCTTTCTCAACTTCTCTCCATGTATGGTGAAGGTGGTGTGATCGGAAGGATCTGTTAGTAGGAAAACATTGTTAGGGAGTGAACTTGTGACTGTGAAGGGGCCTAGGAATTTGGGTTTGAGTTTGTTTGTCCTACTTGAGTCTTTTACCATGACTGAGTCGCCAAGTGCTATGTCAAGTGGAATTGACCGTTTGTGCTGTTATGTCTTTGTCTTCTCCTGGGCTTCTTTCAGGTTTGTTCTAACTTGTTTGTAAATGGTTTGCATACCTCTTTTGATGCAGTGTGCGAGGTTATCTAGGTTGTATAAGGGTGGGGGTGGTTGGTTGAATATTTGGTAGGGTAGGCGCATTGGTTGGCCGAAAATGATCTCATGTGGGGACATCTTTGTTGCGGAATTGACTGTGCTATTGATACTGGCTTGTACCTGTGATAGCCAATCTTCCCAACTGTCCATGAGGTCGTTGACCAAGGGTCTGAGAATCTCTAGGACCTTGCGATTTGTTTGCTCAGTCAGACCGTTTCCCTGTGGGTGGTATGCAGTGGCAAATGTTTGGTCAATGTTGTACAGGTGTGCTATTTCGCGCATCACCTGATTTTTTAATTCTGAGCCATTGTCAGATAACATTGTGTGTGGTATGTTGTATCTACAAAATATATTGTTGACTAGGGCTTTGGCTACAGTCTCTGCTGTTTTGTCTTGGAGTGATATTAAGATTGTGTATTTAGAGAAATATTCTACTGCTGTGAGTACATAGTTGGAACATTGATGGCTCGTTGGCATTTTCAGTAGGTCAATGCCAAGTGTTTCCCATGGCTCAGCAGGGAGTGGGATGTCTTTAATGTGTATTTGTTTCGGGTCAGGGCCTCTGAATTGGTTACAAGTTACACAAGAATCTATGTGTGTGGTTATATCTCTTTTCATGTTAAGCCAGTAGTATGTGTGCCTAGCAGTGTTTAGTGTCTTATCTCTGCCCGAGTGGCCTCCCATTGCACTGTCGTGCAATATGTGTAGGACCTTGGGGACAAGGGCTCTGGGGATAACAGTAACCTCTCTTGTGTTAATGGTTCTCCTTATGACTCCGTCGACCAGTTTGAGTTCCTCAATAGGGACAGGTGGTCGGGAGTGTAAGGGGGTTTGTGAAATGAGATGTTGTTTTATTGGGGACCATATTGGGTCACTGTCTGTTTCATCCCTAAGTTCTCGCATGGGTATGCATGTGGTTTGGGTGACAGGGTTGATGTAGTTTTGTCTGCTCAAGGAATCTGCCACTACATTAGTTTTTCCGGCTAAGTATGTTATCTTGGGATCAAAGTCTAGTAAGGTGGTTTTCCATCTAGCAATTCTCCCGTGGAGGTCTTTTGTGTTGAAAAGGTAAACTAGGGGTTGGTGGTCTGTAAAGATGTTTATATTGTACCCTAGAATGAGATGTTTAAAGTGTTTGAGTGCCCAAACGATAGCTAACCCTTCTTTGTGTGTTGTAGAGTAATTACTTTCAGCCTTGTTGAGGACTCTACTTGCGTAGGCTATGGGGTGCTCTTTGCCATTGTCGTCTTTTTGTTGTAAGACTGCGCCTATTCCTACAGAGGAGGCGTCTGTGTAAAGAAGGAATTCCTTCTTCATGTCAGGGAAAACTAGTACAGGGGCTGTGGTGAGTGCGTGTTTGAGAGTGTCGAAACTTTGCTGTTCTGCTTCTGACCATTGAAATGGCTCGCCTTTCCTTGTGAATTTGGTCAGAGGGGAAGCGATATCAGCAAAGTTTCGGATAAAGTGTCTGTAGTATGATGCAAGACCTATGAAGCTTCTAGTTTGGGTTGTGTCTTTGGGTGTTGGGAATTTGTTTATAGCTTCTATCTTGTCTGTGTTGGTATGGATACCTCTGGCATCTACCTTATGTCCTAGGAAGGTGAGTTCCGTCTGTAGGAATTTACACTTTCCTAGTTGGACTTTTAATCCTGTGTTTTTTAGTCGTTTTAGGACAATCTCTAGTGTGTGAAGATGGTCTCTTTGTGTGGGGTTGTAAATGATGAGGTCGTCTAAGTAGACGAACAATGAGACTCCTATCATGTCACTGAAAATCCGGGTCATCAACCTTTGTTGGGTTGAGGGGGCGTTTTTTAAGCCAAAGGGTATCCGTTGAAAATGGAAATGCCCTTTATCAGTGGAGAAAGCTGTTATGGCTTTCGACTCATCTGTTAATTCCACCTGCCAGAAGGCTGACTTAAGGTCAATTGTGGAAAAAACTGTGTTCCCGTTGCCAATGCATTGTAGTACATCTTGCATGGCGGGGAGGGGGTGTGGGTCAGATTGAGTGAGGTGGTTGACTTTACGAAAGTCCACCACAGGGCGTAAGGTTCCATCTTTCTTAGGGACCAAGAAGAGGGGACTGTTCCATGGGAAGTCTGAATGGGAAATGACGCCTTGGTGTATCATCTCTTGGACACTGTCATTGACTTGGGATTTCCTACTGTGAGGTATGCGGTAAGCGGGGGTGTATGAAGGGGGGGTGTTAGGGGGGATTTGGATGTGATGCTTGATAATATCACATTTGCCTAGTGGTTCACCTTCTAAGGCGATAGCTGATCTATTCCTTTGTAGGAGGGTTAACAGTTCACTATGGGTTTCTCCGGTAGCTGATGTCGTGATTTGGTCTGGGTGGATAGGGGGAAGGGGTTGTGTTGGTCTCACTTGGTTGATGTGTTGTGGCAGTGGTTCCTGGATAGGGGAATTATGGAGATGGACTGAACAAATGTTTGTGTTCTTCCTGATTTTGCGGTGTTGATCGGAGAGATTTGTTAACATAGCTAGGGTGTGTTTATTTTCTGATATTATGTCCCAGGAGGACTCAATGGCTATGTTGTTAAGCCTGGACGTGTCTGAGTCGATTATGACGTCCTGATGTTCGATTGCACCGGGTATGTATAGTGGGACTGTTATTGAATGTCTAGGGGGTATGATGACTGTGTTAGACACCAATGCCTTTGAGGTGACATAAGGGGGTGGTCGGAAGGAATAGTTGTTAGTTGGAATTGGAGTATTTGAGGAAAGGAGACATGAGAGAGGTTGTCTGTCTGAGTCGGGTGTCTCTGACGGTTGGCTCATCATTTACATCTGTGAAACTGATGTTGTTTTTGTCTAGGTCTATAATAGTTTTCCATGTCCTCAATGATTTTAATCCTATTATACCTTGTTGATCGAGACTCCATTCGTCAGCTATGTGGAAAGGTGTGAAACCTACCTTACAATTTTGGACTTCAATGTTTAAGTCTATGGTGTCGTGTAGAGAAATTGTGCTCCCTTCTATTAGGAGTCCTTCCATATTGGAAAATTGAATTTGGGGTGGGTCATTTAATGCTTCATAGAAAGCTCTTGGGATGATGTTCAGGTTTATTCCTGTATCAACCATCATGTCAACTGTAAGTTGATCTACACTCACTTCTAGGGTGAGGTAGTTGTGTTGTGTATGAGATATTCCTATGGTGGTTTGGTGCGTGAGGCTGGTACACGTTCCCCCAATCGGTGGTGTTGGGTTGTGCGTGTTGTGTGGGAGGGAGCTGTTTGTCGAGGGGTGTGTCGAGGGGTGGTGAATGGTTGGTTAGTTCTCTGATGAGGTTGTGGTTGTGATTTCTGTAGGTAACACTCTTCGTTGGAGTGAGTTGTTGTTTTGTGTAGGCTGCAGTATTTGTTTGGATGTGTTGGTGTAGGTAGGAGTGGAGGTTTAAAGGGGGTGGAACTTGTTTGTTTTGATTCTGAACTTGACACTGAGCATTCGTATGCGAGGTAGTAGCATGCACTGAGCATGGGATGGGGTGGTGTTGTACCTGCGGGTATTGTTGTTGCTGTGTTCGACACTGGGCATCGGTGTGGGAAATGGTTCCATGAACTGAGCAAGGGATAGGGTGGCGTGGTGCCTGTGTTTGTATTTGTTGTTTTTGTATGCAGTCTCTTGTGTTGTGACTGGTTGATGAATGGTAGGAGCACCACTTAGAAGGTTGTCCTTGATTGGTGGGAGGGGGCTGCTGTGAGTGAAGGCTATTTAGTCTGGGGAGATAGTGGGGGGTGTCTAAAGATACATTGCAAGCATTGATGATGTCTAAGATATAGGTATAAGCTAGAGGGTTTCTAGTGTCTAGTTCCCTTTTGGAGGCTTCCTTTAAACACTTTGGAGGGAGTTGGGAGAGATAGAAACCTATCTCAAGGAATGTTAGTAAGTTTCTTGTTGTTATTACATTTTGACCAAATTGGTCAGTGTGGGTCCAAGGAGAGTTATTCTCTAGGTCCTCTCTGACCTCTTTATTTCCGTTTGCTACGAAATCCATAATGTTCGTAACGGAATGTGGTTGGACTCTAGTGTTATTGAGGAAAGTGAGAAGGAAGGATATGTTGTTTACTTGTTTGTTGTGAAAGACATTAAGAAGGTGGTGTTTATATTCCTGATATGTGATTCCACATGCAACTAAACTGTCTAGCATCCTTGCCTTTGAACGGCAAATGTCAGATGGGTTTATTTTCTGACGGCACAAATTTATTTTATCTGTCTCAGAGTAGTGTTTGTTCTTTGAGAAGAACAGGTTACATGCTGTCAAGAAGTCTGTAATGGATAGTCCACTATCTTGGGAAAAGGTTGGGATTTCTGTGAGGGGGGTTATGGTTTGATAGTTGTTAATTATTGTTGGTTGAGGTTGTGGGTAAGGATAATATTGTGGGTTTGGAGGAAGGTTAGGTGGTGGTTGGTGGTATGGTGTGGAGTGGGTTTGACCAGATGGGGTATGGGGGGAAGGAAAGGGGAAGTTTTGGTACTGCTGCTGAATGGGAGGGGGGTTATTATGTGTTGGGATATGGGGGTTGGATGGATTATGGTTTATAGGAGGTTTAGTTTGCATATTTGGCTGGATGGGAGGAATGGGTGGTTGTGGTTGTGAGGGGTGAAAGGGGTCTACTTGAGGAGGCTGGTTGAAAGGTATGATATTAGGAGGAGTAATATGAGGAGTTGGTTGGGTGGGTTGTTGTGGTTGAGAGGGGTTGGAGGGGTCTACTTGAGGAGGTTGGTTGAAAAAAGGTAGGACATCGTTCTCATAAAGAGGGGTTATTGGGGTACCTGCCTTAGGATTAGTTTTGTCAAGATTATTTAACTGGTCATTGGTTAACTGTTTAGAGGTACTGTCAACCTGTGGATATAGGTAAAAATGGTCTGGTTTGTCATTGTCAATTAAGTCTTCTGTGTGTATTTCCTCTTTGTCACTGGATATGTCCTGTGGTTGTTTTTCCTCTTTGGATCTTGACAGGACGCTATGCATCTTTTGAAAGACTTTACTTCTGGTTCCAGTCGCCATGTTTGTCGAAGTATGTATTAATTCATAGTTAGTATGTATTAGTTAATAGTATGTATTAGTCAATAGTTAGGTTTGATTTGTAGTCTAAGAAAAAAATAGTTAAAATAGGAATAATAGGTATATAGTAACTAGGGGTAATATGTTATGCTTAGATAAGGGAGGGGGGGTTATGGGTTGTCAACATTTATATATGGGTTACATATAAGAACATATAATTATAAATGGTAAAATAGTAAAATATGGCAATAATAATAGTGGTTAAATATTGTGCACATTATAGTATAATAATCGCTGGTTAACAGTAGTAATCATGAAAGGTAAGTTACATTTATAAAAATGTCTAAGTTCTATGTAAAATATAAATGGAGTTTAGACAAGAATTACTTAACTGTAAGAATACATATGAATGTGATATTATGTGATAGTCAAATCTAGTAAAGTTATTGCATATCTATAAATATGAAATGGTATTAGGAATATGTTAAATTGGTATTTGATTTATATATATATATATATATATATATATATGTG
>NC_134816.1:1721181-1738681 GCF_046742065.1 Oratosquilla oratoria | reverse complement strand
TGAATGGTTTGAGGTAAAGGTGGGACTTCGTCAGGGATGTGTTATGTCACCCTGTTTCGCCACCCCTTGTCACCACTGTCACCACCACTGTCGGTCCTCGATCATTACACTTAAATTTGACTTGTAATATCACTCGTCTCGAGGCACCTTGCCTCTCGTTACGTGAGTTTCACTAAATATTCAAGTTCCTCTTAAGCAGTAGGCCCAATGCCTTGTATTTCCTGTAGTCTCACTATTTTCTAGGCCCCGTGCCTAGTTCTCTCGTCCTTTGTAAAAGGGTGGTGAATTTTCTTTCTTCTTTCACTGTAATTTCACCTTCTGGTTACACTCTGGATCTCTTTCTCTCGTCTCTACATCGTCTCTCTCGATCGTCTCCCTAGATCGTCTCTCTAGATCGTCTCCTGATCCTCTCTGACGAGATCCCGTATCCTACGCTAAGCTACCTTCGTCTGACGTCACTAATTTTTCTAATCCAATCTCCGGTGACTTTTCAAATAAATGTCACTCCTTATGGGCGTGACTTTGAATTCATGCACCAATAGTTTTTTCCTCCTTCTCCACCTTGCACCAATTCGGAAAGCCATTACAATGCCACTAGCGAAATTGTTTACCTCAGCATTAGTCAAACGAAGCTAACCTGCGCCTACAGAGTTTTGATTACATCATCGATTATAAAACAGTCACCACCGTCGGTGTGTTTACATAGACATAACGTCACCCTCACATAGACATAACGTCGCCCTCGAGCAGGCGTCGAGTCTGAATTATTCTAATGCCCTAGCTCATTTCCATTCGTACACTACCGGCCTCTTACAGGGCTCGGCAGCTACCCTTGGTCGTCCCGACCAATTTCTTATTTCCCTCTTACAGGGCTTGCTAATATATTTCTAGAATAAGCTAATCTACCCTTGCATAATTGTTAATCTACCCTCCAAAATACATCATTCATGCAATAAATTGGGAATAATACATAAACATAATACCTATAAATGTGAATAACATGCATCTCAATATATATAAGGCATTGAATTAAGCGGTTACATGGTTGATTTGCTTTGACAGAGCCAATCTCCGGAATACAACAAAGGCAATCAGTGCTGCCACTAACACTGAAAGTAAGGGTATGATAAGGATTGGTAGTATATGTAAATCATTTGAGGGAGATCTTGACAATGGTCTTCTCTTAATTTTCAAGGGAGGAGAGTTTTCAGGCAATGTGAAGTTGAACTATGAGCACTAACTTTAAAATCTGAATGGTTTATCATCTTTTCAATAGCAATTAATTTGCAAAACACACTAATCTAGAGTTTGAGTGTCTCTTCTTGTTCAATATTATTTCCGACACATTTCATTTTTAAAGACAGTCTTATTACTTTAAAATGGTCACAATACTCATGTGTGTACTCAGATGAGAGGTCCTTAAGTCCTTAAGATTCCAAGTCTGACCACAGCAGATCCTAGGTTTTAGGTTTCCATGTATCTGCTTGACACCAAGTTCCAGTTGTTTAGGTCTCCCATCCCAAATACATACAAATGGTCAATACTATCTGTAAAATACATCAAGATTAATGTTCAACTCTTGAAAAATATCATTATAATATTCTCCATATTCTCCAGGGTTATTAATATTTATGCACAAAGTATTACTATAATCATCTTCATAGATCTGCAAGCTAATTTTCCTTATGTCATCTAAATGTCCTATCAATTCTTCTCTTGATTCTAAATGTTTAAGTTTAAACTTGTTTCCACCTGCAGAATCAATTACCCTATATGGACCAGTGTACCTTGGTGAAAGTTTATTATTGGGTGAGGTTAGTTTGACCATTACTAATTCTCCAATTTTCAGTTCTAGTTTATGAGCTATTTTGTGTTGTTGTTCCTTCATCTCTTGTGAATACACCTCCATATGTTTCCTAACTCTTTGGTGAATACTTTGAAGAGTATTTATCCTATTGGTTATATAATCATCCATATTATATATGGGTTTTTGCTCTGCAGTCAACATTTCATATGGCAGAGTTTTGTCCTCCCCAAAAATTGTAAAATGAGGTGTATCACCAGTTGCTACATTAATTTGATTGTTCAGGGTACACTTAACACAAGGAATCCAAGTATCCCAAGTTACACTATGAGGACTTATTAGGGTTCTAAGACATATAATTATCTTTTTGTTTAACCTTTCTACTACTCCATTACTTTGGGGATGGTTAACGAGTATATTGACTTTCTTGATGTGGAATACATTACATAGATTTTCCAAGATTTTGTTATTAAATTCAGTCCCATTATCTGAAACTAGGATGTTAGGTGTAGTAAAATTACAGATTATCTGATCATAGATTACGGAAGCAATAGTTTCAGCTTTCTTATTGATTATGGGTTGTAATATACAAAATCTTGAAAAATAATCAATAGCAACAAATAGGTATTTAAATCCGTTCTCGGACATTGGTAATTCCAATGTATCCATGTGAACTCTTTCCCAAGGTTTCTGTGGAATGGGATAGGTGAGTATAGGAGCAGGTTTTGGTGTATTTCCCTTCACCTTTACACATTTTACACACTTTTCTATATAATCATATATAGTTTTCTTCATTCCTAGCCAAAAGTATTTAAGTTGTGCTTGTCTATAAGTTTTATCCTTTCCAGGATGTGAACTACAATCACTATCATGAAGTAACTTCAATATCTCATTTACCAGAGTTTGTGGTATAACCAACTGATTTACTTGACCTCTAGAAATATCTTTCCCATTTACAAATGTTTTCCTATACAAAATTCCATTAATCAAATGAAATTCCTCTATCCTATACCCCTTTGGTAGCTTTGGAGGATCTCCTCTTGGGTTCATCAAATGCTTGATTATTGAATCACATGTCTCATCATCTCTCTGTTCTCTTATTAGCATTTCTTCATCTAAAGTTACTAATTCTTCTATACTACAAGCAAAATTAATCAACCCAGTCCCAGTCATTGGTTGACTAATGTTTCTAGAAAGTGGATCTGCTACATTCCTTCTACCCGGAATATATTCAAATTGAACTTCATAGCACTGAAGTATCGCAAACCATCTAGCAAGTCTGCCTCTAAGATTCTTATGCTTAAATAAGTTCTGAATAGCTGTGTGATCAGTCCAAACTCTGATGGGATACCCTAGTATCATATCCCTAAAACTTTCTAAAGAATAAATTACTGCTAAAGTTTCTCTTTCAGTTATAGAATAGTTTCTCTCCGCACTATTACAAAGTCTGGATGTGTAAGCTATGGTTTTTAAAGTTCCATTTCTCTCTTGCATTAGTATGCCTCCTAACCCTATGTCAGACGCATCAGTACAAAGAATGAATTCTTTTTCATAGTCGGGAAAAATTAAAATAGGTGAACTCGTGAGTTTATCTTTCAACTTGTCAAAAGCTTGCTGTTGCGCAGGTCCCCACATGAACTTTGAGTCCTTTCTTAACAATGAACTTAGTGGATTAGCAATGTCAGCATAACTTTGAATGAATTTTCTATAATATCCTGTTAATCCCAAAAAGCTCCTAACCTTGTCTACATTGGTCGGAACTGGAAAATTCTTGACAGCGTCCACCTTTGAATTTACTGTACTCAGCCCGTGTCTGTCTATCTTATGTCCTAAGTAAATGACACTGTCTTGCAAGAACTTACATTTTTCAAGTTTTACTTTTAACCCAGCTTCTCCTAGTCTTGAGAATATCAAATCTAATTTCTTAAAGTGCTCCACTGCAGTCTGAGAAACTATTAAAATGTCATCTAGAAATACACTGGCAGTGTTTCCTAACAATCCATCTAGAATAGTATTCATTAATCTCATGTAAGTTAATGGACTATTACATAACCCAAATGGCATTCTCTTGAACTCATAATGTCCTGTTGTAGTAGAAAATGCTGTGAACTCTCTTGAATCTTCATGCAATTCTATTTGCCAAAAAGCTGATTTGATATCTATAGTACTAAAATATCTATTCTCAGTTCCCAAACTTCTCAAAATGTCACCGATAATGGGTAATGGTAACCTGTCACGAATGGTGTGCTTATTCAATTCCCTGTAATCAATAACTGGTCGCATGGTCCCATCAGACTTTGGTACTAAGATCAACGGAAAATTCCACTCACTTTTACTATGTTCAATAATATCCTCTGATAGCATTTCAGTGATAAGTTGATCTACTACAGCTAATTTAGAGTGAGGAACTCTGTAAGCTGGTATGTAGATAGGTTGTGTTCCTGGTTTTAACTTAATGTGATGTTTTAAAACAGTTGTTTTGCCTAAGGCGTCCCCCGGCAAAGCAATTGCTTTTTTATGTTTCATAAGCAAAGCAAATAAAGCTTCATCCAACTCAGGGCAATTAGTGGATTGTAATAATTCTTTATATCTATTTCTTAAGTCTATGCCTTCTTGTACTGAACAAATTGATGAAGTTGGTAATTCTATCTCCTCACTATTCTCATTTAAAATCTTAATAGGTTTAGTACACACCTGAATACATCCTATTTGTGTACCTTTCTTTAAAACTATCTCTTTATTCATAGTGTTAATTACTAATACTTCTACTCTGTTCTTATTTGTCTTATAAATCCCTGAGTCCCACTTCAATCCTTTAATTTTAACTGATTCTGGGACTGTAATTACTTCAGAGTCTACATTGATTCCTTTCAAACACACTTCAACCTTATTAATTGACATGGGATGTAACAATGTCGACCTTGTTAATCCGCAATCTGCAATTCTCAAGGCATCTGTGGTTGATAATTTAGTAATCTCTGGGATTTCCTGAACTTCTGAGTTGGGTTCACAAATTGTTTTACTTTCTGTAGGGTTGGACCGCTCGGTCACGCTATCTAGGATAGAAATGTTATCTAAGGATTCATTGATTCCTGTCACTGGTCTTAAGTCTGGTTGATTTAAGAATGGGATTAACTGTGACTTCACTAAAATTCCTAAGTCAGCAGGACAAATTACCATGTTTTCTTTTCTCATAGTTGCAAATC
The DNA here is from genome assembly GCF_046742065.1 of Oratosquilla oratoria. Lineage (NCBI taxonomy): Eukaryota > Metazoa > Arthropoda > Malacostraca > Stomatopoda > Squillidae > Oratosquilla > Oratosquilla oratoria. Next base: position 1,733,671 of record NC_134816.1, on the reverse strand, counting down.
CTATCAATAAATCTCCTGGAAAAACAGACTCTTCTACCACTATCACTGGGATGTACAATTGTTCATTTGTATACAAGGCAACTTCTAGCTCAATCTTACCTAATGTTTTTAACTGATTTCCAGTTACACCTTGCAATGTGTAACGGATTGGTTCCAACATTTTCACTCCTTGGTTCAACTGGTTTAAAACTTTACTAGTAATTACATTAACTACAGACCCTGTATCAATAAAAATTTGAATAGGCTTATTGAACACTTTACCCGCAATGAGAGGTCCTACAGAAGTTTTACCAACAGTAATGATCAGTTTGTCAGTTTCTTTCATCTCCCTTGCATTCCCATATTTAACACAATACCGCCTATCGGTATGTATATGGGGAGGTCTGAAATGGTTTATTCTGTGTCTGGGGGTTTTCCTCTTAGCCCTGGGGGTACCCGAAAATTCCGGCACTCATGAGTTCAATGTCCGATTATATTATGGTAAATACAGAATGGAGGGTTCCTACATTGATACTCATTGTGACCTTCGTATTTGCAATTTCTGCAAATAATCCCATAAAAACATTCTTGTGCTTTGTGTCCCCATGCATTACAATTAAAACATAGGATTCTGGTATCCCTATCCCTAGATGGACTTCTAGCATGTCGCCTATGTCCTACTTCTGTTTTCTTAAACTCTCTAGAGTTCCTATATTGGCTTTGTTGATTTATAGGCATTACATATGGGTTTATTGTTCTGGTCTCACTGTATCCTTGAAGAAGATAATCTACTTCTCCTAAACTTATATTTGATTTTAGATCCTTGTACAGCCTTTCTGCTGTTAAGTCATCAGAATTCTTTGCCAATAAGCTAAATGTAATCAATTTGATTACCTGTGAGATTTTCATCTTCTCGCTAGATCTTTCTATCCAGTCTGAATCTTTCAAGATAGAATTCATGTCTTTTGACCATCTATCTAATCTAGCTAAGTACTCTGTGTCAGTTTCACTTGTCCTAACTTCCTTAATCATTTTTACCAATGACATTGGAATATTTGTATTTGATGTGTGAATTTCGTGTCTCAACACGTTAGAATTCTGAGAGGTACTCATACTAATACCTTGCTTTATCCTGGCTGCTTGCGATGTCGCTTCGTGATGTCAATTTCTCTCTTGACGTCCTTCTACGGCCTTGTCATTCGTCAACGACGTTGTTCCTCCTCCATCACACTCTCTGCCTTGAAGACCGCCTTGTAGATGATGATCACCTTGAAGAATCTTGAAGAATGCTTGTTCCCATCGTAGCAGTTACTTGAAGTTGTAGATTTCTCTCGTAGTCGTCTTTTGGAACTAATACACTCTTGATTTTGGTTGTCTTGTTCCCGTAGACTTCTTGCGCCACTTCTCTTCGGAGGTGTTTAACACTCAGTTCGTTCATCCCACCGCTGCCACCACTTTCGCCACCCCTTGTCACCACTGTCACCACCACTGTCGGTCCTCGATCATTACACTTAAATTTGACTTGTAATATCACTCGTCTCGAGGCACCTTGCCTCTCGTTACGTGAGTTTCACTAAATATTCAAGTTCCTCTTAAGCAGTAGGCCCAATGCCTTGTATTTCCTGTAGTCTCACTATTTTCTAGGCCCCGTGCCTAGTTCTCTCGTCCTTTGGGTTAATAAAAGGGTGGTGAATTTTCTTTCTTCTTTCACTGTAATTTCACCTTCTGGTTACACTCTGGATCTCTTTCTCTCGTCTCTACATCGTCTCTCTCGATCGTCTCCCTAGATCGTCTCTCTAGATCGTCTCCTGATCCTCTCTGACGAGATCCCGTATCCTACGCTAAGCTACCTTCGTCTGACGTCACTAATTTTTCTAATCCAATCTCCGGTGACTTTTCAAATAAATGTCACTCCTTATGGGCGTGACTTTGAATTCATGCACCAATAGTTTTTTCCTCCTTCTCCACCTTGCACCAATTCGGAAAGCCATTACAATGCCACTAGCGAAATTGTTTACCTCAGCATTAGTCAAACGAAGCTAACCTGCGCCTACAGAGTTTTGATTACATCATCGATTATAAAACAGTCACCACCGTCGGTGTGTTTACATAGACATAACGTCACCCTCACATAGACATAACGTCGCCCTCGAGCAGGCGTCGAGTCTGAATTATTCTAATGCCCTAGCTCATTTCCATTCGTACACTACTGTTAAGAGCTTGTGTTAGGATTAGAAATGGAGAGAGTGAATGGTTTGAGGTAAAGGTGGGACTTCGTCAGGGATGTGTTATGTCACCCTGGCTGTTCAATCTTTACATGGATGGGGTGGTGCGAGAGGTGAATGCAAGGGTAGTGGGTCAGGGGTTGGAGATGATTAAAGAAAAAAGAGAAAAGTGGGGGTGAGCCAGTTGTGTTTGCTGACGACACTGCGCTTGTAGCAGGATCAGAGCAGGGATTGAGGAAGTTAGTGACAGAGTTTGAGAAGGTGTGTGAAAGAAGGAAGCTGAAGATAAATGTGGGTAAAAGTAAGGTGATGAGATGTACAAAGGGAGAGAGTGACAGCAGGCTGGAGGTGAGCATTAAGGGTGTAGGACTGGAGGAAGTGGATAGTTTTAGATATTTGGGTGCGAATGTGGCAGGAAAGGGAGGAGTTGGGGTGGAGGTAGAATGTAGATTGAGAGAAGCGAGTAAATGCCTTGGTGGATTGAAAAGTGTAATGCGAAATAGACATCTGGGAATGAATGCTAAGAGGAGGTTATATGAAAGAGTGATTGTACCAACAGCATTATACGGGGCAGAAACATGGAACATGAGAAAGGAAGAGAGAAGGGGTTTGAATGTGTTTGAGATGAAATGTCTGAGAAGTATGATAGGGGTTACTAGGCTGGACAGAGCAAGAAATGAGGAGGTGAGGAGGAGAACAGGGGTGGAAAGGGAGCTGGGAGATAGGGTTGATGAAAGGCTATTAGGATGGTTTGGACACATGGAAAGAATGAGTGAAGAAATATTAGTAAAAGAAGTATGGAAGGCAGAGGTGAAAGGAGTGAATATGAGGGGGCGTCCTAGGATGAGATGGATGGATGGGGTGAAAGGGACATTACAAAAGAGAGGAATGTCTGTGGAGGAAGGACGGGAGAGGACAGAAGATAGGGGTGAATGGAGAGGGGTTGTGTATAGATGATGGTATGATGCATGAGGGGGAGTGGGTGGGGGTGGGGGGTTGAGAAAGCATGTATGAAAAAAAAAATTAACGCAGCCCGAAGGGATTTCTCCCCGTCTTCTCCTTTTCTGCATGAGGGGACGGAGAGGGGGGGGTCGCCGAATTCATGAAGCGGCCTTGCTATGGATGTGCTGTCTTGCAATACTGATTCTGACCCAGGGCAGTGGACAGGATGCAGGGATCCATCATCCAGGAGGTGCCAAGATAAGAGGGAGGGAGGAGGGTGGAGGGGAGTGGAATATATAGGAAGTGGAATGGGTGGGAGTGGTTTCTATGCCTTTTTCTTTTTGGCTACCACCCATGTAGAGGGAAATAGCCTTTGGTATATGTATGTATGTACAAGATTATAACAATATAAAACTATGACAATGAAAAGATGGTGCTACACGCAATCAAAAAAACAAGTCAAGAAAAAAAAGTAACCTGAGTAATAAGTGTGTAGTACTACAATGTTAATTATTGTTGTTGATTAAATCCACAAATGTCGGTATGGGGCTCTTCTTGTAAAGGTCGATGCGTGATCTGATCGGCTTGATGGTATCATGGTGTCGCACCTGCAGCCGTGGTCGTGGTACCTGTGGAGGTAGCAGGTTCCAGTACCAAGGATGTTTAACTAGCGTGACCGCAAACGACCTCAGACTCTGAAGATAGTGGTCAGCAAGGGTGGGTAGTCCTAGTATGGTGAGAGCGTGCTGATAGGTGGTGTATTCTTTGCCAAGGATTGTGCGACAGGCTTTTTTCTGCACTTCCTCCAGCTGTCGCTGCTGTGTGATTGTGAGTGAGGAGACCCAGGAGGGTGATGCGTACATCAACTTGGATAAAATGAAGGAAGTGTAGATGGTCTTGAGGTCTTTAACCTGAGCCCCTAATGAACTCAGTCAACGCAGCATATACAGCTTGTAGGAGGCTGCCCTGACGGTGTTGGAAGTGTTCTCCTTCCAGGTCAACTTATTGTCGATGGTTATCCTCAGCAGCTTAGTTGATTGGACCACTTGTAGGGGTTGGCCGTCAATTCTCATAAAGGGAGGGGGGAGAACGTCATTAGAAGTGTGGAAGTGCATTACCACAGTTTTCATGTGGTTGATGGAGACTTTGTTGTGCACTGTCCATGTGTGTAGCCTATCCAGGGTGTCTTGCAGTGGGTCGTAGTTCAGGTCAATGTTGGACACAGGGATCCCCACCGTGCGGTCATCAACATATTTCCACCTGTGCGGTGTGCGTCCCAGGGCATCGTTGATGAGTATCAGGAAACATTGTGGCCCCATTCTTGTTCCCTGTGGTACCCCACAGGAGAGGTGTTGGACTGCAGAGACGTGTCCCTGATATCTGACAGCTTGACAACGGTCCGTCAGGAAGTCAGATAGACAAGCCGCCAAGGAGGTAGAAAGGCCAAGGTGGATGGCTTTGTGTGTGTGTGTGTGAGTGCGTGTGTCCGTGTGTGCGTGTGTGTGTGTGTGTGTGTGTGTGTGTGTGCGCGCATATGTTTTGTGTGTATGTGTTTGTGCATGTGCGTGTGCTATTAGAAATTACGTAAAAGGTGACCATATTGAACTCGTTTATTGAACTCTAGAAGTTTAATTTCATTAATAAAATGTATATTTAAATTGTTGGATAAAATCTGAATAATTAATCATGTTAATGATCAATTGCTACTGATAATTTGTAGTCTATTGAAAAATTTAAACATATGAAATAAATACCGAAAATTCTGGTCGGTGAAAAGTAAACAATGGTCGCGAAAATTATAGATATTGCGTGTGGCCTGCGACCGGATTCACTCAAACAATAGTTTTCGTCAAGTCAGGACGCTTAGAATTTGTGTCAAGTGAAACTACAGAAAATCAATTTCGGAGGAACATTCACTCCCAACTATAAAGAGAAACCTCTCTTTAAAACAAAGTTTAACACTTCACAATTGAAAATAACGGATAAACTTAAAAAGGCGAAAGGGACGTAAGTATAACTCGGCCGAGTTAAAACCGGTCTCTCGAAAATCCGCCTTTACTAAAATTTACATCTAAATTATCAAGAAGAAGGTAAGATCAACTTTCTCTTTTGAATTAGTTGAACTAAAGTAAGAATTATTTGTTTGGATGAGGAAAACAGATCCTTTTCCAATATATTTAAAGAGAGGATTTATTAACATCAAAACTCGGCATAATCTAATTCGCCATAGCCTCCGTGAATTGATTCAGTATTCGAGCCTTTTAAGTGGGCCTATTTGTTTATAATAAAAAGGTAATTGTTGATTCACTGTGCCGATTATTATTAAAAGGCTTCACATATTCGTAAGTAAATTGAGTTGTTTTATATAATAGTTTCAAGAGTTCAATTAAATGAGTTTGTCAAGTTCGCCTAGTATATACTAGGGCCTATTTGTTCTTAGTGGAAACCTTGTGTCCAGGTTGGTTTGTTTAGTTGAATTATGGCCTATGTTTAGTGAAATCGAATTGTTTTAATTTATGTATAGGCTAGTACAACCTGAATATTTTTTTGTACTTTGTATCAATACAGTCTAATCATGACAAGTGATAATGATAATGAGGATAAGGATGAAGCTGGATTTGAGACTGCATTGGTTAAATTGAAACGAGAAAGGGGTATACTTAAAAGAAAAGTTACTCTGATTCTTAATAAATTAAAGGATTCACTTAGTAAAAAGACATTAAACGTTAATTTCTGTAGTAAACAATTAGATATTATTGATCAAGTTATAAGTGAAATTAAAGTTAAAGATGAACAGATTTTAGATCTTCTAAAGGAAAATGAAGTAGATGTTAAGAAAATTGACACATTTACTAGTGAAGTAGATAAGCAAGTAGGCTATCATATGGAAATAGATGAAAGCCTATCAGAATTTCAGGAATTTAAAATGGCAGGGAATAAATCCAATAATAACTCTACAAGCTCTATAGATGCTGATAGATTTGTTGAAACACTCAATAGGCTAGACCATTTTGATATTAAACCGCCTCCCTTATCTTGCGGCGTTTTTGATGGAACAGAAAAGGATAAATTTACCTTTTCTTCTTTCCTCAATCAGTTTAATAATGTCGTAGGTAATAAGGAGAGTATGTCTCAGGCAGTGAAGCTTAGTTATTTACATAGTTATCTTAGGGGTTATGCTTTGAAAATCATTAGCCATTTGTCTATCATAAATGAAAATTATGATATTGCACTAAGATTATTGAAAGATGAATTTCTGGATGTACCCTTTATAGTGGATGAAACTTTCAGAAGGATTCTAAGCGCAACAGTTCCTCAAGGATATGACAAGGAGTTTTTTGCATTAAAGTCATTCATCATTGAAATTAGAGCATACATCTTTGAATTAAAGTCTAATCATGGCTATGATTTTACAATGAAAAATTCTCCTGGAAATTTACTATTGAGTCATATTCTCTTTAATAAGTTGCCTACAGCATTCAAAAGGAAACTGGTTCATAAATATAACAACTATCCTACCTTGACTGAAATCTTTGAGTCATATAATGACATTATTAAGACTCTAATTAAGACCTGTAAAACTACTTTGCCTAGATCTGATAAAATCAATAAGGCCAAGGAAAATTCAAAAAATGCACCCAAAGAAAATAAAAGTTCTCTTCAAATTTTCAAGACCAGTCAAAATAAGGTTGCTCCCTCTAAAAACTTTATTTGTAAATTGTGCAGTGCATCAGGTCACTCCTTGGGACAGTGTGAAAAATATTCAACTCTTAAGGATAAGACAGAGAGAGTACAGGAATTAGGTCTCTGTGCACGTTGTGCTGGATCTGGTCATAAAGAAGATGAATGCTTTGGCAAGCAAAATAAATTAAAATATGGTTGTAAACACTGTAATTCTTATGGCCATATAGCACCCCTTTGTCCTGAATTTAAAGGACCTAATACTAGTAATAATCATCTTTGTTTAACATCTCAACAAAATTCTGAAAATGATTACATTTCCCCTACTGTAACTTTGGAATTTATTCGTGGTAAACAGAGTAAGAAGATCAGATGTTTAATTGATACAGGGAGTCAGCGATCCTACATGTCAGCAAGAGTTGCTAAAGAGCTTTGTACGGATTTAGATTCGTTGAATAAGATAGACTTCAATGTAAAAACATTCATTGGAGCTGAAGTTAAGAGCTTTAAGCAAACCTTAATAGGTGTTAAAATGAATAAGATAATTCAAATGCCATTTCTTATTGACCCTTCACTCAGCATAAGTTTTGTTGTACCGGGTATGAATGAAGCCCTAGAAAATATAAAAGATCAAGGATTTGAATTGGCTGATGAAGCCTTTGGATTAAATCAGGATAATGAATTAATAGAGGTGGATGCATTGATAGGTGTAGACTTGCTTCAATTCCTTCCAGAATGTTCATTTGCCCCATGCTTGCAAGGGAGCTGCATGGTAATTGGAAATAAAGTAATTCCTATTGGTAATGTCAATCATTTTTTGACTAGGAAACAGGCTTCTCAAATTAGTAAAAAAAACGGCAAGTAATAAAGTTCAAATTTATCAATGTCAGAAGTCTTCTAAAGTTCCTGACACCTCAGTTAATCTGATACTTAATCCAATTAAATCTTATTTTAATCCTCTAGAGAACATTCTAAATGATTCAGATATTGAAAATGGGATAGAATATCTCTTTAGCTTGGAATCTATTGGAATTAGTAAGAATGAAATTTATAGTTCAGAGGATCAAGAACAAATTGCTAGATTTAATTAAGCTATTCAGTTTAAAGATGGCCATTACCAAGTTAAGCTTCCTTGGTATTCAGAAAAAATAGAACTGGTCCCTTCTAATTTTCAGGTTGCCAGAAAAGTTTTAGGGAGAGTTTCAAAAAATCTTAAAAAGTCAAATCTATATGAAAAATATGAAGAGGTCTTTGATAAGCAGCTTCAGGATGGAATCATAGAGCAGATTGAAATAGACTTTTCTGATGAAAAGGTGAATAATCACACTTGGATTCCACATAGGCCAGTCATTAAGATGGAAGAGCAGGTCTCGACTAAGATTAGACCAGTTTTCAATTGCTCACTAAAGACTGATAAGAATCTACCTTCTTTGAATGAGGCTGCATATACTGGAGTTGATCTAATGGAGTCCTTGCTTAAACTGTTATTTTGCTTTAGAACTAATGATATAATCTTGCTGAGTGATATCAAGCAGGCATTCCTGTCAATTAGGCTCAGCCAAGAGTTTGATAAGAACCGTTTTTGTTTCCTTTGGGAAAGGGATAAATTGATTGCTTATAGATATAGAACTCTAGTATTTGGATTTACATCATCACCCTTCATTCTACATTATGTAATGAAGAAACATGCCAGTAAATTTCCACTTGACAAATGCACTGACATTCTTTCCAGTCAATTCTATGTTGATAATTTAATATTCTCAGGCAATAATTTTAAGGAAATGACTGACCTTTATCGGCTTTGCTATGAAAGAATGGCTCTTGGTGGTTTTATTTTAAGATCTTGGAATTCAAATTCACTTGAACTGAGACAACTGATAGAAAAGGATGGCAAATTAGTTGAACATTCAAATGAGACAGAGAAAATTCTTGGATACAGATTTAATCCTAATATGGATGAGATGCAGCTTGCACCTGTTGAATTTCACTCTGTCAGTACTAAAAGACAATTGTTATCCGAGACTTCAAGTTTGTTCGATCCACTGGGGTTAGTCTTACCCATTAGTATCAAAGGAAAGTTATTGATGAGGAAGGTGTGGCAACACAAATTAGGATGGGATGAAAAATTGCCTGAGGACATAATAAATGAATGGGATAATATCAAACCTGGTTTTGAGAAAAGAATATGGACTTAATATTTTTAGTGACAGCTCACAAAACTGCTTTGGGTTTGTCGCTTATGGTACCAGTAAGGAAAGTAGTTCCCTCTTATTTGCTAAAGCAAAAGTGGCTCCTGCTAACAAGGAAAAAGAATATAGCATCCCAGTCTTGGAGCTACTTGGAGTGATTCTTGCTTTAAAGTGCATATCCACTATTTTGAATGCCTATTCCAATATAAGATTCAACTATATTAATATTGCTGTTGATGCACAAGTTGTGCTCAACTGGTTAATAACCAGACAGACTAAACTAAAATCTAAGTTTGTCAAAAATAGAATAGGTGAAATGGATAGTAAACTACAACAGCTTGAAAGGGATTATAACATTCCCATTAGTTTTAATTATGTCAAAACTGAAAATAATCCAGCTGATCTCTTAACTAGAGGCTTAACCTACAGCAAATTCATCGATAATTTTGAATTTTGGCTCAAGGGACCAGATTGGATGAAATATGATTTAAATACCTGGCCTAAATACCCATTGTTGAGTGTGGGTTTTAATCTGATGAATCAAAATATCAATACTCTCAATACCATGCAAGGAAAGGAAGTTGAAATCAAACCTATTTTTGACATTAATAAGTTTTCAAACTATAATAAAGTTATGAAAATCACTGAGTATCTCTTCAAATGGATTTGTATGAAAAGTGGTGAAAACTCTCATGAGAAGGCATTGGATTATTGGATCATGATAAATCAGTCAATCAGTTTTGCTACAGAAATTAGCTTTCTTAAACAAGTGGATACACTCAAGTCAAGTAACTTTAAAAATTCAGAAGTGCCTTCCTTAGTATTGCATTTAAACTTGTTTCTTGATGAAAAGAGCATCCTGAGATCACAGGGAAGGATTTCCAAATCACTTTATTTTGATTATAATGTACACAATCCTGTACTTTTGGGAAAAGATCACTTTTTCACTGTACTTTTTACCAGATTTTGTCATGCTCAGGTACAACACATGGGAGTCAGTACTACCTTAAATTTCCTAAGGTCCCAAGGATTCTGGATCCCAAAGGGTAGATCTTCCGTTAAAGCTTCTATTAAGGACTGCAAAATTTGCCAGAAGTATAATGCACTTGCCTATAATTACCCTAAAGTAACCAGTATGCCTAAGCAGCACATGAATCTGATCAGACCTTTCAATCATGTGGGAGTTGATTATACAGGTCATGTATTTTTGAGAAAAGATAATATTAATGCTTTGAGTAAATATTTTATATTGATTTTCACTTGCCTTAATATCAGGGCTGTCCATTTTGAGTTGTTGCCTGACATGTCAACTAAGAATTTCATTCTGGCCTTTCAAAGATTTTGTAATCAGTATACTATTCCAACTTACTTGTACAGTGATAATGCCCGATCATTTGTGAAAGGTGGAGACATATTAGAGAGAACTCTCGAGTCGAATGAATTTTTGGATGAACTCTCAAAAAACAAAATCAAACATGTAAGAATCCCAGTATATTCAGCATGGGTTGGAGCAGCTTGGGAACGTCTTATCAGAACAGTAAAAAACTGTCTGTATAAGGCAATTGGAAGATCTAAATCAACATATTTTGAGTTTCTGACTGCCCTTTCAAACATAAAAAATGCCATTAATTCTAGGCCTCTCACTTATAGAGCCAGTTCAGAAGAATTTGAATTTATAACTCCAAATTCATTCCTCAAACTTAACAACATTGGTTCATTGATGTTCAAAGATGAAACTGATATTTGGGTTAATGATGAAAATCAGGAAAATCTTGAAAATGCACTTTGCAAGCAGAATGAGATGTTTGAGGAATTTAGAAAATTGTGGTATGAAGACTATCTTCTGAGTTTAAGGGATCATGCAAAAAATCTTTACCAGAAAGAATGGTCTGACAAGATAAAGAAAGGAGATGTAGTTTTGATTAAACATCCAAATAAACCCAGACCTTTTTGGTTAATGGGAATAATATTAGAGATAATTATTGGGCATGACAATAAAGTTCGGATTGTTAAAGTGAAACAAAATAATGGAGAAATTGCCTTCCATACAATAAAGAATTTGTATCCCATGGAATTAAATATCCCTCTTGGAAGTCAAAACCCATCACAACCTTCAGAGGTAGATACTGGAAACGACTCAAATCAAACAAATCCTCAAGCTCCATCTGCAAATAATAGAGATCTCAAACCAAAAAGAAAGGCTGCATTAAAGCAGCGTGAACTTATGAGAAATAAACTTAATTATTTATGAATTATAAATTGGGTATTAGGTGTTGGGTAAAATGCTACACCCTGGTTCTGGGGTGAGGATACACGAGTATAGGTGGTGGTTCAGATACTTTACCCTTAATCTAAGGGTGAGAAATTGTTTTATTAAAGATTGATTAGAGGCATTAAATCTTATTGAATCATTTGTATTTATATTGATTTGGACACAAGGTTGCGTTGCGTTGCGTTGCATTGCATCGCATTTGTTACAAATGCAATCTCTTGTCTGGAGTATATTAGAAATTACGTAAAAGGTGACCATATTGAACTCGTTTATTGAACTCTAGAAGTTTAATTTCATTAATAAAATGTATATTTAAATTGTTGGATAAAATCTGAATAATTAATCATGTTAATGATCAATTGCTACTGATAATTTGTAGTCTATTGAAAAATTTAAACATATGAAATAAATACCGAAAATTCTGGTCGGTGAAAAGTAAACAATGGTCGCGAAAATTATAGATATTGCGTGTGGCCTGCGACCGGATTCACTCAAACAATAGTTTTCGTCAAGTCAGGACGCTTAGAATTTGTGTCAACTGAAACTACAGAAAATCAGTTTCGGAGGAACATTCACTCCCAACTATAAAGAGAAACCTCTCTTTAAAACAAAGTTTAACACTTCACAATTGAAAATAACGGATAAACTTAAAAAGGCGAAAGGGACGTAAGTATAACTCGGCCGAGTTAAAACCGGTCTCTCGAAAATCCGCCTTTACTAAAATTTACATCTAAATTATCAAGAAGAAGGTAAGATCAACTTTCTCTTTTGAATTAGTTGAACTAAAGTAAGAATTATTTGTTTGGATGAGGAAAACAGATCCTTTTCCAATAGTGCATGTGTATGATTCACCATGGTCTTGGATCACGTGTTGGACTCGTGAGTGACAGCTATTACCATCCGGAAGAGAGCTCAGAGCTCATATATGACCGATCTATGGGTAATGTTGTGACCTTACAAACACACACACACACACACACACACACACACACACACACACACACACACACACACACACACACACACACACACACAGCTCCCCGTCCACGAGAGTTGGAGTAACGACTCGCAGCGTAGCGATACTGAAATTATTTCAGCCCTGGGCGGGATTCGAATCCGGAACACCGTAGTGGCAGCCGGAAACTCTACCACCACGCCATCAACTCGTGTGTGTGTGTGTGTGTGTGTGTGTGTGTGTGTGT
>NC_134816.1:1713681-1716181 GCF_046742065.1 Oratosquilla oratoria | reverse complement strand
GTCGTCATCAGCGGAATCCTCAGAAGACAACGAGCACCATGGATAGATTGCCCACAGTGCGCTCGACCACCCGGACTGTTCGCTTCCTCCAATGGAACATCCTCGGATTCAGAGCGAAACAGTCACTTCTGCAAGCCATCATAAAGCAGGAGGAAAAGCAGGTCATCCTCCTGCAGGAGACCCTGGTGGGAGAGGAAGAGATCAGGATCTCTGGGTACCACGTGTTCGTGTCACCCCAAACGGACACAAACAGAGATTGTATGACCCTTGTCTATGCGTCCATCCCATGTTCAAGAGTAGACCCACCAATAGAATATGGGGAAGACGTGGAGGTGCTCGCAGTTCAATTACAATTCCCCCATGAAACGGTCCATGTATATAACATTTACAAGGCCCCTGGGCGTGGACGCCTGGACCTGGGGGAAGTATGCACCGTCGCGGAGGACGAGCAGTATATCCTCGCAGGGGATTTTAATGCCCACCACCCCATTCTTCACTCCGTGTCACGTGCAAACTCGTCTGGGCGACACATCGAAGAAATCTTGAACACCAACCCGGGTGTGGTCCTACTGAACGACGGATCGCCGACGCATGTACGGCACGGTAGGCTTGGCCTCTCCTTCGTCTCCTCCTCACTGCTGCACCGGATGTCGTGGAGCATCAACGACACGGCTACGAGTGATCACTTTGGAATAGACATGTCGATCACCGTAGCCCCGCAACCTCCAATGGTCTAGAGTATAGGGAGCTGGAACCCGCGAAGGCCAATTGGTCATTGTTCAGGGACAGAGTGGCTCACGAGTTCGCCACCGACGCTCCGGCCATGGGTGAGTTGGATGATGCGGAGGTTTCACTGGTCTCTGCTATTCATGCAGCGGCAGAGGAGGCAATTCCTAAGACCGCCCTCAACAGGAGGAGACATCGTGATGGTTGGTACTACAACCAGGAGATCAAGGATGCTAACCACAGGATCAACCGCCTACGTAAGATCCTGCGCCGACACCACAAACCTGCCAACCTGGCCAATCTTCGGGGTGCCGTCGAAGAGGCCAAAGAGACAGCTCGACGTGTGCGTAGCACAAGTGGCTGGAATGGTGCCAAAGCTTTAGCGAGTCCACCACGCTAAAGGAACTGTGGAGGAAACTCCACATAGCTACCAGCCGTACTCCACCTCGGCGCGCTCCCCGTGCAACACAGTGCGAGGCAAAGAATCTGGCGCAAGAGTTTGCCAGACGCACGCACACAGCCACGTTATCTGTCGAGCTCCAGCAGAGGCAGGCCATGCTACACCAACCAAGAAAGGCCAGGGCACAAGCCGCCATGGGGTGTCCGGGTGACACGGACACACCATTCACCGTCCATGAACTACAAGCCTCACATAGGAGGTCCTCCGACACTGCTCCGGAGAGCGACCTAGTAACGTACTCCATGATTGCACACCTGGGGGAGGCTGGTGAAGAAGCACTCCTCCAGGTGCTAAACAGTAGTTGGTCTTGTGGAAGACTTCCGTTCAACTGGAAGAGGACCGACATCGTACCTATCCTCAAGCCCAGGGAGCCCGGAAAGTACTGTCCTATCTCCCTGACAAGCTGCCTGGGGAAGACCATGGAGAGGATGGTTCTCCAGAAACTTCTGTGGAAACTGGGACCAGCACCAGAGAACCTCTATGGCTTCACCAAAGGGGTGGGCACGCCTCAGTCCATCGCAACGCTCTTGAGCCATGTAGAGCAAGGTCACGCCATGGTCGTCTTCTTTGACTTAGAGAAGGTGTTTGAGCTTGCCAGTCCCGCTGCAATTTTGGACAGTTTTGTTGCCAGAGGAGTACAGGGGAAACTGTTACAGTGGATAGCGGATTACCTCTCCAACAGAACTGCCTGAGTCCGTCTACAGGGAGTGGAGTCCTGCTATCACCCCCTGGAAAATGGTACACCCCAGGGTGGGGTTCTTAGTCCCACCCTGTTTAACGTGCTGATGGCAAAATTGATAGCCACCCCTCTACCCACAGGATGCCGCCTCCTATCGTACGCAGACGATGTCGAGCTGGTGGTAGTAGGCAGGGGGACCAAAGCCAGGAGGACGCAACTGTGCCTAGACCGCATTTCCTCAAAATGCGAAGAGCTTGGCCTCAAGATCTCGCCACCAAAGACTAAAGCCATGTATTTGTCACTAGCGTGACACCGAGAGACAGACTCCTGCTGCAGGGACATAAGGTAGAGTGGGTCAGCACGCACATGTACCTTGGCGTCTGGCTTGACTCCAGGCTGTCCTTCCAGACCGAAGTGACCTACATCAGGGGAAGGGCCCTCGGCCGGGTCAACGTTTTGAGGTCCTTGGCGACCAGAGAAGCAGGTGCCAACAGCGCTGTCCTCCGGACATTCTACGTCAGTGCAATTCGACCGCTGATAGACTATGCCAGCAGTGGTCTGGCTGGTCTATCCAAAACATGGTTGGCTGGCTTGGAGGCAGTACAGAACCAGGCACTGCGCGTAATACTTGGCGC
>NC_134816.1:1701181-1703681 GCF_046742065.1 Oratosquilla oratoria | reverse complement strand
TACATCTATTAGCCTTGAATAGAAACATATTAAATTGGTGACGCATGATCGTCCTTGTCTGAATCCAAATTGCCTTGGATTTAGCACGTTGTTTTTTTTCTAAATACTTTACCCACAAATTTTTGCTATTGTACTTGTTAGAGAGACTGGTCTATAGTTGGTAGGGTCTTCTTTATTTCCCCCTTTATATATAGGTACTATATTTGCTTTTTTTCCAATCTTCTGGAACTTTTCCTTCTTTCAAGGAACTGTTTATCATGCTATGTATTTTGTCTGCTAGTTCATTCCTGCATTCTTTCAAAATCCAGTTTGCTATTTCATCTGGTCCATGCGATTTTCTGACATCAAGATTACTCAAGTGTTTCATTATTTCATTCTTTGTTACTTCTATTTCTTTCATAGGGGGGACTTTCTCTTCCCATTCGATCTCTCCAGGTTGTATGTTCTCCCTTGTAAACACTGATTTAAAGTGCTTGTTCCTAATTTCTGACGTTTCTATTTCCTCTGTGTATTCAACTCCTTCTTGTCTTTATTTCTCTAATTCTTGTTTGTAATTGAGTTTGTTGTTTACAAATCTGTAAAATAGTTTTGGTTGATCTTTACATTTTTCTATGACATCTTTTTCATATTTTCTCTTTTCCTCTCTGCACACTTGTACATATTCATTTCTATAATAAGTATATATTTTCCATTTTTCAGGTCTTTTGTCTTTCTTCCATTTGTTTCAAGCTTTATCTCTTTTGTCTTTTAACCCGCACAGTGCCAGAAGGTTTTACCCAAAATAACACCCCAGTGCCAGCGATTTTTCGATTTTTTTTTTACATAAATCACTTCATTTCAGTCTAAGAAACATGCCTGTAAAATTTTAAGACTTACCTATGAGCCGTTGTGGAGATATAGAGGCTCTTGTATTTGAGGCTGTGCAATGTTTTGTCGCTCCTGGATGGCGTGCGGTAGCAAGTGTGCGGTTCTTTGTAAACCACAGTGTGGGTGTCACTTCAGTTCTGTGTGGTTTTGTGTCAAGTATGGAGTACGTTCAGTATAATTATATACTTCAACAAGTTTCAGTACACACGGCCAAAACACAGTGGTTGGCAAAGTGTTTACAGAAGCGCGCTGTAACACTACTTTTTCACTAGCCGCGATGAGGGCACAACACTCTCCTCACCATTCGATGTTTCACCCTCCTGTCCCTGAACATAGTCTTTATCACTGTCATCAGTCACACTAGCATCAGAGTCAGTAAAATCATAATCTGAGAGAGCCCTGAGCCTTTCCTCAAACTCAGGAGTACGCATCACCCAGGAGTACGCATCACCCCACGCGGGGGGGGGGGGGACTTGGGAGGTGTCTAGCCTGAGGGCATGTATGTGAAGAGTTGGCAGATCTGTCTCTGTTTATAGTTTGTTTCCAAATTGATTAGTTTTCGAGTTATGAATTTTTGAAGTTGCCGACGCATATATGCGTCGCTGGCACTACGGGATACACTACTTGCCGACGCATATATGCGTCGCTGGCACTGTGCGGGTTAACTCCCTACAACTTTTTTTGTACCAGCACTTTACATATTCTTTTTCTTGTTTTTGTCTTGGGACATATTTTTCCATTCCTTTTCTATGAAGTTTTGTCAAAATATTCCGTTTCTCTTCCACTGTTGTTCCTTCTTTGTATATTCTTTCCCAGTTTTCTTTTTGAAAGAATTCTCTCATTTTATCAATTTTTTTTCATACATCATTCTTCCTTTTCTATATTTTTCATTTCTTTTCATGTATTTTTCCTCGTTTAGTTCCAGTTCAATCAATATGTGGTCACCTTTACTTATTGGTGTCTTATATTCAATCTTTTCCACTATTTTATGTTCAGATGTGATTATTAGGTCTAGTCTCGATGGTTCTTCTTCATTTCTATACCTAGTGTTCTCTTGAATCCATTGTGTCATTGTATGGTCAATAATCATCTCAAGTAGAACATTTCCACGTGAGTCGTCTCCACACTTTACTGTCATCTCTTCCCAGCAGACTTCTTTGCAATTAAAGTCGCCCATCATAACTATTCTTCCTCCATCTTCCATTATCTTATTTAATGTTACCCTTGTGTCTTCTAATATACTTTTATGTTCTCTCTCTTCCCACGAGGCTGTTTTTTGGAGGCACATAATCTATCACAAACTTTCTGCTCTTCTTATCTCTGTCTTCCACTTCGATCATAATCATCTCTACTGTATTCTTTCCATATGTGACACACCTCACGTTTATATCCTTCTTAGTCAGGAACATAACTACACTCCCTTGTTTTATCTCTCTGTTTCTAATCCAACAATTATATACATTATGTTCTACACTGTTGGGTGGTAGTGGATCTTTTGGTTTTGTCACTACAATTCCCATTATGTCCGGTTCTTTTTCCTTCAGATAATCATTCAGTTCATTCAATCCTGTTATTAATCCATGTATATTTGTGTCAGACACTCTTAATTTTCTGCTACTTCCATTGTATTTTC
>NC_134816.1:1688681-1698681 GCF_046742065.1 Oratosquilla oratoria | reverse complement strand
TCCTACTTCCTGTAGCCGCAAAGGGGACATTCCTAAAAAAAAGTAAAGGCATAACAGGTCTGGGATTTTTCCAACCAGTACCCCAGGGTTTGGGTCTTTTAATGTGCGTGGATGTGGTACAGATGAGAGTAAAAGGGAAGAGATAGGCAGTATGTTTGTGAGAAGAAAGATGGATGCGCTGGCTTTGAGTGAAACTAAAATGAAAGGGAAGGGGGAGTGTGAGCTTGGGGAGTGTAGCTGGGAGGTACTCAGGAGTGAAAAGGGGACGAGGGAGAGATGGGATGGCTATACTAGTAAGTGAAAAGATAAGTAAGCGTGTAGTGGAGTGGAGGGAGGTTTCATCAAGGTTAATGTGGATGAAAGTGAAGCTGGGAAGGGAGATGTGGGTTTTTGTAAGTGCGTATGGGCCTGGTAGTGTGAAGAGCACAGAGGAAAGGGAGGCTTTTTTGGTATATATAAATGAGTGCATAGAGGGATTAGGGAGAAATGTCAGTGTAGTTGTATTGGGAGACCTTAATACTAGGGTAGAAAACGAACCAATAGACGGAGTGATTGGAAAATATGGAGTTCCAGGTAAAAATCGTAGTGGAGAATTGATGGTGGAGATGTGTCTTGAAAGAGAGTTGATGATAGCAAATACAGTTTTTCGGAAGAAAGTCAAGCATAAGTTCACATGGGAGAGGGAAGTAGATGGAAGGGTGGTAGATAAAGCGTTAATGGTCTATATAGTGGTGACCAGGAGTATGGTAGGAAGAGTTAAGGATGTACATGTTCTAAGGGGAGAGAGTTGGGGAATATCAGATCATTTTCTGGTGGACGGTAAATTGAGAGTGGAGAATAGGTGGAGAAAGAGGAAAAGGGCAGATGGTATGGAGGAACTTAAGGTGATCTGCTTAAATGAGAAAGAAAAGGAGAATGAGTATAAGAAGAAGCTAAGAGAGGAATGCGAGGGAGTGAAGGATAGAATAGAACTAGGAGTGGAGGCGGAATGGGGATGGTTTAAGGAGGGAGTCATAAGGTGTGCAAAGATGGTGTGTGGATCAAGGAGGGCGGGAGGAAATAGAAGGAAGGGCAGTGAGTGGTGGGATGAGGAGGCAAAGAAGGGTGTAGAAGAGAAGAAACAGGCATTCATAGATTGGCTACAAATTAGGACGAGGGAATCATATGAGTGGTACAAAGTAAAGAGAAGGGAAGTTAAGTATAAGATAAAGGAAGCAAAAAGAGAGCAGATGTAAAATGGGGTAAGGGTATGACAGAAAATTTTGAAAGTAGGCTTAGGAGAGGAACAGAGAGAGTAAATGGTGAGGAACAGTGTGGCTTTAGGACAGGTAGGGGTTGTGTAGATCAGATTTTTTTATGGTAAGACAGATATGTAGGAAAATGTAAGGATTTTTTTTTCTATGGATATGAAAAAGGCTTGCGACAGGGTTGACACGAAGGCACTGTGGGAGGTTCTGCAGATATATGGAATAGGAGGAAAGCTGTTAAAAGCAGTCAAGAGTTTTTACGAGAGTAGTAGAGCTTGTGTTAGGATTAGAAATGGAGAGATTGAATGGTTTGAGGTAAAGGTGGGACTTCGTCAGGGATGTGTTATGTCGCCCTGGCTGTTCAATCTAGAGATGGATGGGGTGGTGCGAGAGATGGATGCAAGGGTATTGGGTCAGGGGTTGGAGATGATTAAAGAAAATGGAGAAAAGTGGGATTTAAGCCAGATGTTGTTTGCTGACGACACTGTGCTTGTAGCAGGATCAGAGGAGGGATTGAGGAAGTTAGTGACAGAGTTTGAGAAGGTGTGTGAAAGAAGGAAGCTGAAGTTAAATGTGGACAAAAGTAAGGTGATGAGATGTACTAGGGGAGTGAGTGACGGCAGGCTGGAAGTGAACATAAAGGGTGAAAGACTGGAGGAAGTGGATAATTTTAGATACTTTGGTGCGAATGTGGTAGGAAATGGAGGAGTAGGGGTGGAGGTAGAATGTAGATTGAGAGAAGCGAGTAAATGCCTTGGTGGATTAAAAAGTGTAATGAGAAATAGACATCTGGGAATGGATGCTAAGAGGAGGTTATATGAAGGAGTGATTGTGCCAACAGCACTACGGGGCAGAAATATGAAACATATGAGAGGAAGAGAGAAGGAGTTTGAATGTGTTTGAGATGAAATGTCTGAGAAGTATGATAGGGGTTACTAGGCTAGATAGGGTGAGAAATGAGGAGGTAAGGAGGAGAACAGAGGTGGAAAATGAGCTGGGAGATAGGGTTGATGAAAGAGTATTGGGATGGTTTGGACACATGGAAAGAATGTGTGAAGAAAGATTAGTAAATGAGGTGTGGAAGACAGAGGTGGAAAGAGTGAATATGATGGGGGTCCTAGGATGAGATGGATGGATGGGGTGAAAGGGGCATTACAAAAGGGAGGAATGTCTGAGGAAGGACGAGAGAGGACAGAAGATAGGGGTGAATGGAGAAGGGTTGTGTATGGATAATGCTGTGATGTATGAGGGTGAGTGGGTGGGGGATGGGGGGTGAGAAAGTATGTATGAGAAAAAAATTGACTCAGCTCGAAGGGATTTCTCCCCGTCTTCTCTTTTTCTGCGTGAGGGGACGGAGAGGGGGGGGGGTTGCCGTATTTACGAAGCGGCCTTGCTTCTGACCCAGGGCAGTGGACAGGATGCAGGGATGACCTGTCATCCAGGAGGTGCCAAAATAAGAGGGAGGAAGGAAGGCGGAGGGGAGTGGATTATGTACGGAATGGAATGGGTGGGAGTGGTTTCTATGCCTTTTTCTTTTTGGGTCTCAACCTACATTCTACCTCCACCCCCACTCATCCCTTTCCTGCCACATTCGCACCCAAGTATCTAAAACTATCCACTTCCTACAGTCTCTCTCCGTTAATGCTCACTTCCAGCCTGCTGTCAATCTCTCCTTTTGTACATCTCATCACCTTACTTTTGCCCATATTGATCATCAGCTTCCTTCTTTCATACACCTTCTTAAACTCTGTCACTAACTTCCTCAACCCCTCCTCTGATCCTGCTACTAGCGCAGTGTCGTCAGCAAACAACAATTGGCTTAAATCCCACTTTTCTCAATTTTCTTTAACCATCTCCAACCCCTGTCCCAATACCCTTGCATTCATTTCTTGCACCACCCCATCCATATCTAGATTAAACAGCCAGAGCGACATAACACATCCCTGACGAAGTCCCACCTTTACCTCAAACCATTCACTCTCTCCATTTCTAATCCTAACACAAGCTCTACTACTCTCATAAAAACTCTTGACTGCTCTGAACAGCTTTCCTCCTATCCCAAATATCTCTAGTACCTCCCACAGTGCCTTCCTGTCTACCCTGTCGTAAGCCTTTTCCAGATCCATAAAAGCAAAAAGCAAAAACATCCTTACCATTACTATAGCTTTCTCATATATCTGTCTTACCACAAAAATCTGATCTACACAACCCCTACCTGTCCTAAACCCACACTGTTCCTCACCAATTACTCCTTCTGTTCCCCTCCTAATCCTCTCAATCAAGACCCTCTCATAAGGCTTCCCAACTACACTCAACAAGCTGATCCCTCTGAAACTACTACACTTACACATTCCCCCATTTCCCTTGTAAAGCGGAACTATACAGGCACTCCTCCAGTCCTCCGGCACTCTACCCTCTCTTAAACAAACATTAAATAACCTCAGCAGCCAGTCCCCCATAACTGTACCTCCTTTCGTCAGACATTCTGCATGGCATCCATCCAACCCAGGTGCTTTACCTGCTCTCATCATCTTAACAGCTGCTTTCACTTCATCTTTCCCTATTTCTCCTCTATTTTCCTCACTCATCACTCTCATTTTCTTGGCACTTTCCACTGCAACTACCTTTCCCTCCCTATCCTCCTTCACATTTAGCAACTCCCTAACGTTACTCCCATATTAAAAAAAGGTGACAAAAAGAATCCAAATAACTACAGGCCTATAAGTGTGACTTCAATCGTAGGAAAAATGATGGAAATTATCATCAGAGATGCTATCGAATATCATTTAGAAAGTAACTGTTTGATAATAGATAGGTAGCATGGTTTCAGACGGAAACGTTCTTGCGTGACTAACTTACTCGAATTCTACAACACAGTTATCTCGAAGTATGACAAAAGAAGCAATATAAATTTAATATATCTAGACTTTGCAAAAGCTTTTGATACCGTCCCCCACGAAAGACTACTTATTAAAATAGTTTCACACGGAATAAGTGGTAGTAATTGGTTGAATGATGGAAAACAGAGGGTTGTTTTAAATAGAAAACTTCTGGATGGAAAAATGTTACAAATGGAGTTCCTCAAGGTTCCGTTCTTGGGCCACTTCTATTCATAGTATATATAAATGGACTAAAATCTACTGTTTCCAAATTTGCTGATGATACAAAACTGTGCGGAATAGCAAATGATCATTAAACCAATTAGATATTCAAGAAGATTTAGATAAATTACAGCAATGGTCTGAAAAGTGGCTAATGAAATTTAACACAAGTAAATGCAAGGTAATGCACATAGGTAAAATAACAGTAAGTACGATTACAAGTTATTGGAAAATTCGTTAACAAAAGAGGATAGTGAAAAGGATCTCGGCGTAATTATCAGTAACGATCTCAAATCATCCAAAACGTGTATTTCAGCCTCTGAGACAGCCAATAAGATTCTAGGACTGATTGCGCGATCTTTTGACTTCAAAAGTCCATCACGCATTAAGAAGCTATATAAATCGTTAGTTCGTCCACATTTGGAATATGCTGTTTCCGTATGGTCACAGAATCTCATTAAAGATTTTGACAGATTGGAAAAAGTACAACGGCGAGCTACAATACAGATTCCAAATATCAAAAATAAATCATACGAAGATCAACTAAAACATATGAATCTGTTTTACTTTAAAAAGCGTAGACTCAGAGGTGACTTGATACAGGTCTTTAAAATTCTAAAGGGAATTGACATCAAAAGTGTTGAAATTTTCAAACTGAGTAAGAATCCGACAAGAAATAATGGTCTCAAACTGTCTGGAAAGAGATTTAATTTGGAAGTGGGTAGAAACAACTTCGCCAACAGGTTAGTTAATGAATGGAATAAACTTCCTGCAGAGGCAGTACAATGTAGTTCAGTTCGAAGCTTTAAGAATTATTTAAATAAACACCTAAACAAGATGCTGTAATGACTATCATTTATTCTATATTATTTGTTTATTTGTTTTGTCATAAATTCTCCGTTTCTTTATTAATTTTTGTTTGATTCTCATTTAATATTAGTTATGTTAATATATTGTTATTTACTATATACCTGTTTATCATGTAACAATACCTATGCATTTATTTATTTCATTTATTATTTACATTATTATAGTTTTTATTCATTCATTTATTTGTTTATTATTATTATGATTTTCTCGCATCCGACCTAGATATGGACCAAAATGTCTCCTGTCGGCATGCTCCGCCTTTGTAATCCTGTGTAATACTCTGCCCACCTTCCTCTCACAAAGGATTTACAAAGGCGGAGCATGCCGACAGGAGACCTTTTGATCCATATCTAGGTCGGATGCAAAAAAAAAAAAAAAAAAAAAAAAAAAAAAAAAAAAAAAAAAAAAAAAAACATAATAATAAATTAAAACTATAATAATGTAAAAATAACAAATAAAATACATAAATAAATGCATAGGTATAGTTGAATAACAAACAAACAGGTAAATAGTAAATGATTATAAATTGACATATAACTAATAATAAATGAAAATCAGACAGACAAATTATAACAAAACAAAAACAAATAATATAACATAAATCATAATCATTACAGCATCTTACTTAGGTATTTATCTAAATGATTCTTAAAGCTTCGAACTGAACTACATTGCACTACCTGTGCAGGAAGTTTATTCCATTCATTAACTACACGGTTGGCAAAGTTGTTTCTACCTACTTCCAAATTGAATCTATTTCCGGACAGTTTGAGACCATTGTTTCTTGTCTGATTCTCATTCAATGTGAAAATTTTGTCACTTTTGATGTTGTCAATTCCCTTTAAAATCTTAAAGACCTGTATCAAGTCACCTCTGAGTCTACGCTTTTTTAGTGAAAACAGATTCATGTGCTTAAGTCGATTTTCGTATGATTTATTTTTGATATTTGGAATCAGTTTTGTGGCTCGCCGTTGTACTTTTTCCAGTCTGTCAATGTCTTTAATGAGATTCGGTGACCATACGGAAACAGCATATTCCAAATGTGGACGAACTAACGATTTATATAGCTTGTTAATGAGTGATGGACTTTTGAAATCAAAAGATCGCGCAATCAGTCCCAGAATCTTATTTGCTTTCTCAGAGGCTGAAATACACTGCTTGGATGATTTGAGGTCGTTACTGATAATTACGCCGAGATCTTTTTCACTATCCACTTTTGTTAACGAATTTCCAAATAACTTGTAATCGTACTTACTGTTATTTTTACCTATGTGCATTACCTTGCATTTACTTGTGTTAAATTTCATTAGCCACTTTTCAGACCATTGCTGTAATTGATCTAAATCTTCTTGAATATCTAATTGGTTTGAGTGATCATTTGCCACTCCGCACAGTTTTGTATCATCAGCAAATTTGGAAACAGTAGATTTTAGTCCATTGTCTATATCATTTATATATACTATGAATAGAAGTGGCCCAAGAACGGAACCCTGAGGAACTCCACTTGCAACATTTTTCCATCCAGAAGTTTTTCTATTTAAAACAACTCTCTGTTTTCGACCTTTCAACCAATTACTAGTCTCACTGCCTTCTCTTCCATTATCATCTCTCCATCTGCACCTTTTACCTTTTCTTCTCTTCTTGATTCGCCTCATCTTCCTCTTTTAACTTCTTTCCAAAACATCTTTTTATTAATTTCAATTTTTTTTGTCATACTCTTACCCCATTTTACATCTGCTCTCCTCTTTGCTTCCTTTATCTTATGCTTAACTTCCCTTCTCTTTACTTTGTACCACTCATACGATTCCCTCGTCCTAATTTGTAGCCATCTATGAATGCCTGTTTCTTCTCTTCTACACCCTTCTTTGCCTCCTCATCCCACCACTCACTGCCCTTCATTATATTTCCTCCCGCCCTCCTTGTTCCACACACCATCTTTGCACACCTTATGACTCCCTCCTTGAACTATCCCCATTCCTCCTCCACTCCTAGTTCTGCTCTATCCTTCACTCCCTCGCACTCCTCTCTTAGCTTCTTCTTATACTCATTCTCCTTTTCTTTCTCATTTAAGCAGATCACCTTAAGTTCCTCCATACCATCTGCTCTTTTCCTCTTTCTCCACCTATTCTCCACTCTCAATTTACCGTCCACCAGAAAATGATCTGATATTCCCCAACTCTCTCCCCTTAGAACATGTACATCCTTAACTCTTCCTACCATATTCCTCGTCACCACTATATAGCCCATTAACGCTCGATCTGCCACCCTTCCATCCACTTCCCTCTCCCATGTGAACTTATGCTTGACTTTCTTCCGAAACACTATATTTGCTATCATCAACTCTCTTTCAAGACACATCTCCACCATCAATTCTCCACTACGATTTTTACCTGGAACTCCATACTTCCCAATCACTCCGTCTATTGGTTCGTTTTCTACCCTAGCATTAAGGTCTCCCAATACAACTACACTGACATTTCTCCCTAATCCCTCTATGCACTCATTTATATCTACCCAAAAAGCCTCCCTTTCCTCTTTGCTCTTCACACTACCAGGCCCATACGCACTTACAAAAACCTACATCTCCCTTCCCAGCTTCACTTTCATCCACATTAACCTTGATGAAACCTCCCTCCACTCAACCACACGCTTAATTATCTCTTAACTTACTAGTATAGTTGTGGTGCCGTCGATTGATTAGTGTTTAACCAAGAGCACCTCCAATGGGAGTGATCAGAGATACCCACATAAGAACGATTTGGGAAATAATAAATCAAGGTATACGCTGCCACCACCCAATCGTCTATATGGATATATCTGACCATAAATGGAAACTGCTCCTTGTTATTCACGTCTGACTCCGTCCCCTTTCCTCAGGTCGTTCGGGGTTGGTTCTGGGTAGCGAAAAGGCCTATGCCCAAGTGGGGTAGTAAAAGAATATAAGTGAAGGTTTTCTATATGTTAATTATTACACTGAAGCAAAAATATAGTAAGAAAATACAAAAGTATTTTGTGGTTTTCTCCAACTAGATAATCTATTGATCCTTACAGTATGAAAAATATATGGGTATGCGAGACATTTAATAACACTTTTTTTTTTGCTTATGGGCATCATAAGTAAGGTCACAGGCACGTGGAAAAACGTAGTTATTTACGCTCCAACCTTCCGGTCACTGTATAAGTCTACTTACAATATTGTGTCTACCTTCAACCCCGTATTCTTATTAGAGAACGATCACAGACAGAATTGTACTCTAAGGATTACACTCTCATAGCTAATGTATATATGCGTGACACCGTCTAACTCCTTCCACTCAAAGTGTTTGTGGAGTACACTCCCTTAAACCCTTTTTTTTCCTGTTATCGGGATAGTTTTTGGCATCAGATTCAAAACTTAATAATAATAATAACTATCTACCTACTATATCTGCACTATATCATTTAACTCACATATTGACATTTATTTTCATTAATCTTACAGAACGTACCCATACCTGTTATCGGGATAGTTTTTGGCATCAGATTAAAATTTTAGCTGCGCACAAAAAAAAAAACAAAAAAAAAACGAGACGGCTGTGTTCGTATCTATGGGTAAACTACTAACCTCCCTGTTGTATTATTTCGTAAAACTTCATTTCTCTTCTCAACACAGCCCCTAGCTGCTACAATCTCTCCCTAAACTATTTCTCTAGTGAAATCCTGAACTGAAAGTTGGGAATTTTTCCTATTACTCTTAAAATTAATGGCCTTAGTTTACGCCTCTGTCCGAACGTGTCAGTGACGTCACGGGTGGGCGGAGCTACGGTGCGCCCGCTGTTCGAGAACATTCTAATGTCGCCTCGAAGATTAGTTGAACCAAAATCAGCTGAAATATATTTGTAGCTATCTCCTATTGTATGTTTTTCTTCAATGATTATAGTAAGGCTCTTTGCCAACACATCTTGATGGGCAGACATAGAATAGAATAAATTCATGGTCTATTAAGGCTCTATTTTCTACTTTGCTTCTTGGTTGAGTAAAACCGTCACGACGTCCATACTACCCAGTCTCTCAAGTCAACACTCAAATAAATAAATAGATAAATAAAACGAAATTCCAAAAATAATATCCCTTCAAAATTCCTGTCCTTACATAGCCACCCCATTTCTCCCTTTTCCCCCTTTCATTCCTGAGTACCTCCCAGCTACACTCCCAAGCTCACACTCGTCCTTCCCTTTCATTTTAGTTTCACTCAAAGCCAGCACATCCATCTTCTCACAAACATACTGCCTATCTCTTCCCTTTTACTCTCATCAGTACCACATCCACGCACATTAAAAGACCCAAACCCTGGGGTACTGGTTGGAAAAATCCCAGACCTGTTGTGCCTTTACTTTTTTTAGGAATGTCCCCTTTGCGGCTACAGGAAGTAGGACTCCTAATCCCATCCCCCGTCCCGTTTTTTGTCGCCTCCTACGACTCAAGTGGAAAGACTTGGTGGTAGCATTCTCTTCCCCCCCCCCAAAGGGTAGGCGAAAAAAGGAAAATTAATATCCAGTGAAATGGTACAGGACAGTAACAATGGGTTGGGGGACAGCATAACGGAGGAACAGTCGTAGTATAAAAGTGTCATCATTCCTCTATGAACAGAGTTTTCCTCTATCATAGACCCTAAGTATCAACTGCATGCTACTCTGCCACAATAACATGCAGCCAATACCCCACATGGGGTATTATTATTATTACTACTACTGTATTATTATTATTATTATTATTATTACTATTATTATTATTATTATCATT
>NC_134816.1:1673681-1676181 GCF_046742065.1 Oratosquilla oratoria | reverse complement strand
TATCGCCAACGTAACTATATGAGAAATTTGCTAGTAAACAGCGACATCAATCAAACAATCTCTTTGACAGTCGCGCAGAGGATTCGAACCCGCTGCGTCTGGACTCAAGAGAGGCTCCATAACACCCGCCTTACACCGCTCGACCACCGACGATATAAAACTATAGGAACTCATAGCCAATCTGGCTACCGAGATTGGGGAGGGCGCTAACTGCTCCCCCATATAACCCCCATTTCACCCTATGGCTAATCGCACTCGTGGGGGGGGGGTAAGGACCGGAACGAATTCCTTTCACGCTTATCGCCAACGTAACTATATTAGAAATTCGCTAGTAAACAAGGACATCAATCAGACAATCTCCTTGACAGTCGCGCAGAGGATTCGAACCCGCTGCGTCTGGGCCCAAGAGAGGCTCCATAACACCCGCCTTACACCGCTCGACCACCGACGATATAAAACCATAGGAACTCATAGCTAATCTGGCTATCGAGATTGGGGAGGGCGCTAACTGCTCCCCCATATAACCCCCATTTCACACTATGGCTAATCGCACTCGTGGGAGGGGTAAGGACCGGAACGAATCCCTTTCACGCTTATCGCCAACTTAACTATATGAGAAATTCGCTAGTAAACAGCGACATCAATCAGACAATCTCCTTGACAGTCGCGCAGAGGATTCGAACCCGCTGGCGATAAGCGTAAAAGAGATTCGTTCCGGTCCTTACCTCTCCCACGAGTGCGATTGGCTATAGGGTGAAATGGGGGTTATATGGGGGAGCAGTTAGCGCCCTCCCCAATCTCGGTAGCCAGATTGGCTATGAGTTCCTATGATTTTATATCGTCGGTGGTCGAGCGGTGTAAGGCAGATGTTATGGAGCCTCTCTTGGGTCCAGACGCAGCGGCCGTGAATCCTCTGCGCGACTGTCAAGGAGATTGTCTGATTGATGTCGCTGTTTACTAGCGAATTTCTCATATAGTTACATTGGCGATAAGCGTGAAAGAGATTCGTTCCGGTCTTTACCCCTCCCACGAGTGCGATTGGCCATAGGGTATAATGGGGGTTATATGTAGGAGCAGATAGCGCCCTCTCCAATCTCAGTAGCCAGATTGGCTATGAGTTCCTATAGTTTTATATCGTCGGTGGTCGAGCAGTGTAAGACGGATGTTATGGAGCCTCTCTTGGGTCCAGACGCAGCGGGTTCGAATCCTCTGCGCGACTGTCAAGGAGATTGTTTGATTGATGTCGCTGTTTACTAGCGAATTTCTCATATATATATATATATATATATATATATATATATATATATATATATACATATATATATACATATATATATTTATATAATATATATATATATATGTGTGTGTGTGTGTATTTATATATATACACATATGTATATATATATATATATACACATATATATATATATATATATATATATATATATATATATATATACATATATATATACAGGGAGCTCCAAAAAAGATGTAACTAGTTTGATTGGTCTTTATTCAGACAGACTTTGAATAACAAGCTTAATACGCGAATTACATAAAGTCATTAACGTTGCATTATGTCTGAAAGTCAAACAAACTTCTGGTAGTCCACATGCTCGATATGAGCCCCATTTCTGTTGAAACATGCTTTCACGCGGACGCAGAAATTCTGGCCAACTCTTTTCCATGTATCAGCGGAAACTTCAGCTACATAAGCTGCTACATTCTGCTTTAGATCAGCCTGTGTTTGAGGTCTGTTGGCATAGACCTTCCCCTTTGCTGCTCCCCAGAACCAGAAATCAAGTGGATTTAAGTCAGGGCTGTGGGGGGCCCACTCATGATCTGTGTTGAGGCTGATGAGACGATTCCGGAAGAGTCCCCTGAGATGATCCAATGATGCGTGGGCTGTATGAGGTCTTGCACCATCCTGCATGAAACAAGCAAGCCTTAACTGTCCTTGGGTTAGCTTCTGACTCAGGTCACCGTGAAACTGATCAAGAATGGCGATATAACGTTCACTGTTGATGGTAACGGTGCGCCCATTTTCCTCGAACCAGTAAGGTCCCAGCAGACCGTGCTTTGCATTGAACGCCACAAATGCAGTGACCTTCGGACTTTTGAGGCGCTTCTCACTGATTTCTTCTGGCTTCTCATCTCCCCAAAACACATTGTTGTGGTTATTAACAGCCCCATTAAGATGAAAGTGTGCTTCATCACTAAACCAAATGTGATTGAGCCAGTTGGGAGTTTGCTCGAGCTTTTCATTCAGCCAGTCTCACATCTCGATACTCTTCTCTTTGTCCTGTTGCTGCAGCATATGGTGAGTTGAAATTCTAAGTGGGAACAGCTTCAGGTCCTTCCTCATAACTCTCAAAAGTGTAGTTGGAGAGAGAGCCACCTCTTGAGCGCGGATTCGGTAAGATTTCTTCGGACTGCTAACCACCGACTCACGGACTTGCTCCCTCTTCTCAGGAGTGATGATCGGTCGCCGGCCACTTTT
>NC_134816.1:1658681-1666181 GCF_046742065.1 Oratosquilla oratoria | reverse complement strand
ATAGGATGATTAAACACAAATGGTCCATCAAGTATGGACAAGAAAGCTCAGCTGTGGTCCAACATGTTAAACAGTTTAACCATTGTTTTGATTGGGATAAAGCTGAGTTCATTTATAAGTCTAGATGTGAGTTCAGGAGAAAAATGGTCGAATCAACTATCATTGAATATCAACCCAATATGAACATTTCGAAGGGGCAATGCCGAGGGTAGGGACCTCTTCCAATGTTCCCCATTTCTTGTCAAGAGTGCTACTTAAGTAGCGCTCACTCCTCTATACTTTGTATCTACTGAAGAGTATTGCAGTTTTCAATTGAAATATATAGATTCCCTTACTCCAGTCTTTTTTTTTTTTGCTCCAACTGTGGTTTTCACGTGATATATACATATATACATGTTTATGATCCATACAGTGCTGTCAGCATAATCACTCCTTCATACAATATAATATTCAAATGTTTTTTTCATTACACTTTTTAATCACCCAAGGCATTTACTTGCTTCTCTCAATCTACATTCTATCACCACCTTCATTCCTCCCTTTTCCATGACATCCACACCCAAGTATTTAAAGCTATTCATTTCCTCCAGTCCCTCTCCCTTAATACTCACTTTCAATTTGTTGCCATCCTCTCCCCTTGTAAACCTCATCACTTTACTTTTATCCACATTTATATTCAACTTCCTTCTTTCGCACACCTTTCTAATCTCCGTCACTAATTTACTTAATCCCTCCTCTGACCCAGCTACAAGCGCAATGTCGTCAGCAAACAACAATTAGTTTATCTCGTATTTTTCTCAATTTTCTTTAACTATCTCCAATCCCCGGCCCATAACTCTTGCATTTAACTCTCGCACCACCCCATCCATGTATGAATTGAACAGCTAAATGACATAACACATCCCTGGCTAGGTCTTAACTTTACCTCAAACCACTCTTTCTCTCTATTTCTAATTCTAATACAGGCTCTACCTCATAAATACATACATACATACATACATACATACATACATACATACATACATACATACATACATACATACATACATACATACATACATACATACATACACGAAAGGCATAGAAACCAGTCCCACCCATTCCGTTTCCTACATACTCAACTCCCCTCTACCTTCTTCCCTCCCACTTATCTTGTCACCTCCTGGATGACGGGTCATCCATGCATCTTGTCCACTGCCCTGGGTCAGAAGTAGTGTCACAAGACACAGCACATCCACAGCAAGGCCGCTTCATTAAATCGGCGATCCCCCCTCTCCGTCCACTCATGCAGAAAATGAGAAGACGGGGAGAAATCCCTTCGGGCTGCGTCAATTTATTTCTCATACATACTCCCTCACCTCCCATCTCCCACCCACTCTCCCTCATGCATCACAGCATCATCCATTCACAACCATTCTCCATTCACCCCTATCTTCTGTCCTCTCCCGTCCTTCCTGAACAGACATACCTCTCTTTTGTAATACCCCTTTTACCTCATCCATCTATCTCATCCTAGGATGCCCCCCCCCCATGTTCACTCCTTCCACATCTGCCTTCCACAGCCTCTTTTACTAGTCTTCATTCACTCAATCTTTCCATGCGTCCAAACCATTCCAATACTCTTTCATCAACCTTATCTCCCAACTCCCTTTCTACCCGTGTTTTCCTCCTCACCTACTCATTTCTCATTCTTTCTAGCCTAGTAACCCCTATCATACTTCTCAGGCATTTCATCTGAAACACATTCAAAATCCTCTCTTCCTCTCTTCCTCTCTTATTTTCCATGTTTCTGCTCCATACAGTACTGTTGACACAATCACTCCTTCATACAATCTCCTCTTAGCATCTATTCCCAGATGTCTATTTCTCATTACACTTTTTAATCCGCCAAGGCATTTACTCGCTTCTCTCAGTCTACATTCTACCTCCACCCCCACTCCTCCCTTTCTTCCCACATTTGCACCCAAGTATCTAAAACTATCCGTTTCCTCCAGTCCCTCTCCCTTAATGATCACTTCCAGTCTGCTGCCACTTTCTCCCCTTATACATCTCATTACCTTACTTTTACCCACATTTATCTTCAACTTCCTTCTTTCGCACACCTTCCCAAACCCTGTCACTAACTTTCTTAACCCCTCCTCTGATCCTGCTACAAGCGCAATGCCGTTAGCAAACAGCAACTGACTTATCTCCCACTTTTCTCCATTTTCTTTAACCATATCCAATCCCTGACCCACTACCCTTGCATTCACCTCTCGCACCACCCCATCCATCGTAAAAAATTTGACTGTTCCTAACATTTGTCCTTCTATCCCATATATCTTCAATTCCTCTCACAGTGCCTTTCTGTCTACCCTGCCATAAGCCTTTTCCAAATCCATAAAGGATCAAAAACATCCTTCCCTTTTCCTAAAGCTTTCTCACATATCGACCTTACCACAAGAATCTGACCCACGCAACCCCTGCCTGTCCTAAAACCACACTGTTCCTTACCAATTACTCCCTCTGTTCCTCTCCTATTCCTCTCAATCAAAACCCTCCCATAAGCTTTCCCAACTACATCCAACAAACTGATCCTTCTGAAACTACTACACTTACACTTGTCCCCCTTTGCCTTGTAAAATGGAACTATACAGGCACTCCTCTAGTCCTCCGGTATTCTATCCTCTTTTAGACAAACATTAGACAACCTAACTATCCAGTCCACCATCACTGTACCTCCCTTTTTTAGACACTCCGCATGACACCCATCTAACCCATGTGCCTTACCTGCTCTCATAATTTTGATAACTGATTTTACCTCATCTTTCCTTATTTTTCCTTCATTTTTTTTTATTCATAACTGTCATGTTCTTAGCGCTTCCCATTGCAGTTACCTTTTCCTCCCTATCGTCCTTCACATTTAGGAACTCTCTAAAATACTCTCGTTGCTGTTTCTTCCATTATCATCTTTCCATCTGCACCTTTTACCTTTCCTTCTCTACTTGATTCGCCTCCTCTTCTCTTAATTTCCTTCCAAAGCATCTTTTTATCACTAAAAAAAAAAAAAAAAAAAAAAATCATACTTTTACTCGGTTTCACATCCGCTCTCCTTTTTGCCTTCTCTATCTTATGCTTTATTTCTCTTTTCTTTGTACCTCTCATGTGATTCTATCGTCCTGTTTTGTATCCAATCTGTGAATGCTCGTTTCTTCTCTACTACAACTGTCTTTCCTTCATCATCCCACTAACTACCCTACCTTCTATTTCCTCCTGTCCTCCTTGTTCCACACACCATTCTTATCACTTCCTCCTTGAACCATCCCCATTCCTTCTCCACTCCTAGTTTTATTCTATCCTTCACTCCCTCCCACTCTTCTCTCAGCTTTTTCTTGTATCTTTCTCCTTTTCTTTCTCATTTAAGCAGTTTACTCCGAGCACCTCCCTACCTCGTGTCCTTTTCTTCTTTCCCCATCTATCCTCCACTCCAAACCTACCTTTCACCAAAAAATTATGTGATATTCACCATATCCGGAGATGTCCCAAGAGAATGGAAGCTAGCTAACGTTACTCCCATATTCAAAAAAGGTGACAAAAAGAAACCAAATAACTATAGGCCTATAAGTTTGACTTCAATCGTAGGAAAAATAATGGAAACTATCATCAGAGATGCTATCGAATATCATTTAGAAAGTAACCGTTTGATAAATGATAGCCAGCATGGTTTCAGACGGAAACGTTCTTGCGTGACTAACTTACTCGAATTCTACAACACAGTTATCTCGAATTATGACAAAAGAAACAATATAGATTTAATATATCTAGACTTTGCAAAAGCTTTTGATACCGTCCCACACGAAAGACTACTTACTAAATTAGCTTTGCATGGAATAAGTGGTAGCCTATTAGGTTGGACTAGTAATTGGTTGAAAGGTCGAAAACAGAGAGTTGTTTTAAATGGAAAAACTTCTGGATGGAAAAGTGTTGCAAGTGGAGTTCCTCAGGGTTCCGTTCTTGGGCCACTTCTATTCATAGTATATATAAATGATATAGACCATGGACTAAAATCTACTGTTTCCAAATTTGCTGATGATACAAAACTGTGCGGAGTGGCAAATGATCACTCAAACCAATTAGATATTCAAGAAGATTTAGATGAATTACAGCAATGGTCTCAAAAGTGGCTAATGAAATTTAACACAAGTAAATGCAAGGTAATGCACATAGGTAAAAATAACAGTAAGTACGATTACAAGTTATTTGGAAATTCGTTAACAAAAGTGGATAGTGAAAAAGATCTCGGCGTAATTATCAGTAACGACCTCAAATCATCCAAGCAGTGTATTTCAGCCTCTGAGAAAGCAAATAAGATTCTGGGATTGATTGCGCGATCTTTTGATTTCAAAAGTCCATCACTCTTTAACAAGCTATATAAATCGTTAGTTCGTCCACATTTGGAATATGCTGTTTCCGTATGGTCACCGAATCTCATTAAAGGCATTGACAGACTGGAAAAAGTACAACGGCGAGCCACAAAACTGATTCCAAATATCAAAAATAAATCATACGAAAATCGACTTAAGCACATGAATCTGTTTTCCCTAAAAAAGCGTAGACTCAGAGGTGACTTGATACAGGTTTTTAAGATTTTAAAGGGAATTGACAACATCAAAAGTGACAAAATTTTTACATTGAATGAGAATCAGACAAGAAACAATGGTCTCAAACTGTCCGGAAATAGATTCAATTTGGAAGTAGGTAGAAACAACTTTGCCAACCGTGTAGTTAATGAATGGAATAAACTTCCTGCACAGGTAGTACAATGTAGTTCAGTTCGAAGCTTTAAGAATCATTTAGATAAATACCTAAGTAAGATGCTGTAATGATTATAATTTATGTTATATTATTTGTTTTTGTTTTGTTATAATTTGTCTGTGATTTTCATCTATTATTAGTTATATGTCAATTTATCATCATTTACTATTTACCTGTTGATTATTTTAACTATACCTATGCATTTATTTATGTATTTTATTTGTTATTTACATTATTATGGTTTTTATTTATTATTGTTATTATATATATATATATATTTTTTTTTTGCATCCGACCTAGATATGGATCAAAAGGTCTCCTATCGGCATGCTCCGCCTTTGTAATCCTTTGTAATCCTTTACTTGCTCCCCTTATAACATGTACATCCAAAACTCTTCCTATTCTTCTCTTGGTTACCATTATATAGTCCATTAAAGCCCTATCTACCACCCTTCCACCCACCACCCTCTCCCAAGTGTATTTATGCTTGACTTTCGTCCTAAACACTGTATTTGCTATCATCAACTCTCATTCTAGACACATCTCCATCATCATCTCTCCACTACGATTTTTTCCTGGAACTCCACACTTTCCCAAACACTTCCGTCTATTGGTTCATATCCTACTCTAACATTGAGATCTCCCAACACCACTACGTCGACATTTCTCCTTAACCCCTGTATCCAAAAAGCCTCCCTTTCCTCTACACTCTTCTCACTACCAGGCCCATATGCAGTTTCCTCTTCATCCGAATTAACCTTGAAGAAACATCTTTCCACTACACCACACGTTTACCTATCTCTTCACTTACTATAGCCACCCCTTTTCTGCCTCGTCCTCTCTTCACTCCTGACTCTCTCCCAACTACACTCCCAAACTCTCCATTTCAACTTAGTTTCGCTCAATACCAACACATCCATCTTTCATCTCATAAACTCACTGCCTATCTCCTCCCTTTTACTTTCATCTGTACCACATCCACGCACATGAAGAGACCCAAACCTTAGTTGTTGTTTTGTTTTTTTCCAAGTCTCTTTTGGGGCTAGAGTCTTATCCTTCTCCCTTTTTGTCGTCTTTTCTGACTCAAGTAGGAACACAGTGGCAGTATTCTTGCTCCCCTACCACAGGGCTCGGCAAAAAAAGGAAATTAACATGGACAGTCGTAGTATAATAAAGTAGCATATTTTCTCTATTAATAAAGATTTCATTTATCACAGAAAAAATTATATGTTTCTCTGGTTCGCAGGGGCGCCCCATATATGTAGACCCTAAAATATCAACTGCATACTACTCAGCAACTTTTAATCCCACAATAACATGTAGTTGATACCCCCATTTTTTATATATTTTTGGAAACGTCTCATTTAACTCGATTTTTTTTTCGACTTTATTAGTTTTTACGCTAGCGAACTCTATTACGCAGGAAGCATGGCAATGAGTCCCTTCATGACGCTGTACATGAGGTCTTTGGGCATCAGCAAGGAAGAGCTTGCCTTTATCTTCTCCTTCACACCGATCCTTGGGCTTCTGGTTCCTCCTCTCACCGGGATACTAGCGGACAGAGTCGGTAATTTTAAGGTGTGTTTTTGTAGACATAGATATAAATACACATATACATATACATATATACACGCATACATATACATATGCATATATATACATATATATATATGTATATATATATATATAAAATACATATATATATATATATATATATATATATATATATATATACAGTATATATAAGTGAAGATTTGGAGTCTGGGATCCATATTGGAAAACTGCAAACACCAGACTCAGTTGAAGGGTTAATTTGGGCAAATAAACCCTTCAATTGAGTCTGGTGTTTACAGCTTTCCAATATATATATATATATATATATATATATATATATATATATATATATATATATATATATATATATATAAATAAATAATATATATATATGCATATATACATGTATATATACATATGTATATACATATATATATACATATATACATATATATATATATATACATATATATACATATACATATACATATACATGTACATATAAATATACATGTACATATACATATACATATG
The DNA here is from genome assembly GCF_046742065.1 of Oratosquilla oratoria. NCBI lineage: Eukaryota > Metazoa > Arthropoda > Malacostraca > Stomatopoda > Squillidae > Oratosquilla > Oratosquilla oratoria. The sequence continues at coordinate 1,659,299 of NC_134816.1, read as the reverse complement.
CACATACATATACATATACATTTACATAGACATTTTGATGTGCACATTTTTGCACATACGTATACATATATTTTGATACATGAATATGAATATACATTAACATGTATACGTATGAAAAAGTTGTTTTATTCCATGGCCAGGTGTTCTTATCCACCATGATGATTGCTGCAGGAATATCGGGTACGCTTTTCTTGGCAGTTCCCCAGGCTCGCATCACTCATAAGATTCCTGATCTCCTGCCCTTGAATACCACCTGCTCCTCGGATAATACTTCACCCAAGTTGTTCCTCGAGGCACCGTACGAGTGTAGTCTTCATAATGATACGAACACAATTCTTGTAACCATGCAGTACTGCCAACCTTGTGGGTGGGTAATAGTACATACTTTTCCTTGCATAATTGTTTTGGGTTATCTTATCTACCTCTTATATACCTATCCATTTACCATCTATTTAGAAAGAAAGAGTTTTAACCTATGACAAGACCCTCAGTTCACATAGTGAGAAACATGATTAGATAAAAACCTAATGGATCGGATGAAAGAAATATGTCACATAATTTGTTGTTATATTCCACTTAGCAAAATATGTCTCCTCCAAAATGGCTTGATAAAGGGAT
>NC_134816.1:1646181-1653681 GCF_046742065.1 Oratosquilla oratoria | reverse complement strand
GTAATTTACGGATAGCCGAGTACAGCGGGTTCGAACCCTGCATGCAACTGTCATAAAAATTATCGGTTTGATGTCGCTGCCATTTAGCGTATATCACTATATATATATATATGTATGTATGTATGTATATAAAGACAGACAAATATGGGGGTGAGGTGGCAAAATGAAACGTTAAGGCTAGAGTATGGAGCTTTATTCAGAACCAGACGTTTCGACCTCTTGGGCCTTTCTCAGTGGATTGAGGAAGGCCCAAGAGGTCGAAACGTCTGGTTCTGAATAAAGCTCCATACTCTAGCCTTAACTTTCCTTTTTGCCACCTCACCTCCATGTATATATATATACATATATATATATATATATATATATATATATATATATATATATATATGTATGTATATACATATATATATATGTATATATATATACGTATGTATATTGTATTGGCTGTAGGGTACGCAGGGATTGAAACGAAGTTCTCTTTAGTTGAGGCTGGCTGCAGGTCATTCTGAAAAGAATGTTTTTATTGTATTCAATTTGTACAGGCTACAAAATACATAAGTAACAACAAGTAAATTGAGCCGTGGCTCCCATATCACATATTGACATCTAATATACAATCCTTATAGCCCAAATTCGTACACACAAACACTACGATTACAGTAACTAAACATATATTGACTGACGAACTCGTGCATCTCCTGTGGTCCCTGCGTCCATTGACTTATTTGACATAACTATGAACAAGTGAATGACTTGGCGGCACAATACGTGGCTTGCCCATCTCTCTATCTGCGTAGAACCCACTATTGGGCGACTCTTTGACCAATGTCAGTTAGAGAGAAGGCGACTTTATGAATTCTGGCCGCACACACACACACACACACACACACACACACACACACACACACACACACACACACACACACACACACACACACACACACACACACACACACACACACATATATATATATATATATATGTGTGTGTGTGTGTGTGTGTTAGAAAGAGAGTTTATTTACCTAGTTGTATTTTACGGGAAGGGAAGCTATGCTCGTGGTGTCCCGTCTACATATCTCGTTTTATCTAGACTGTTTTTAAATTCGTGTATTGTATTTGCACACACCGCTTTCTCATCTAACTTGTTCCAAACGTCTATTACTCTGTGGGGAAAGCTGTTCTTTTTCAGGTCTCTTCTATAATTGTCTTTCTTGATTTCTTTCCGTGTCCTCTTTTATTTCTATTATTCCATTTTAATAGTTTCTATGCCTTTCATGATTCTATAAATAGTTACCAAGTCTCCTCTCTGTCTATTTTGCTCTAATGTCTGTAGCTCAAGTTTTGCTAGTCTCTCTTCATATGATAGTTCTGAGAGAGTTGGTGCCAATTTCGTAATTGCTCTTTGTATTCTTTCAAGTTTTGTTATACATTTTTTTGTACTTGGTGGCCACGTCGTCGCTGCATATTCCAATCTTGGTCTTATCAAAGTGGCTAATATTTTCTTCACCATTCTTCGTCCAGGTATGTAAATGCCACTTTGGTTGTTCTTATTAAATTATAAGTTTCTCCATTTTTTTTTTTTTATGTTTCTCTGGGGACATATTATTCATAATAATAACTGCCAGGTCCTTCTCATTTTCTATTTTTTTATTTCTTCTTCTCCCAATTTATATGATCCCACTATTCTTTTTTTGCTTATTCCAAATTCAATTATATTACACTTCTTAATATTGAATTCCATCCCCCACTTCCTACTCCATTCCCATACTTTATTGAGATCACCCTGTAGCGACTCACAATCTTCTTCAGTGTTCACTTTTTCAACAATTTTACATCATCCACAAAGAAGCTCATATAACTTTCAATTCCTTTATCCATATCAATAATACATATGTATATAGCAAACGTTATCGGGGGCAGAACTATTCCTTGTGGAACTCCATTTATCACTTCATCCCAATTAGAGTGTTTGTCTCTTATCACCACTCTCATTTTTCTTTCATGCAAGAAGTCTTACATCCATTTCAGCAGTTTGCCATGTATTCCTCCTGCAGTTTCTAATTTCTTTAGCAACGTCTCATGTGGCACCTTATCAATAGCTTTTTTCAGGTCTAGAAATGCACAATCAGCCCATCCATCTCTTTCTTCTATTACATCTATTAGCCTTGAATAGAAACACATTAAGTTTGTGATGTATAATTGCCTTGGATTTAGTACGTTGTTCTTTTCCAAATGCCTTACCCATCTAATTTTGATCATTCTTTCACGAATTTTAGCTATCGTACTTGTACTATACTTAGTAGGGTCTTCTTTATTTCCCCCTTTATATATTTGTACTATATTTGCTCTTTTCCAATCTTCTGGAACTTTTCCTTCTTTCAATGAACTGTTTATTAGACTGTATATTTTGTCTGTTAGTTCATTCCTGCATTCTCTCAAAATCCAGTTTGCCATTTCATCTGGTCCGTGCAATTTTCTGACATAGAGATTACTCAAGTGATTCATTATTTCATTCCTTGGTACTTCTATATCTTTCATATAGGGGACTTTCTCCTCCCACTTCATATCTCTAGGTTGTATGTTCTCCCTCGTAAGCACCGATATAAAATGCTTATTCATAATTTCTGCCATTTCTATTTCCTCTGTGCATTCAACTCCTTGTCGTTGTTTCTCTAATTCTTGTTTGCTTTTCATTTTGTTGTTTATAAATCTGTGAAATAGTTATGGTTGATCTTTACATTTTTCTATGACATCTTTTTCGCATTTTCTCTTTTCTTCTCTGCACACTTGTACATATTCATTTCTATGACTAGTATATATTTTCCATTTTTCAGGTCTTTTGTCTTTTTTCCATTTTATCCAAGCTTTATCCCTTTTGTCTTTTAACTCCCTACATCTCTTGATGTACCAACACTTTACATATTCCTTTTCTTGCTTTTATCTTGGAACATATGTATCCTCAACTGGTGCTGAAAGGATACATTTTACGGAAGTCGGGATGGTTACTCCAAACTCGTAGTAAGTTCCTTTCCTTTATTCAAAGGATTCACTTGTTTCACAATACACTGAAATTAACTACATGTCTTTTCTATTCTATACAGTTAATTGTCTGTATCACTAGCCCTTTGCACAATACCTGTCATCGCACCAACTGGTGGTCCTCCCCGGTGCGTCTCAGTTTCGTTCGGCGGAAGCGCTAGATATGCAAAATTACCAGGTGCTAGCAATTGTACTTACACTGTTTTCAATGGGAGTATTCGACCTCCCACAACCAATATTCTCATACTTAATTACTAATTACATCCCATTTATTTATTATATAATATTTCCAAGGGGGAAAAGCTCGTTGTTATTGGGTTGTTCTGTAATGTTATGAGTTGGTGGTCGACTGCACTTATAAGTGGGCGTTCGTGTGTGTGTGTGTGTGTGTGTTGCCTGGCTGTCGCGATGCTAGAGATTGCTTGGGTCAGCGAGATGTGTGTTGCATTGGACCTCGTGATGTTTAGCTCAGCAATCTCGAGACAGGAAATAGTGTGAGGTTGGGGTGGTTGGGTGAGGATGTAAGTGGGTCATATGACTTGGTGTATGCTCACGTATATATGGGACGTATACACATACTTTTCCACTCCTTTATAAATTTTTGTCAAAATATTCCATTTTCCTCCTTGTGTATTCTTTCCCAGTCTGCTTTTTGAAAGAATTCTCTTATTTTATCATTTCTATACATCAATCGTCCCTTTCTATATTGTTCGTTTTTTCATGTATTTTCCTCATTTAGTTCCAGTTCAACCAATATGTGGTCACATTTACTTATTGGTGTCTTATATTCAATCTTGTCCACTATTTTGGGTTCTGATGTGATTATTAGGTCCAGTCTCGATGGTTCTTCCTCATTTCTATACCTAGTATTCTCTTGTATCCACTGCGTCATTGTATGTTCTATAATCATATCAAGTATTTCATTTCCCCATAGGTCGTCTCCACCCTTCACTGTCATCTTTTCCCAGCAGATTTCTTTACAATTAAAGTCACCCATAATAACTATTCTTCCTCCATCTTCCATTATCTTATTTAGTGTTATCCTTGTGTCTTCTAACATATTTTTGTGTTCTTTTTCTTCCCACGAACCCGTTTTATTTACTACAAACTTTCTGCTCTTCCCACCCTTGTCCTTAACTTCCATCATAATCCATCTCTACTCTATTCTCTCCATATGTGATATTCCTCACATTTATATCCTTCTTAGTCAGGAACATAACTCCACCCCCTTGTTTTACCTCTCTGTTTCTAATCCAATGATTATATGCACCATGTCCTGCACTGTTGGGTGGTAGTGTACCTTTCAATTTTGTCTCTACAATTCCCATTATGTCCGGTTCTTTTTCCTTCAGGTAATCATTCAGTTCGTTCAAGCCTGTTATTAAGCCATCTATATTTGTGTAAGACACTTAATTTTCTGCTACTTCCATTGTGTTTTCTGTTTCCATTTTGTTTTTCTCTGCTATGAACCATTTCCTTACTTTCATATTCACTACTCTCCAATAGAATTTATCTTTTTCTGACTGTTCTTTTCTCTTTTTTTTTTTTTCTTTTTTTTTTTTTTTTTTTTTTTTTAGCTTCTAGTCTTTTTGTTTTCTCATCCTCTCTTTCCTCTTTATTTATTTTTATTTTTATCCATACCTGTTTATATTGATCACTGCCTGCTAGTTTCCCTTTTTTTGCTAAGATATTCTCTGCTGTCCTTTGTGACCTGAATTTAACCTGAATTGGTCTGGACTTATCTGTATTGTATTTCCCTATTCAATATATTTCTTCTATTTCTTTCCCTGTTTCTGGTTCATCTTCTTGAACTACTTCTAATATCTTATTTACTTTTTCCTTTTCCTCCTTTATTCTTGTAGTCCTATTTGGATTATACTTCTCTTCCATCCCTAATATAATTATACATTTCTTTCTATCCGCTCTCTTATTATATTCTCCTTCTCCCTCATCACTTTAATAACTAAGTCCTTAGTTTGTTCCTTCATCTGCTGTTCCAATATACCTCTAAATTCAATTTTATTTTCCTTTTGTACTTTTTTCCAACCACTTACCTCTTTTGCTATGGACTCTTTATTCTCTTTATTATTCCTCTTTAATTTCTCATTCTCATCCATTACTTCTCTTAACTGTCTTTTCAACTTCTATTTCTTTAGTTAGGTTATGATTCTCTTTCTTTAATTCTTCCAGTTTATCAACTCTTTGGGCAACTAGCGTTAATTGATTAAACCTAACCTGCCATGTTTCGTTAATTTCTTTTAGTTTCTCCTCTAGATTTACTAGTTGGGAAAGTCGTCATTTCCTCCCTCATTAAATCCATAGAAACAGTTATCTTCACCTTCCATTGTGCTGCTCTTATCTATATTTCTAAGTTTTACATTTTTACTAATCTCTTCGACTTCACCACTGTCGTCTGCCCCTCTCTTGTTGAAATGCCGTCTGACTTACTAGGCCCATTCGTCCCCTTCCTCATTTCCTCCCATTTTCCTCAGTAATCCCTCCCGTTCTCCTTTTTCTTCACCTTCCCACTACACCACGAACTTTCCCCTTCCCTGTTAATACAACACAGGTACTTCCTCGTCGTTGAGATCCACGAAAATTGTAGATTTTCCGGAGTCTAATCTTCGTTGTCACTTCGACCGACGTGTGTGTGTGTGTGTGCGTGCGTGCGTGTGTGTGTGTGTGTGTGTGTGTGTGTGTGTGTATGTGTGTATTCACTTTGGTCTTTGGATCACATGTTGGACTCGTGATCGACAGCTATTTCCCTGCCGGAAGAGAGGTCAGAGCTCGTATGACCGATCTATGACCTTTCACACACACACACACCCCAACTCCCCGCCCACGAGAGTCGGAGTAACGACCCGAAGCGCAGCGATACCGAAATAATTTCGGCCCTGGGCAGGATGCGAACCAGGTACTGTGGGCACCTCCGTACTGACAGTCCAGTACTCTATCAACCGCGCCACCGAGTGAGAGAGAGAGAATGTGTGTGTGTGTGTGTATTGTGTGTGTGTGTGCGCGCGCGCGCGTTTTGAGAGCTTTTGACAGGTTGGCGTAAGTGGGAGTAAGAACCACAGGACTGTTAGTCCTAGTTTACTCCCGACTAATTTTGCAGGTATGATTTCTCAAAAGAATGATGTAGGCATTTACACATTTGGAAGACCTCACTACCTCACTGCGTTGCCAGAATTGCCAGAATCGGCAACAAGTGTTGAATTCATCAAATGATATAATTATTGTTTAGAAGATAGTAATAATGATTAATTAACAGTAGCAATATACTACTACTAATAACAATAATGAAAATGCTAATAGAAACATTGGTAATAATGGCAGTAAGAAAGCAATGATAATATTAATAAAACCGATAATATTAGTCATAATAACTGATAATAACTGACCATAGAAATGATAATAATAATAATAATAATAACAACAACAACAAGTGTATCAATATAATCAAAATGAGAAAAATTATCATAATCCATAATAACAATGATAATAATAATATTAATAATGATGATAAAGATAGTAATAATAATAACAATAATAATAATAGTAATAATAATAATAACAATAATAGAAATAATAATAATAATAATGATGATGATGATGATGATAGATTGGCTGCAATTTAGGACGAGGGAATCGTATGAGAGGTACAAAGAGAAAGGAAGCTAAGCATAAGATAAAGGAAGGAAAGAGGAGAGCAGATGTGAAATGGGGTAAGGGTGTGACAGAAAATTTTGAAAGTAATAAAAAGATTATTTTGGAAGAAAATTAAAAAAAAAAAAAAAAAAGAAGCCGAATCAAGTTGAGAGGAAAAAGTAAAAGGTGCAGATGGAGAGATGATAATGGAAGAGAAGGCAGTGAGAGGAAGGTGGGCAGAGTATTTTAGGGAGTTGCTAAATGTGAAGGAGGATAGGGAGGGAAAGGTAGATGCAGTGAGAAGTGCTAAGAAAATGAGTGTGGTGAGTGAGGAAAATTGAGGAGAAATAGGAAAGGATGAAGTGAAAGCAGCTGTTAAGATGATGAGAGCAGGTAAGGCACCTGGTCTAGATGGATGCCATGCAGAATGTCTCAAGAAAGGAGGTACAGTGATGGTGGACTGGCTGGTGAGGTTATTTAATGATTGTTTGAGAGAGGGTAGAGTGCCGGAGGACTGGAGGAGTGCCTGTATAGTTCCGCTTTATAAGGGAAAGGGGGACAAGTGTGAGTGTAGTAGTTTCAGAGGGATCAGCTTGTTGAGTGCAGTTGGGAAGGCGTATGGGAGGGTCTTGGTTGAGAGGATTAGGAGAGGAACAGCGGGAATAATTGGTGAGGAACAGTGCTGTTTTAGGACAGGTAGGGGTTGTGTAGATCAGATCTTTGTGGTAAGAGAGATATATGAGAAAGGTATAGGAAAAGGTAAGGATGTTTTTGGGCTTTTATGGATCTGGAAAAGGCTTATGACAGGGTAGA
>NC_134816.1:1633681-1641181 GCF_046742065.1 Oratosquilla oratoria | reverse complement strand
CACTACTATCATTACTATTATTATTAATATCATTATTATTATTGTTATTATTATTATTATTATTATTGCTGTTGTTGTTGTTGTTGTTATCATTATTATTAACATTATCATTATTATTATTATTATTATTATTATTATTATTATTATTATTATTATTATTATTATTATTATTATTATTATCATTATTATCATTATTATTATTACTAATACTATTCTTATTATTATTACTATTTACTATTATTATTATTATTATCATTATTATTATTATTATTATTATTATTATTATTATTATTATTATTATTATTATTATTATTATTATTATTATTATTATTATTATTATTATTATTATTATTATTATTATTATTACTACTACTACTACTACTACTACTACTACTACTACTACTACTACTACTACTACTACTACTACTACTACTACTACTACTACTACTACTACTACTACTGCTACTACTGCTACTACTACTACTACTACTACTACTACTACTACTACCTTGTCTGGGGTATTGGGTGCACCCCGTCTGGTATATTAGCTGCATGTTATTGTGGCAAAGAAGCATGCAGTTGATACTTTAGGTTCTATATGGGGCGCCCCTACGGACCAGAGTCACACATTTCATTTGTGATAGAGGAAAACTCTGTTCATAGAGAAATTATGACAGTTTTGTACTACCACTGTCCCTCCGTTATGCTGTCCCCCAACCCCTTGTTACTGTTCTGTACCATTTCTCTGAATATTCATTTCCTTTTTTCGCCTAACCTGTGGTGAGGGAAAGGAATACTACCACAAAGTCTTCCCACTTGAGTCGTGAAGGGCGACAAAAAAGGGACGGGAGATGGGATTAGGAATCCTGCTACCTCTGGCCCCAAAGGGGGCATATCTAAAAAAAGTAAAGGCATAAGAGGGTCTACGAGTTTTCCAACCAGTACCCTAAGGTTAGGGTCTTTTAATATGCGTGGATGTGGTACAGATGAGAGTAAAAGGGAAGAGATAGGCAGTATGTTTGTGAGAAGATGGATGTGTTGGCTTTGAGTGAAACTAAATTGAAAGGAAGGGGCGATTACTAGTTTGGGAGTGTAGTTGGGAGGTACTCAGGAGTGAAGAGGGGACGAGAGAGAAAAGGGGTGGCTATACTAGTAAGTGAAGAGATAGGTAAACGTGTAGTGGAGTGGAAGGAGGTGTCATCAATGTTGATGTGAATGAAGGTGAAGCTGGGAAGGGAGATGTGGATTTTTGTAAGTGCGTATGGGCCTGGTAGTGAGAAGAGTGTAAAGGAAAGGGAGGCTTTTTGGGTAGATTTAAATGAGTGCATAGAGGGATTAGGGAGAAATGTCAATATAGTAGTATTGGGAGACCTTAAGGCTAGGGTAAGAAACGAACCAATTGACGGAGTGATTGGGAAGTATGGAGTTCCAGGTAAAAATCGTAGTGGAGTATTGATGGTGGAGATGTGTCTTGAAAGAGAGTTGATGATATTAAATACAGTGTTTAGGAAGAAAGTCAAGCATAAGTACACATGGGAGAGGGTGGTGGATGAAAGGGTGGGAGATCGAGCGTTAATGGACTATGTAGGGGTGACCAGGAGTATGGTAGGAAGAGTTAAGGGTGTACATGTTCTAAGGGGGGAGAGTGGGGGAATATCAGATCATTTCCTGTTGGAAGGTAAATTAAGAGTGGAGAATAAGTGGAGAAAGAGGAAAAGGGCAGAAGGTAGGGAGGTACTTAGAGTGAACTGCTTAAATGAGAAAGAAAAAGAGTATGAGTATAAGAAGAAACAGAAAGAGGAGTGGGAGGTAGTGAAGGATAGAGTAGAACTAGGAGTGGAGGAGGAATGGGGGAGGTTCAAGGAGGGAGTAATAAAGTGTGCGAGGATGGTGTGTGGAGCAAGGAGAGCGGGAGAAGATAGAAGAAAGGCTAGTGAGTGGTGGGATGAGGAAGCAAAGAAATGTGTAGAAGAGAAAAAGCAGGCATTCATAGATTGGCTACAAATTAGGACGAGGGAATCGTATGAGAGGTACAAAGTAAAGAGAAGGAAAGTTAAGCATAAGATAAAGGAGGCAAAGAGGGGAGCAGGTGTGAAATGGGGTAAGAGTATGACAGAAATTTTTGAAAGTAATAAAAAGATGTTTTAGAAAGAAATTAAAAGAGGAAAAGGAGGTGAATCAAGTAGAGAAGAAAAAGTAAAAGGTCCAGATGGAGAGATGGTAATAGAAGAGAAGGCAGTGAGAGGAAGGTGGGCAGAGTATTTTAGGTAGTTGCTTAAGGTGAAGGAGGATAGGGAGGGAAAGGTAGTTGCAGTGGGAAGCGCTAAGAAAATGAGAGTGATGAGTGAGGAAAATGGAGGAGAAATAGGGAAAGATGAAGTGAAAGCAGCTGTTAAGATGATGAGAGCATGTAAGGCACCTGGGTTGGATGGATGCCATGCAGAATGTCTGAAGAAAGGAGGTACAGTTATGGTGGACTGGCGGGTGAGGTTAGGAGAGGGTAGAGTGATGGAGGAGTGCCTGTATCGTTCCGCTTTACAAGGGAAAGGGGTACAAGTGTGAGTGTAGTAGTTTGAGAGGATTAGGAGAGGAACAGAGGGAGTAATTGGTGAGGAACAGTGTGGTTTTAGGACAGGCAGGAGTTGTGTAGATAAGATTTTTTTGGTAAGACAGATATATGAGAAAGCTATAGGTAAAGGTAAGGATTTTTTTTTTTTTTTTTTTTTGCTTTTATGGATCTGGAAAAGACTTACGACAGGGTAGAGAGGAAGGCACTGTGGGAGGTACTGCAGATATATGGGATAGGAGGAAAGCTGTTAAAAGCAGTCAAGAGTTTTTATGAGAGTAGTAGAGCTTGTGTTAGGATTAGAAATGGAGAGAGTGAATGGTTCGAGGTAAAGGTGGAACTTCGTCAGGGATGTGTTATGTCACCCTGACTGTTCAATCTTTATGTGGATGGGGTGGTGCGAGAGGTGAATGCAAGGGTAGTGGGTAGGGAGATGGAGATGGTTAAAAAAAATGGAGAAAAATGGGAAATAAGTCAGTTGTTGTTTGCTGACGACACACCGGTTGTAGCAGGATCAAAGGAGGGATTGAGGAAGTTAGTGACAGAGTTTGTGAAGGTGTGTGAAAGAAGGAAGCTAAAGATAAATGTGGGCAAATGTAAGGTGTTGAGATGTACAAGGGGAGAGAGTGACAGCAGGCTGGAAGTGAGCATTAAGGGAGAGAGACTGGAGAAGGGGATATTTTTAGATATTTGGGTGCGAATGTGGCAGGAAAGAGAGGAGTGAGGGTGGAGGTATAATGTAGATTGAGAGAAGCGAGTAAATGCCTTGGTGGATTAAAAAGTGTAATGAGAAATAGACATTTGGGAATGGATGCTAAGAGGAGGTTATATGAAGGAGTGATTGTGCCGACAGTACTGTACGGGGCAGACACATGAAACATAAGAAAGGAAGAGAGAAGGAGTTTGAATGTGTCTGAGATGAAATGATTGAGAAGTATGATGGAGGTTACTAGGCTAGATAGAGTGAGAAATGAGGAGGTGAGGAGGAGGACAGGGGTGGAAAGGGAGTTGGGAGATTGGGTTGATGAAAGGGTATTAGGATGGTTTGGACACATGGAAAGAATAGGTGAAGAAAGATTAGTAGAAGAGGTGTGGAAGGCAGAGGTGGAAGGAGTGAATATGAGGGAGCGACCTAGGATGAGATGGATTGATGGGGTAAAAGGGGCATTACAAAAGAGAGGAATGTCTGTTGAGGAAGGATGGGAGAGGACAGAAGATAGGGGTGAATGGAGAAGGGTTGTGTATAGATGATGTTGTGACGTATAAGAGGGAGTGGGTGGGGGATATGGGGTGAGGAAGTGTGTATGAGAAATTTGACGCAGCCCGAAGCGATTTCTCCCAGTCTTCTCCTTTTCTGCAGGAGGGGACGGAGAGGGGGGTCGCCGAATTAATGAGGCGGCCTTGCTGTGGATGTGCTGTGTCTTGTGACACTGCTTCTGACCCAGGGCAATGGACAGGATGCAGAGATGATCCGTCATCCAGGAGGTGCTAAGATGAGAGGGAGGGAGGAGGGTGGAGAGGAGTGGAATATGTAAGGAATGGAATGGGTGGGAGTGGTTTCAATGCCTTTTTCTTTTTGACTACCCCCCGTGTAAAGGGGAAAAATCCTATGGTATATCAATGTATATATTATTATTATTACTATCAGTATCATTATCATTAGTAGTAGTAGTAGTAGTAGTAATGGTTTGAATGTGTCTGAGATGAAATGATTGAGAAGTATGATGGAGGTTACTAGGCTAGATAGAGTGAGAAATGAGGAGGTGAGGAGGAGGACAGTGGTGGAATGGGTGGGAGTGGTTTCATTGCCTTTTTCTTTTTTACTACCCCCCGTGTAAAGGGGAAAAAGCCTATGGAGTTTCGTAGAATTTGGACGTGTGTGCGGACGTGTGTGTGCGTGGCTCCCGTGTTTTTTGGGATTTTATCGCGCCGGGGGAGTGCCAAAGGAGGGGATAGGTTTGGCTCACAGATGCAGTTACTAGCTGAGCCAGTGGCAGCCACAATTAGGAAAACAAATTTGAAATTTGAAAGGAAAAATCGAAATGCCCGAGGCCCGAGGCCGAGCTTGTTTATAAGTTGAACAAGGGTGCCAGTGTGGCCGTGTTTGAGGGGTCAGAAACCACCTACCCCTCCTTCCCCCTCCCCCAAACAGACCTCGCACGCCGAGTAAACGGCTTTGGACGGGTAAACCTCCTCCTCCTCCTCCCTGCTCCTCCCTCCTTCGTATACTTCTCTTTCTTCTCTTTCCGATCTTATTTCCATCTCTTTCTTATCCTTCCGATTTTATTCCCGAACTTTTAACCATCCTGACTTTATTGCTCATCGTGCTAAAGGCAGAAAGGATAAACCTGGCACAGAGAAGAAATCTTAAATGACGTGTTTAAATCCCTGAGTGGGGCCGAAGTGTTGTTGCGAGTACGCGTATTTAAATGTCTCCAGTTCAAGAGTTTGTAATTAGTGCCGTGAATAGTTTATACACGTGAAAATTTACGACATGGCGCCAGGGATGACCGGTATGCTTTTAGCCATGCTGGGAGCGGTCTTGCTGATTAACGTAGCTGCAAGTGGTCAACCTTCATACGTTGCAGTGGGCATTCCTGGTTACTCTCCACTTCTCTCTAACATTGGGGTGAGAGACAGAACCTCTAGGATCTCTTTTAACCACCATACTCTCTGTCAGTTCCTTCCCCCCGCCTACCTCAACAACAGAAGTCAGAAAGTGGCGTCGGATTCGATTAGCTAAACAAAGGGGAAGTTCTCATATAACACCGAAGAAAAAAATCAACACTTCCAAGCTTCTGGTGTCCTACGCCCTTCTTCTCTGTGGTGATATACATCCCTGCCCTGGCCCAGCTGCAACGAGAGTCCCAAAACACCCATGTGTAAGCTGTCTAAAAGGAGTCCGTCGCAATAGCAGAGCCATCAGCTGCAAATCATGTGGGGAATGGACTCACATCAAGTGTTGTGGAATTTTTCTCGAGACCTACAATGCTGCCCTGGTGAATGAGGACATTCTCTACTTCACTTGCAATGGGTGTACACTCAATGAACTACCAGGAGCCCCCTTGTACGATGGTGAGGTTGACCCTTCACCTGTTAACCCCGATCGATGTGCCTCGCCCCAGTCAACACCCGGGGGTGATTTTAACTGCTTCAACAAGCGGGGCCTCCACTTCGTACACTTGAATGCCAGAAGCCTTCTACCTAAGATAGACGAGTTCCGTCTACTTGCGCGGCGGACCAGGGCAGCAGTCATCGGTGTCACCGAAACTTGGCTAGGCAGTACCATCTCCGACTCGGAAATTGCGATTCCGGGTTATAGTGTTGTGCGTAATGATAGAAAGAGGACCGGAGGAGGGGTATGTACATTCATATACAACGATTTAGCATTCAACCCCCGTACAGACCTTATGAGTAACGATGGGCTCGAAGCTGTGTGGGTAGAAATACAGTATTGTTACCTAAATCGCATCCCATTTTATGCGGGGTCTGTTACAGACCACCGAAACAGGTGTCCTTCTATAGCGCATTAGAATCTACCTGTTTCAATCGGGTCAATATGCATGACCAAGAAATTATTATCTTAGGTGATTGTAATACGAATCTGGCAAGTACAAATAACAACCTTATTAAGGCAATGAGAGACTTGCTAATATCTCATGGCTGAGCTCGAACAAGCGAAACCTTTTAGATAAGCTCAGTGGGTCATGAGGTAACCTCTACAGCCATACATCTGTCAGAAGACCCAAACAAAAATTAGAAGTCGCAAGTCGCTAAAAGTCGGGTTCATAGGTCAATTCACCGAGAGAGCCAAAGCTAACCGCAAACCGCCCGCTGACCCCTCCCTTAATATACAATCCTTATCCCTATGCACCTTCTCGTCTCCATCTCTCCTTTATCCCTATCTCTCTCTCTTCTTTCGTATCCTCTCCCCTTCCATCTATTTACCTTTCCCCTCACTCATACTCTATCCCCCTATTCTCTCTCTCTCTCTCTCTCCCTCCCTCTCTCTCTCTCTCTCTCTCTCTCTCTCTCTCTCTCTCTCTCTCTCTCTCTCTCTCTCTCTCTCTCTCTCTCCCTGTCTCTCTCTCTCCCTCTCTCTCTCTCTCTCTCTTTCTCTTTCTCTCTCTCTCCTTCTTTATCCGTCTGTCTACCTCTCCCACTCTATTTCTCCTTCTCTTGCCTCCTCTTTCTCTTCATTTACTCCTCTCATCGTTACTATTTCTCCCTCAAAATCCTCCCCCTCTATGTCTCTGGCTTTCTCTCTCTCTCTCTCTACCAATCTATCTATCTATCTATATATCTATCTATCTCTGCCTCTCTCTCTCCCTCACGCTGTCTCTTACTTTCTCATCCCCTCCTATTACCCATCTCCTACTCCCCTTAATCTTTCACCCCCTCCTATTACCCACCTCCTCCTACTCCCCTTAATCTCTCATCCCCTCCTATTACCCACCTCCTTCTACTCCCCTCCTGACCCCCTCCCCCATCTCCCTCTCCTGTCCTCCCCATCCTCCGCCTCCTTCATGTCGCTTCACTTCCCTTAGCGTTTCTTTCCTACTGCTCCTCCTGAATCTATATCTATCATAGGTAACTACCATCGAATCTCACGTCCTGGTTTCCTCTCCATAGCTGCCCCTCGCATTATACATGCGCAATTGCAGTCGCGGGCACCCGTACCTCTCTATCCCTCCTTTCCAAGTGATTGATATATAAATATTAGTGTGTGAGATTGTGTATGTATATATATGTATGCATATATATGTATGTGCGTGTGAGTGTGTGTGTTTGTGTGTGTGTGTGTGTGTGTGTGTATACATATAGATGTATGTATCCCACGCTCTCTCCCAGACCTGCATGAGTTCTCTCAGACAAACACGAGGGGAAACTGCGATCTATCATGTGGGAGCTGGACACTGGTAAGCCAGGGGACG
>NC_134816.1:1618681-1623681 GCF_046742065.1 Oratosquilla oratoria | reverse complement strand
GGTGGAGAAAGGAGGAGACTATGGTCTTCAGCGTCTGTACATGAACCTTGGCGGCGTCATCTTTACTCCATTATCTGGAATGCTTATCGATTCCATTTCAGCTTCTTCCGGAAAAGAAGACTTCCGGTACGTGAACTGTTTTTCTTTTTTTTCTCGGTATTTCAAGAGCTTTCATGATAGTTGCGGGAATAACATGAGTGTAACCAGCGTGATCACAGAAACCAACACTTGCCTGACAGACCTTTGAAGGTTAGTCGGAATGTTACATGACCATTATGAAACAAGGAAGACCATATGCAAGTGGATATGTCCGACCATGAGCTCTTTTGAGTAAAACTTACAAAGGATTACAAAGGAAGAGCATGCCGAAAGGATCTTTTGGTCTATAATAGATAGATAATGATAAATAATAAACAGATATCAATTTTTCACAAAAGTTTTGTTTTTCTTCATTTTTTGAGTGTTTGCAATGCAATTTTTTGCACTGGTTCCAAATATGTACTTTTTTTTCTACCATCGACCAGTTTAGTGATATAGAAAATTATACTAATATGAAGAAATGTTTGGGGTACCGAAAACACAATTGTCGTTTACAAATTTCCTTTTTTCAGATTTATACTATAAATATTGACGTTCTTGACCATGGATATAAGAGGCTGTAGGAATTCACCAAATTCATTCTGTTTTGTGTGTAGTTTCTATGTTGGACCTAAACATGTACCACATAAAATTGTGAAAAGTGCGAAGTACTGGATTGCTTATAGTCTGTACTTTGGAATGAGTATGGGTGACCAAGAAAAATACATGGGACCCTCATGTGATATGTGTAAGCTTTCGATCAAATTTAGATGCATGGCTGAGAGGTGCAAGAAAAGCAATGCTATTTGCTGTGCTAAGTTTGGCGAGACCCAAAAAATTATCACGATGATTGCTACTTTTGCATGGTTGTCATATCAAAGTACAGGAAAGCTAAGGAAAGAAAATCTCTCCCATATCCCAGCATTTTATCCTCTATTGCATCTGTGCCACATGATACCTCACTGGTTTTACGGCCACCAGAAAATGTAAGCAAATCTTATCAAATTGTGAACTCTATTCTTTGTAATAGAATCAATATTGAAATCCTCCAAACATCTAGCTATGTTTTCTTGTAATGCTATCAAAACATACTCGTACCACTCATCTTTGTGATAAATGCATTTTTTCTTCAGGTAGAGAATATGATGGAGGTCTCATCAGGAGAGTGGGAAGGTTATGACAATGAAAAAAGGACGAAAATTTTAAGCCATGACTAAGTACCTGCCCACGCTTTCCAAATCATCGTAAACTGGATAAGCTCATCAGGGACTTGGACCTCGCTAAGTCAAATCTGAGTTTTTAGCATCCAGACTGAGTAAATGGAATCTGTGGGGGAGGACTAGATCAACATCTTACAGGGAGCGCCATGAGGAATTCGAAGTATACTTTGATATAAATGAGGATCTCTGCTTCTATGAATATATTAATGGCTTATTTACAGCTATTAGAATTGATCATAACCCTGAAAAGTGGCGACTGTCCATAGATAGTTCTACAAAAAACCTCAAAGCTGTTTCACTACAGAACGAGAATCAGTATCCATCCCTGCCTACAGCATACTTGGTACAGATGAAAGAATATGACAATGTAAAAAGGCTTCTCGAGAAGGTAAACTATGATGACTTTAAATGGGATATTTTGGTGATTTCGAAATGCTCGCCTTCTTACTTGGATTACAGGGTAGGTACACCAAGTATTCAGGTTTTCTTTGCCTATGGGTCGGGCTGATAATGAACACTACCAGATGGTGGAGTGGCCCCCTCGAGATGACTTGCAGCCAGGAAGACTCAATGTTATTAGACAGTCTCTTGTAGAGCATGCCAAAGTGCTGCTACCCCCACTTCATATAAAGCTTGGTTTTGTCAAACAGTTTGTGAAAGCATTAGATCATGATGGAAAAACATTTCAAAAGATTCGTTTACTCTTTCCAAAACTATCAGAGGCCAAATTTATGGGTGATATATTTACTGTTCCGCAAGTAAGAAAAATGTTGAAGTTAATGTAACTTGAGAATGCAGTGAGTGATGTCGAAAGAGAGGTATGGTATAGTTAATGGATTCCTTGGTCATAATAAAAACCCAAACTACAAGCAGCTCATGGCAAAACTTTTGGAGAATTATAAGACCTTAGGATGTAGAATGTCATTAAAGGTGCACTTTTTGCAATTACATTTGAATCTTTACGTAAAAACTTAGGTGGAGTGAGTGAAAAGCATGGTAAGAGGTTCCATCAGGACACTGCTGCAATGGAGAAAAGATACCAAGGAAGATGGGACATTGTTATGGGAGACTATATATGATCACTGGTACGTAAAAATCAAGGAGCTCAGAATAGGGAATCACGCTCATCAGTGCATTTCTAGCGGGGTCTTATAACCGTATCGCATGTTTTTATACTTACATTTTCTCATTAGTTTAAAAAGGGAAAACAAGGTCAACATATCAGCTACTATTTATAGACAATGTGAACATGTTAGATATAGTGTACTATCGTAGTTTAGTATAGTTTGTTTTGTATAAAAATATTCAATTATCTTTTGAAATACCGATGGTATGCAATTTTCAATAGTATTTCTAAAACAACCTTAGAAACACTAATGACATATAAAGAAACAAAACTTATGTTACCCAGTGTAATAAATAATAAGTAGATAGATAATAGTTATCTATAATAGATAATAAATAGATAAATGATAAACAATAAACAAATAGATAAAAAAAAATAAATAATAATGAAATTTAATGACTAAATTAAATGGTAGATATTATAGCATCTTGCTTAGGTGTTTGTCTGAATGAATCTTAGAACTTCAAGCTGTACTACAATGCACTGCCTCTGCAAGAAGTTTATTCCATTCATTGACTGCACGGCTTGCTAAGTTGTTTCTATCCACTTCCAATTTAAATCTACTTCTTGACAGTTTGAGAGCATTATTTATTGTCTGATTTGCATTCACTTATGATGTTATCAATTCGCTTTAGTCTTAAAGACCTATATCGAATTACCCCTAAGTCTACGCTTGAAAAAAGGACGAAAATTTTAAGCCATGACTAAGTACCTGCCCACGCTTTCCAAATCATCGTAAACTGGATAAGCTCATCAGGGACTTGGACCTTGCTAAGTCAAATCTGAGTTTTTAGCATCCAGACTGAGTAAATGGAATCTGTGGGGGAGGACTAGATCAACATCTTACAGGGAGCGCCATGAGGAATTCGAAGTATACTTTGATATAAATGAGGATCTCTGCTTCTGTGAATATATTAATGGCTTATTTACAGCTATTAGAATTGATCATAACCCTGAAAAGTGGCCACTGTCCATAGATAGTTCTACAAAAAACCTCAAAGCTGTTTCACTACAGAACGAGAATCAGTATCCATCCCTGCCTACAGCATACTTGGTACAGATGAAAGAATATGACAATGTAAAAAGGCTTCTCTATGATGACTTTAAATGGGATATTTTGGTGATTTCGAAATGCTCGCCTTCTTACTTGGATTACAGGGTAGGTACACCAAGTATTCAGGTTTTCTTTGCCTATGGGTCGGGCTGATAATGAACACTACCAGATGGTGGAGTGGCCCCCTCGAGATGACTTGCAGCCAGGAAGACTCAATGTTATTAGACAGTCTCTTGTAGAGCATGCCAAAGTGCTGCTACCCCCACTTCATATAAAGCTTGGTTTTGTCAAACAGTTTGTGAAAGCATTAGATCATGATGGAAAAACATTTCAAAAGATTCGTTTACTCTTTCCAAAACTATCAGAGGCCAAATTTATGGGTGATATATTTACTGTTCCGCAAGTAAGAAAAATGTTGAAGTTAATGTAACTTGAGAATGCAGTGAGTGATGTCGAAAGAGAGGTATGGTATAGTTAATGGATTCCTTGGTCATAATAAAAACCCAAACTACAAGCAGCTCATGGCAAAACTTTTGGAGAATTATAAGACCTTAGGATGTAGAATGTCATTAAAGGTGCACTTTTTGCAATTACATTTGAATCTTTACGTAAAAACTTAGGTGGAGTGAGTGAAAAGCATGGTAAGAGGTTCCATCAGGACACTGCTGCAATGGAGAAAAGATACCAAGGAAGATGGGACATTGTTATGGGAGACTATATATGATCACTGGTACGTAAAAATCAAGGAGCTCAGAATAGGGAATCACGCTCATCAGTGCATTTCTAGCGGGGTCTTATAACCGTATCACATGTTTTTATACTTACATTTTCTCATTAGTTTAAAAAGGGAAAACAAGGTCAACATATCAGCTACTATTTATAGACAATGTGAACATGTTAGATATAGTGTACTATCGTAGTTTAGTATAGTTTGTTTTGTATAAAAATATTCAATTATCTTTTGAAATACCGATGGTATGCAATTTTCAATAGTATTTCTAAAACAACCTTAGAAACACTAATGACATATAAAGAAACAAAACTTATGTTACCCAGTGTAATAAATAATAAGTAGATAGATAATAGTTATCTATAATAGATAATAAATAGATAAATGATAAACAATAAACAAATAGATAAAAAAAATAATAATAATGAAATTTAATGACTAAATTAAATGGTAGGTATTATAGCATCTTGCTTAGGTGTTTGTCTGAATGAATCTTAGAACTTCAAGCTGTACTACAATGCACTGCCTCTGCAAGAAGTTTATTCCATTCATTGACTGCACGGCTTGCTAAGTTGTTTCTATCCACTTCCAATTTAAATCTACTTCTTGACAGTTTGAGAGCATTATTTATTGTCTGATTTGCATTCACTTATGATGTTATCAATTCGCTTTAGTCTTAAAGACCTATATCGAATTACCCCTAAGTCTACGCTTGAAAAAAGGACGAAAATTTTAAGCCATGACTAAGTACCTGCCCACGCTTTCCAAATCATCGTAAACTGGATAAGCTCA
>NC_134816.1:1518681-1611181 GCF_046742065.1 Oratosquilla oratoria | reverse complement strand
ATCCAATCGACAGTGCGTCTTTAGTATGTATGTATATATATATATATATATATATATATATATATATATATATACATGATTTCAAGAAATCTACAGCGACAATGGCGTTGTTGAGTTTATATTGGAGCTTTAATTTCTCTCGTGCAACAAGTTTCTGTGGTGGTTCCAAATAGCTGAGAAGGTGTCCAAAAGACATTAGGTGCGGTTTTCTCTTTTTTAATTCTCCTATACGTATTTCGACCTTACTCGGTCATCCTCAGGGAGGGAGTAACAATAGTTGGTGATTACATAGGTTTAAATACAGGCCGTACATTGGCCGAACACTGGGAGAGGTCATTTCATGTAGCCGTGATCCGTAGCGCTGCGTACGTGGAAGTAGCAACTTCCTTGTGGATTGTGGAAAGGGGTGTTATTGTTTGTGTTATGTGCGTCTACTGCTTGGGAGTGTGGTTGTGGGCATGAGTTGTATGTTAATGGAAGGTTTCTCGATGTATATGTTCACTGCTTCGGCCATCTTAAGGCGAAGGGGGTCGTGAGCTTTGTAGATTATTTTAGTGTTTTCGTTTAGTGTTTGTCTGGTGATGGTGGTTTTGTGTTCTTTTGTCATATGTGTTTTGATGGCGCCATTCTGGAGGTGGTATGTGAGTCTTTTGGAGAGGGTCATAGAAGTCATGCCAATGTATGAGGAGGTGCGGTGCTGACAATCACCGACAGGGCAATCAAACTTATACACGACGTTGACTTCTTGTAGAGGAGGGTTGGGGGGCTGGCTGTTGTTCTTAATAACCAGGGTGTGTGTTTTGGAGGTTATGTAGTATACGATTAGGCGTATCTTATTGTCTGGGTTGTTGGGTCGAATGTTACGTGTGATAATATTTCGAAGTGTTCTTTCGTCTTCTTTGTAGCCGGTGTTCATATGTCCTTTGTAGTACAGGTCAAAACTACTCTTGTTTTTTCAGGAATGTGCTCCGGCATCTTGGAGACATTTCTCTTCTGGTTCCTGGACGACCTCGGGGCCAATAAGAGTCTCATGGGTCTGACGGTGACCGTAGGGCTCTTGGCAGGTATCCCCATTCTCGCCGTCTCTGGCTGGATAGTGGATCGCTTTGGCCATGTTGTCACCATCATTTTCAGCTTTTTTGTCCTCTGTGTCCGACTTGTAGGTAAGTATGTGGACACCAAGAGTAAGAGTAAGTATGCATTTCTCTACGTTTACTTCTCTTTTAGAAAAAGTGTTTCCCTCAGTTGGCTAGAATTATAGCAAAATTCAGCTAAATGGTGTTTCGAGATATGGTTTATCTCGTCCTTACCAAAGGATTACCACATATCTTACTAAACTTTCTTGCAAATAGCCAAGATAAAACAAAAATGTCTCGCTGCCAAGAAGGTTACAAATGATTACAAAGGCGAAGCATGCCGACAGGAGACCTTTTGATCCATAACTAGGTCGGATGCAAAAAAAATATAATAATGATAAATAGATAAATGAAATAAATAAAAATTATGATAATATAAATAATAATAAATGAAATAAATAAATGAATAGGAATAGTTAAATAATAAACAATCAGGTAAATAGTAAATAATAAACTGACAGATAACTAATTATAAATGAAAATCAAGCAAATGATAATAAACAAACAGACAAATAATTATAAACAAATAATATAAAATAAATGGTACTCATTACAGCATCTTGCTTAGGTGTTTATCTAAATGAATCTTAAAGCTTCAAACTGAACTACATTGCACTGCCTCTGCAGGAGGTTTATTCCATTCATTAACTACACGGTTGGCGAAGTTGTTTCTACCCACTTCCAAATTAAATCTATTTCCTGACAGTTTGAGACCATTATTTCTTGTAGGATTATCATTCAGTGTGAAAATTTTGCCACTATTGATGTTGTCAACTCCCTTTAGAATCTTAAAAATCTGTATCAAGTCACCTCGGAGTATACGCTTTTTTTCTTTTGTCCTTTTTTTTTTATAGAGAAAACAGATTTATGTTTCAGTCGATTTTCGTATGATTTATTTTTGATATTTGGAATCAGTTTTGTGGCTCGCCGTTGTACTTTTTTCCAATCTTTCATTGTCTGTAATGAGATTTGGTGACCATACGGAAACAGCATATTCCAAATGTGGACGAATTAACAATTTATATAGCTTGTTAATGAGAGATGGACTTTTGAAGTCAAAAGATCACTCAATCACTTCTAGAATCTTATTTGCTTACTCAGAGGTTGAAATACTCTGCTTAGATGATTTGAGATTATTACTGATAATTACGCCGAGATACTTTTCACTATCCACTTTTGTTAACGAATTTCCAAATAACTTGTAATCGTACTTACTGTTAATTCTACTTGTGTAAAATTTCATTAGCCACTTTTCAGGCCATTGCTGTAGTTTATCTACGGTAAATCTTTTTGAATATCTAATTGATTCAAGTGATCATTTGCCATTCCGCACAGTTTTGTATCATCAGCAAATTTGGAGACAATAGATTTTAGTCCGTGGTCTATACCATTTATATATTCTATGAATTATCCTAATTCGAGATGACTGTTCTAGAATTCGAGTTAGTTACACAAGAACTTTTCCGTCTGAATCAATGCTAGCTATAATTTATCAAACAGTTACTTTCTAAATGATGTTCGATAGCATCTCTGATGATAGTTTCCATCATTTTTCCTGCGATTGAATTCAAGCTTATAGGCCTGTAGTATTCTAGGTATTTTCAGCGCCTTAGCAAAGTGATTACCAAGCAACTTAAAGACCTCGTCTAGTTTAATTCTCATGGTATCCTCTCATCTGAATAGAATCTTGCAGTGTTACCAGAGTATATGAAACCCGTCAGATGGGTTGACTTTCTCAAACTATTCCTCTGGTACGCAAACTTCAATGATTTATTTCATTCAGACCAACGCCAGTCGATATAATTCGTATCGAAGCTAGGTGGTGATAACACCGCTATTCCCTGTTCAGGGTAATCTTGAAAGCTGTCCCACTTCCTGCGGGATACTCCTTAAAACTGCAAAATACTTGCCCCTCCTAATGCTAGGTATTGTACTCTGTGTCACCTAAACAATATTTACTCTTCCTTCTGCAGGATAATCTTTAGAGTTGTCCTTCCTCTTACAGGATATTCCCTCATCCATAATCCGTGGCACGTAATGCCCTTCGAGGCTCTGGAATGTTTCTCAGTGTCCCTGGTTATGGCTGTCTCTGCCACCTACGCCGCCTTTCTCTCCGGCAGGGACACCGTCGTCACGCTGCAGGGCCTCCAGCAAGGGTTTCATTACGGAGTCGGTAAGGCGTACACACCATTCTTCGTTATCGAAGGTGGCAAGTCTCACCCAAGATTTTAAATGATATTCACATTAAACATCTTGTTTTTCACAATCATCGGAAAATAATTACTTACCGCCATATCATTGTCCTCGATGTTCTTTTCATATCGACTCGAACAACCTCCTGGTCTGTGAAGCGCAAGTGCAATCTCGTCTCGCTTTTTCGAAGGCTTCTCCTCTGAGTTGTCTTTGATTGAAGATCTGATCCAAACATTCTCTTACTTTGTATGTATATACATATGTGTATATATACAAACATGCACATATATACATATACATATAAATGTACATATACAAATACATATACATATACGTATACATATACATATACATATACAAATACATATACATATACTGTACATATACATATACATATACATTTATATATACATATACATATACATATACATATACATATGCATTACAAAGGCGAAGCATGCCGACAGGAGACCTTTTGATCCATAACTAGGTCGGATGCAAAAAAAATATAATAATTATAAATAGATAAATGAAATAAATAAAAATTATGATAATATAAATAATAATAAATTAAATAAATAAATGAATAGGAATAGTTAAATAATAAACAATCAGGTAAATAGTAAATAATAAACTGAAAGATAACTAATTATAAATGAAAATCAAGCAAATAATAATAAACAAACAGACAAATATATATCGAAATAAACACCATGTGAATCCGGAGTCTTTCTTAGTACGACGTTTCGGTTGGTACAGCCTTTTCAGGTACATAGTCGTAATACACATGACTCATATTAGATAAGAAGAATTAAGGGAACGGGGGGGGGGAGGAAGTGAGGTAGGGGAGGTGGTTATTGAATATTAGGAGAGGTTAAGGAGAAGGTGGACCAAATGTCTACGAACAGGAAAGGTTAAAGATAAGATGGAACAATTGGCTGAGTGAAGGACATTAGCTCACAACCAAGGAACAAAAGGAAGAAGAAAATAAGAAGGGTGGGCAAATGTCTACTGGGGGGAATTTTGGAGGGCAACTAGGGATAGCTTAAAATTTTGTGGGCAATGGGTATTAAAGGAATTAAGTGGGGTGAGATATTGAACATGCCCCTGTTTTGTTCAATTGTGTTGGTTCCATGTATGATGGCTGCTTCTACACATTTTCTACGGATCTTGTCGGGTTCATGTACTAGAAGTTATGCATTTTCTCAGTCCATCAAGTGGTCGTTACTGTTCCTGTGTGCAACACACCCGTTGGTGATGACATCATGGCGGACATCGTATCGGTGTTCTCGTATCTGTGTTTTTAGATCACGTAATGTTTCCCAAATGTAGGATTTTTCACATCCCGCGC
Source organism: Oratosquilla oratoria (assembly GCF_046742065.1). Taxonomy (NCBI): domain Eukaryota; kingdom Metazoa; phylum Arthropoda; class Malacostraca; order Stomatopoda; family Squillidae; genus Oratosquilla; species Oratosquilla oratoria. The sequence continues at coordinate 1,606,501 of NC_134816.1, read as the reverse complement.
ACGGAATCCGATAAACACCAGCTTTATTGCTCAGTGTTTTGCCGGTGTTTATTTTCATCCTCGTGATGTCTTTAATTGTCCTACTGGTCTGGCACACTACTTCCAAGTTGGTGTTTTTTAGCATACGAGTCAGGTTGGTGGCGACGTCGCTTGTTGGTAACACGTTATATAAATTTAATATAGTTTGCTTTATACATCATAATCGAAATGTCTATATATGTCACAAAAACATTAAACTCTTAAAAGTGTTATTCCCTCAGTATACTGATGCCAGTTACTTTTTTATTTTATTTTTTCTCTCATTTATAGGGAATGGACTTGGTAACCTTGTTGCTGGCTTCCTTTTAGAGCCCCTAGGTACCAGATGGACCTTCCGATTAGTGGGGCTCGTTCTTCTTGCTTTTTGCATCATGTACTTCGCCTTGTATGTTGCCTTCTTTAGGAAGGATTATCTTCAAAGGTTCGAGGAAGAAAAAGAAGAAAGGGCCAAAAAGAAAAACGAAGACTTAAAACTCAACGAATCAGAAGAGAAGAATGATGAATCCCAAAGTAAAAAAAATTAAAGAAATGCTGGAAATGTATGAGGAAAGATGAACGAAGATGTATTTTTTTTTGGAGTGTGGAACGTGGTGCACCAATGGCGTTATTTCACAACGGTAGTGCATTTTAGAGGTACAACTGATTATATGCCGTGATCACGAGTTAGGGTGACGAAAAAAGATAAATAAAAATCGAGTTAGTCGATCGTCTCATTCCATCAAAGCTTTGTTTCTGAATTGAACTGATTCCCTGCTGTGATCTCAATGCAGATGGTATTGGTGTAAACTTGGTAAGATTTCCTTGTACCCCCTATAATCCTGGTTCATACAATTTGCTACAACAAGCTTTCATGCAGCCACCCTTCCCAATCCATACAACTTTCGACAGGTTCGATCAACTTACCCCAGCCATGAATATATATATACATATATATATATATATATATATATATATATATATATATATATATATATATATGTGTGTGTATGTGTGTGTGTGTGTGTGTGTGTGTGTGTGTGTGTGTGTGTGTATGTGTGTGTGTGTGTGTGTGTGTGTGTGTGTGTGTGTGTGTGTGTGTGTGTGTGTGTGTGTGTGTGTGTGTGTGTGTGTGTGTGTGTGTGTGTGTGTGTGTGTGTGTGTGTGTGTGTGTGTGTGACACACACAAAGACAGATGAATGGTATTGTGGTGAGGCAAAGAAAGAGAACTGTTGGATATTTATTACCGACATTTTATCCTCACCAGGACTTCTTCAGAGTACGTACAGTTACAGAAATATCGACACCTCATATATCTTAACTGAAGAATACCTCGTTCCTCCGCGGTCGATCGCACTTCTCACCCAAAGGAACAAGCAGCTTACCGTTCTAATCAATTCAATCAACCCATCCTAATGGTAGTTACTTGGATGGGAGGCGATGTATGTCGTTTCAATTATTTTTCTCCTCTCTTTTGTTAGTCCTTTTTGGAGCGTCTCTATTTCATCCCAATCCGGTAAGTGGCCATGATTGTAAACGTGGACCACTTCTATGTTGATCAAGCTTGTCACCATTTCTACTGTATGTTAAGAATGATCTATTCTCATTATGTAGTCATTTTTATTATATGGGAAAAATTAATTGTCATATAGTGGCAATGTTCTCTTAGATCCTTTTTATCAGTTTGTGTGTGATTAAAACAACTTGGAATATGGATAAATTTTATTTTATTTGTATTTTTTGCACATGCTTATCCAATTACATAAGTGCTTGATACAAAAATATTCATTTGACTTACGCTCTAAATCAAAATTTTCAAAAGAAAATCACAATATTGCAGCTTGAGCCGATATTTGTATTTGTTAATCAGTATGGTGGTCATTTGCCAAGGAACATCTTGGTAGATGGTCAACAATTTAGATTAGTTACAGTTATTACTAACGTGCTCTAATTTATTCCCAATAATTACACGTTTCCATTTTCTATGATGATTATTTATATTGGTATTCAGGATTGTAACGTTATGTCAACTTTTCCATTATTCGAAGTATCATATTATCTTTAATGTTCTATTTACTATTTGATGTTACATTTTTTATTATCCAAAGTTCCTGTTTTACAAATGTTGTTTATATTAACCTTTAAACATTTATCTAATTGTATCACATGATTTTTTAAATGAATTAATAAAATATTTAGATATTACTGTACTGACTTTAGAATTATACATTGATACTTCAAATGCTTTAATAAAAGTCATCGTATTGTTGGTCACGTCCATAATTTCTCATTTAATATAAGGCTTATGTGAAGATATAAATATATATGCAACATCGAATTTTGCAAGTCCTTTTGGATCATCAAAATATTTTGCAACCAATATTAGTTGATATTTTAATCATTTCATTGGTAATTACATCAAACAATGCCAATGACATACTAAAACCAATATCTTGGCCAGGATAATATGTACAGTATATGATATATATATATATTCATACATATATATATATATATAACTTTTTAATCTAATAGATATAAGGTCAGTCATTTTATGAGAAAACGAAAATATTAATGGCCCCATGCTTACGACAAGATTAATTAAAGATTAATGGAATAATAAAGTGCATTCGATTATAGAATACCTGAGGTCTCGAGTACTAGCCAGATCAGCACCGAGTCCAATGTCCAAAAGAATTGTTATTGCATGTTAGGGATACCAAGTTTGGTGAGTGAGGGGGCTAAGTATGGCAATGAATTGTAGTGATACATGTCGACAGGTGACTTTACACACACACACACACACACACACACACACACACACACACACACACACACACACACACACACACACACACACACACACACGGGGCTGAAATAATATCAGTATCGCAGCGCTGAGGGGTGTTACTCCAACTCTCGTGGGCGGGGAGTTGGGGGTGTGTGTGTGTGCAAGGTCATAGCGTTACCCATAGATCGGACCTACGAGCTCTGAGCTCTCTTCCAGGAGGGAAATAGCTGTCGATCACGAGTCCAACACGTGATCCAAAGACCAAGTGAATACACACACACATACACACACACGCACGCACGCACGCACGCACGCACACACACACACACACACACACACACACACACACACACACACACACACACACACACACACACACACACACACACACACACACACACACACACACACACACACACACACACACACACACACACACACACACACACACACACATGACTTCCCCTCCCCAGTATATAATCCAATGTTTCCCGTGTAAGATTGTCAATTTTGGATTATGTAACTGTGTAAAACTGATTCATTTTTATTACTCTGATGATGACTCCATGTATTCGAAACGTTGATTAAAATGGAAGACTTTAGAGGACTTGCCTTTGCTCATACTGCTGAAGGAAGATCTAGTCAGAAAAATTGAGGACATATGGAGGATTAAATATATTTGATAATCATTACGGGATCTAGAATGTTTGAGTTTCTTATAAACTTGTCTCTCTTTTTTATACTTCTTTCCGTTTCTTTATCAAGTCATTTTAATTGAGATTCATTCACAATTCACCTCTTCTTAAGTGATCTTGTTTTGAAATATTTCCACATGTATTTCACTGTTTTTCAATTAATATCAACTTCCAGTGTGTGATCCAAAACTCTTGTTGTAAGCTTTTCTGAAGTCTGGTAATATAGATATGTAATTGTGACTGTGGTCACTAGACACAATAAATGATCATATTTTTGTGGCTAGCAATCAATATGGTTGGTTTATTTTGTCTTGTGTATTTCTTAGAGGCTGCATTAAATGATTGTCACAAAGACTATCTACACCGCCGTGCCTAGTAGGCCACTCAAATAATGTCAGTAAGATTTAAATCTTCAATTATCAACTATTTCTTGGAACAATAAGGGGTTACCCTTCTATATCTCACTCTTATATCTATCTTTGGTCCGTTTATACTCGTAGAGTTAATTGAACCCATAAGTGTAATTTTTTTTTCACACTCCCAAGTTCATAAGTATTGATATTGTATTTGACAAATGATAATTATTTTTCTTGTGATATCTCTCCTGACGAAAAAAGAAAAAGAAAACAGGAATGCTAAACACACCATTTTTATTTAGAAAATATGTTGAATTATTGTAAAATTAAATAGAATAACATTAACATGTCCAAGTTCCGTTACATCAGGTAAGGAGTTTCCGTCGTCAGAAAGAGCTTTGCTGTGACCGAAGCAGTCATCTACGAGATAATAATCTTATTCTTTTCACAAGTGTCGTCGTCTTATACATTCATTCCAATGCCAACTAAATGACCTTATCTGAGGAAAAATATTATTCTCCCCAGAGGGCTAAGCATAACCCATGGGGGAAATCAGGGAAGAAGAAGAAAAAAAAAAATAGCAGTGTTATAATTGTTGCCGACCCTGTTATTCAGTTTGCGAGATTACAGTGGCGTCTACATACTCATGCAATGTGAATGACGTGGCATCAACACTTGCATGTTCACAAATAAATGACAAACGAAAGATGTGCATGTTCACAAATAAATGACAAACGAATGATGTGCATGTTCACAAGTAGATGACACACGAATGATGTGCATGTTCACAAATAAATGACAAACGAATGATGTATGCTCATCATTTTCAACACCTTTTACATGGATCGTTTCGTGATGTATGCAATGTGAGTGGATGAAATTGCTGACACGTTAATTATATCCCACGACTCTCTGGACCAGTAATAGATTTTCCCAACTTTACACCATCACTATATTCAACATGATTTTTTTTTTTTTTTTTTTTTTTTAGAAATAAAGTGCACAATATGACGTCGTGAGTGGATGAGACAATCAAGTAACTCGACTTTTATATTTGTCTCAAAGAAACCTCCTTATGATGACGTCATCACGTTAGTTATATTTCTAAAATGAAAGGTGGTGGTGAGGAGAAACCTTCATCAGGAGGCGCTGAGTGGTTGCGGCCGAAGCCGTCACCTTTTCCCTATGCTCCTTGAGTACTGTTGGGGCAGGTAACAATTACTGCTGGGAATCGGGGAGGGGTGCGGGATTCGAACCGACAACCAAGCGAGTGCGAGACCAGCATACTTCCGATTACGCAACCAGCTCACAGGATAACATGAAAGAACTTATTCCAAGTAAGATTAAGGCCTGCAAGTCCTTTGCGAAACATGGCCATTAGTGCATCACGTACAACATACCAATGTGCCAAGATGAAAAACAACACAATAGAGGTGTTGTCAGAGATATAATAAAATACATCTTTCATCTTTCGTCATACGTCACCATCACTGTTTTCACTTTCAGTACTTTCTGACTCTTTACTTTTTTTTCTTGCCGATGCATCGAGTTTCAAGCTCTCATTTTTCTTCTTGGTTTTTTCTTCTTCAAATTTCTGAAGGTAATCCGTCCTGAAGAAAATTACATATAAAGCGAGGTACATGAGGCAAAATACGAGAAGAACGAACCCCATCAATCGGAAGGTCCATCTTGTGCCTAGGGGTTCTAGAAGGAAGCCTGCAACAAAGTTACCCAGCCCATTACCTAGAAGTGAAAATAAAAATTAATTAAAAGGGGAACTTACAATGAACTTGATAATATTACTGGAATCAGTGCAGGGACAAAAGAGCAATGTTAACTCATACTGTGATACACACTGAGGTGTCGGTTCTGGTGTATAATGCAATCTTTACTTTCCATCACGGATATATTAACAACTTGAAATGGGCTTTCGTCCTAAGACTGACTTTATTGTGCCCACTGAATCACCAGTGCTTTCATCCTTATGAAAAATATTGATGAAAAATATTATGATCTTTTTGTAATACCACACACAAACGCACACAAACACACACACACACGAGCATAGCTCCCCTTCCCGTAAAATACAACTAGGTAAATACACACACACACACACACACACACACACACACACACACACACACACACACACACACACACACACACACACATATCTATATATATATATATATATATATATATATATACAGTATATATATATATATATATATATATATATTTATATATATATGCATGCGTTGTTAAAGTCAACAGCTGAGATAGCATTATTCTGTTTATAGAATATCTTTTCTATGTTACGCACTAATGTGCGGTCGTCTGGATGCAGATTTCTGAGTAGAGTACTGAAGTCCATAGTGTTTTCCTCTAGACGTCTTTCGGCTCTAATTAGCCATCTTCAGGAGGTGTTGTCTGGTTGAATTGTTGACAGAGAATGACGCGGTTTGATCGTGTGGCGGTATATATCGGCGGAGAGCGGAGTGCCCAAACGTATATATCGGCTCTCCGCCGATATATACCGCCACACGATATGCAGAAAGATCACTATAAACAACAAGTGATCCACAAATTTTGCTGGTAAACACTAAGGAAATCGGAAGAAAACAGTAATTCCCAAGCGCTTTCGTGTAATTCACATCTTCATGGGAATACAGAAAAAGTGACTTTTTCTGTATTCCCCTGAAGATGTGAATTACACGAAAGCGCTTTGGAATTACTGTTTTCTTCCGATTTCCTTAGTGGTTATTAGCAATATATATATATATATATAATATATACATATATATATATATATATATATATATATATATATATGTGTGTGTGTGTGTGTGTGTATATATATATATATATATATATACATATACATATACATACATACATACATATACCAAGGCTTTTTCCCCCTTACAAGGGGGGGGTAGCCAAAAAGAAAAAGGCATAAAATCATTCCCACCCATTCCATCCCTGAATACACTCCACACCCCTCCACCCTCCCTCTTATCTTAGCACCTCCTGAATGACGGGTCATCCCTGCACCTTGTCCACTGCCCTGGGTCAGAAGCAGTGTCGCCAGACACAGCACATCCACAGCAAGGCCGCTTCATTAAATCGGCGACCCCCCTCTCCGTCCCCCCATTGCATAAAATGAGAGGACGGGGAGAAATCCCTTCGGGCTGCGTCAAATTTTACTCACACATACTACCTCACCCCCATCCACCCGCCCATTCCACCTCATGCAATCACAACATCATCCATATACAACCATTCTCCATTCACCTCTGTCTTCTGTCCTTTCCCATCCTTCCTCAACAGACATTCCCCTCTTCCCCAAAGCCCCCTTCACCCCATCCATCCACCTCATCCTAGGACGTCCCCTCATGTTCACTCCCTCCACATCTGCCTTCCATACCTCTTTTACTAGTCTTTCTTCACTCATTTTTTCCATGTGTCCAAACCATCCTAATACTCTTTCATCAACCCTATCTCCCAACTCCTTTTCCACCCCTGTTCTACTCCTCACCTCCTCATTTCTCACTCTATCTAGCCTAGTAACCCCCATCATACTTCTCAGACACCTCATCTCAAACACATTCAAACTCCTTCTCTCTTCGTCTCTTATGTTCCATGTTTCTGCCCCATACAGTGCTGTTGGCACAATCACTCCTTCATACAGTCTCCTCTTAGCATCCATTCCCAAATGTCTATTCCTCATTACACTCTTTAATCCACCAAGGCATTTACTCGCTTCTCTCAATCTACATTCTACCTCCACTTTCATTCCACCTTTCCCTGCCACATTTGCACCCAAGTATCTAAAACTATCCACTTCCTCCAGTCGCTCTCCCTTAATGCTCACTTCCAGTCTACTGCCACTTTCACCCCTTGTACATCTCATCACCTTACTTTTACCCACATTTATCTTTAGCTTTCTTCTATCACATACTCTCCCAAACTCTGTCACCAACTTCCTCAATCCCTCCTCCGATCCTGTTACAAGCGCAGTGTCGTCCGCAAACAACAGCTGGCTCACCTCCCACTTTTCTCCATTTTCTTTAACCATCTCCAATCCCTGACCCACTACCCTTGCATTTACCTCTCGCACCACCCCATCCATGGATAAGTTGAACAGGCAGGGCGACATAACGCATCCTTGACGAAGTCCCACCTTTACCTCGAACCACTCACTCTCTCCATTTCCAATCCTGACACAAGCTCTACTACTCTCATAAAAACTCTTGACAGCTCCCAGAAGCTTTCCTCCTATCCCGTATATCTGCATAACCTCCCACAGTGCCTTCCATGTCTACCCTATCATAAGCCTTTTCCAGATCCATAAAAGCCCAAAAAACATCCTTCCTCTTTCCTATAGCTTTCTCACATGTCTGTCTTACCACAAAGATCTGATCTACACAACCTCTACCTGTCCTAAATCCACACTGTTCCTCACCAATTACTCCTTCTGTTCCTCTCCTAATCCTCTCAATCAAGATATATATATATATATATATATATATATATATATGTATATATATATATATATATATATATATATATATATTGATGATCTTCTTGAGTAGAGCTTCAATACGTCTAACTATAGACTTGGCTTCAGGAGGTAAGTTTGCTATCGCTGGTCCAAAGGACATGATTCAAACTCAGAAGGGAGAAGAGTAGCGTTTTACTGGAACTTGACGTTTCGTACACTGTGTACATTTTCAAAAGGAATGACAAAGGTCAGAATACATAGACTTATATACTAAAAGAGAGGATCATAGTGAACATAAAGAGAAGCAATAGGAAATTGTGGTGTGAGGGAACCTATGGGAGAACAGAACGCCGTATATGGGTCAGCCAATCAGGGGCTTGGAACGGTGTGTCGGGGAGTAGGGGTCATCAGTCGCGTATTAGACTTCGGGCGAAACACATCTCTCCTAGCGGACGGTATGACCATGAATTCCTGTGACTGAAGGTTCATGGTGGGCATCTTGTCTCGTATGCGGAGGGCCTCGAGGATCTGTAGCCGTCTTGTATCTTGGGCCTGTCCTATGATTTTAGTGTTTTCAGCCATGGTCTCTCTGGTAAGAGTAGTGTTGTGGTGAGATTCTGTGTGTGTCTTAGGTGTACCATTTTCTAAGTGTAATGTAATTCTTCTTGAGAGTTTAGTTGTGCAGTATCCTATGTATGAAGAATGAAGGGACTCACAGTTCCCTTGTTTACAAGAGAATTCAAACACTAGATGACTGCGTTGCAACTCAGAAGGAGCGGGGGAAGGGTAATTCTTTAGTAGGAAATTCGAAGTTTTCTTGTTTTTGTAGTAGATGACGAAGTCCACCCGGTCGACAGGATTGGCAGGTTTGACATGACGTTTGATGATTTGCCTGATGATTTTCTCTTCAGTTTTGTACTCTGTAGTCATGTGGGATTTGTAGAATAATTTGATGTTTTCGCCTGAATTGGGGAGGACTGGAGCTTGGTCGTACCATTTATTGATTTGCCTTTTGATGACCTTGGAAATGTCTTGGTTGGAATAGCCATTATTTACTAAGACTTGTGTGGCTCTTTCAATTTCTAGATTAGCACTTTTCCAACTGTTGCAGTGCGTGAGAGCCTTTCTGATGTAAGCACTGATGGTGGAGTCTTTAAAGCGTAGGGGGGACTCTCTTTTCCCATTAAGACATAGGCCCGGGTTGGTGGGTTTGGTGTATATGGAAGTGTTGAAATGTGTCTGGTTCTGTGCTACGAGTACATCAAGGAAAGGAAGTTTACCGTCGGCACTGGACTCGATTGTAAAATTGATTCCGGAAACTGCTTGCAATATTTCTCTGAGGGGGATGAGGTCTTCTTCCTTTGCCACTTTCACAAAGATGTCGTCGATGTATCTAGCGTAAATAGCAGGTTTGTCTATAATACGGAAAACTTCACGTTCCACCATCCCCATGAAGAAATTAGCGAAAAGGACCCCAAGAGGGGAACCCTTCGCTACTCCATCAATTTGCCGGAACTTTCTCCCACGGGGGCAGAGAAACGGTGCTTCCTTCGTACACATCTCCAATAAGGTCCTAAGGGCTGTTTCTGGGATGTCTAGTTTTGGAGGACCTTCTGCATGGTAGATCTCATCAATGATAAAGTTGATGGTACGGTCAACGTCGATGTTCGTGAAAAGGCTTTCTACATCCAATGAAGCGATCACACCGTCGGCGTTAGAGTTGTGGAGGATATGGAGGAAATCACCGGCAGAAGACAAGGTGTAATCCTTTGGGACGAATGGGGTAAGCCACTCGTTTAATTTCTTAGCAATCTGATAAGTAGGCGTAGGGATCTGGGTAATTATGGGTCTGAGTGGATTGTTATTCTTGTGGATTTTTACATTCCCGTAACAATAACCAAGGCCAAAATCTCCTACCAATTTGGGAAGCTTCAGTCCACCCGCCTTACCATTAACCTTCTCGATGATCTTGTTGGCTCTTCTTTTAATTTCTTCTGTCGGATTTCTTGATATCTCGAGGAATTTAGATTCGTCTTTCAGGATGGAGTCAATTTTCTCTAGGTACTCAGAAGAAGGTAACAAAACATATAAGATGGCTTTCTCTGCTCTGCGAATGGTTATGGAAGGGTCCTCAGGGAGAGCCTTAGCCGCGTCCAGATGCCTCTTGTTGATGAGTTTACTTTGGCAATGGCCTCGCCTCCTCCGTGCTTCTCTTAGAAGTTCGGTGTGGATATTCTCATTGGTGGAGATTTTTCCTTCCTTAGCGAGTCGGTGAATATCATCGATGAGGACCTCGATTTCTAGACGTTTCTGTAGTGGGCGAGGTTTAGAGAAGATGTGACAATTGAGGCCAAGGTTCAGAAGTTCTTCTTGGTCATTAGTTAAAGTTGTAGTCGTAAGGTTGACATACCCGGTGGGAGGGGACGGAAATTTAAGTTGGCCTATGTGTCTGGTTCTGTGCTACGAGTACATCAAGGAAAGGAAGTTTACCGTCGGCACTGGACTCGATTGTAAAATAGCTTCCGGAAACTGCTTGCAATTTTTCTCTGAGGGGGATGAGGTCTTCTTCCTTTGCCACTTTCACAAAGATGCCGTCGATGTATCTAGCGTAAATAGCAGGTTTGTCTATAATACGGAAAACTTCAAACGTCATGTCAAACCTGCCAATCCTGTCGACCGGGTGGACTTCGTCATCTACTACAAAAACAAGAAAACTTCGAATTTCCTACTAAAGAATTACCCTTCCCCCGCTCCTTCTGAGTTGCAACGCAGTCATCTAGTGTTTGAATTCTCTTGTAAACAAGGGAACTGTGAGTCCCTTCATTCTTCATACATAGGATACTGCACAACTAAACTCTCAAGAAGAATTACATTACACTTAGAAAATGGTACACCTAAGACACACATAGAATCTCACAACAACATTACTCTTACCAGAGAGACCATGGCTGAAAACACTAAAATCATAGGACAGGCCCAAGATACAAGACGGCTACAGATCCTCGAGGCCCTCCGCATACGAGACAAAATGCCCACCATGAACCTTCAGTCACAGGAATTCATGGTCATACCGTCCGCTAGGAGAGATGTGTTTCGCCCGAAGTCAAATACGCGACTGATGACCCCTACTCCCCGACGCACCGTTCCAAGCCCCTGATTGGCTGACCCATATACGGTGTTCTGTTCTCCCATAGGTTCCCTCACACCACAATTTCCTATTGCTTCTCTTTATATTCACTATGATCCTCTCTTTTAGTATATAACTCTGTATTCTGACCTTTGTCATTCCTTTTGAAAATGTACACAGTGTACGAAACGTCAAGCTCCAGTAAAAAGCTACTCTTCTCCCTTCTGAGTTTGAATCATGTCCTTTGGACCAGCGATAGCAAACTTACCTCCTGAAGCCAAGCCTATAGTTAGACGTATTGAAACTCTACTCAAGAAGATTATCAATGCATCAATTGCTATTTTCTTCAATGAAACCTGTCTACAGGAAAACCTGCTGCCGAAATATACAAATATATATATATTTATATATATATTCATACATATATATTCATACATATATATATATATATATATATATATATATATATATATATATATATTGCAAAAATAATCACATAAACGCGTGGCTGAATGATCATGCAGAAACCACAGGGAAAATGAAGTTCGGAATACTAAACATTTTCGTCTATTACTCTTAGGATGTAGTAACAAACGAAAACGTTTAGTATTCCGAACATTATTATCCCTGTGGTTTCTGCAGGATATATATATATATATATATATGTATATATATATATATATATATATATATATATATGTGTGTGTGTGTGTGTGTGTGTGTGTGTGTGTGTGTGTGCGCGTGTGTGTGTGTGTGTGTATGTATGTATATATATATATATATAAATGTATATATACATATATATATATATATATATATATATATGTGTGTGTGTGTGTGTGTGTGTGTGTGTGTGTGTGTGTGTGTGTGTGTGTGTGTGTGTGTATGTATGTATGTATGTATGTATGTATATATGTATATATATATTTATATATATATATATATATATATCTATATATATATATATATATATATATATATATATATATATATATATATATATAGAGAGAGAGAGAGAGAGAGAGAGAGAGAGAGAGAGAGAATTCTATATTGCATTAGTGTGATTTTGTTTCTGTGTCACTAGCTGGTAGCAGGATGAAGAGGTTCCAATCGCCAGTTGTCAGTTCCTCTTATGTAAAAATAATTGGGGGATAGGTGGTCAAGGTTGATACATAGACAGAAGTGAGGGCGTTAATGGGATCTGAAAATAAACGCATTCTCTACTAACTCCATCTTGCAGTACTACCACGTACAGGTGTGTGTGTGTGTGTGTGTGTGTGTGTGTGTGTGTGTGTGTGTGTGTGTGTGTGTGTGTGTGTGTGTGTGTGTGTGTGTGTGTGTGTGTGTGTGTGTGTGTGTGTGTGTGTGTGTGTGTGTGTGTGTGTGTGTGTGTGTGTGTGTGTGTGTGTGTGTGTGTGTGTGTGTGTGTGTGTGTGTGTGTGTGTGTGTGTGTGTGTGTCTGTGTGTGTGTGTGTGTGTGTGTACATATTCATCAGACGCCTATAATATATGATGGGGGAGCAGATAAGGTCTTCTCTCAAAGACAATTCAGAGATGAATGATGGAAAAATAGTAGGAACTGTACCTATGTGTTATGGTGGAGGTGAGTAAATCGCAAGGGGGTATGTGAAATCATGAAACTGTTTGGAGTAGAAAGTTTACTTGACGGTTGTGAAGCTTGTGTGCGAATAATAAATAAGTCATACGAGTATTTATTTGAGGTGAATATTGTTAAGAGGATCAGGGACGTCGCTATGGATGACGAAAAGAGGATGTGATCGTCTTACCGACTCCATAATGAAACCCTTGCTGAAGGCCCTGCAGGGTTGCGACGGTGTCGCTGCCGGAGAGAAAGGCGGCGTATGTAGCGGAGACAGCCATGACCAGGGACACTGAGAAACATTCCAGCGCCTCGAAGGGCATCACTTGCCACGGATTATAGATGAGGGAGTATCCTGTAGGAGGAGCAATATTACAGAGTATCCTTGAGGACTAAGGGCAGATTAAAAAGTACACTATAGAAAGAAGAGGAGATTTGAGAATAAGGAGCATCCTGGAGGTGAAATTGTCTTGTAAAGGAGACCCCAGCAAGAGCAGGGACAATTATCCTGTTGAGGGAGGAATGTTAATGAGCATCCTGCAGGAAGGGAGTGATGCAGTCGTCAAGAACATCCTAAAGAAAAAATAATGGTATCATTACCCTTCAGTTGCAGTAAGAATGATCGCCTGGCATTAGTCAAAGTACATACATCCATACATATACCAAGGCTTTTTCCCCCTTACAAGGGACGTAGCCAAAAAGGAAAAGGCATAAAATCATTCCCACCCATTCCATCCCTGAATACACTCCACACCCCTCCACCCTCCCTTTTATCTTAGCACCTCCTGGATGACGGGTCATCCCTGCACCTTGTCCACTGCCCTGGGTCAGAAGCAGTGTCGCCAGACACAGCACATCCACAGCAAGGCCGCTTCATTAAATCGGCGACCCCCCTCTCCGTCCCCCCATGCATAAAAGGAGAGGACGGGGAGAAATCCCTTCGAGCTGCGTCAAATTTTGCTCACACATACTACCTCACCCCCCATCCACCCGCCCATGCCACCTCATACATCACAACATCATCCATATACAACCACTCTCCATTCACCCCTGTCTTCTGTCCTCTCCCGTCCTTCCTCAACAGACATTCCCCTCTTCCCCAAAGCCCCCTTCACCCCATCCATCCACCTCATCCTAGGACGTCCCCTCATGTTCAATCCCTCCACATCTGCCTTCCATACCTCTTTTACTAGTCTTTCTTCACTCATTTTTTCCATGTGTCCAAACCATCCTAATACTCTTTCATCAACCCTATCTCCCAACTCCCTTTCCACCCCTGTTCTTCTTCTCACCTCCTCATTTCTCACTCTATCTAGCCTAGTAACCCCCATCATACTTCTCAGACACCTCATCTCAAACACATTCAAACTCCTCTCTTCCTCTCTTATGTTCCATGTTTCTGCCCCATACAGTGCTGTTGGCACAATCACTCCTTCATACAGTCTCCTCTTAGCATCCATTCCCAAATGTCTATTCCTCATTACACTCTTCAATCCACCAAGGCATTTACTCGCTTCTCTCAATCTACATTCTACCTCCACTTTCATTCCACCTTTTCCTGCCACATTTGCACCCAAGTATCTAAAACTATCCACTTCCTCCAGTCGCTCTCCCTTAATGCTCACTTCCAGTCTACTGCCACTTTCACCCCTTGTACATCTCATCACCTTACTTTTACCCACATTTATCTTTAGCTTTCTTCTATCACATACTCTCCCAAACTCTGTCACCAACTTCCTCAGTCCCTCCTCCGATCCTGCCACAAGCGCAGTGTCGTCAGCAAACAACAGCTGGCTCACCTACCACTTTTCTCCATTTTCTTTAACCATCTCCAATCCCTGACCCACTACCCTTGCATTTACCTCTCGCACCACCCCATCCATGGATAAGTTGAACAGGCAGGGCGACATAACGCATCCTTGACGAAGTCCCACCTTTACTTCAAACCACTCACTCTCTCCATTTCTAATCCTGACACAAGCTCTACTACTCTCATAAAAACTCTATCTAAGAAGCTTTCCTCCTATCCCATATATCTGCAATACCTCCCACAGTGCCTTTCTGTCTACCCTATCGTAAGCCTTTTCCAGATCCATAAAAGCCAAAAAAACATCCTTCCCCTTTCCTATAGCTTTCTCACATATCTGTCTTGCCACAAAGATCTGATCTGCACAACCTCTACCTGTCCTAAATCCACACTGTTCCTCACCAATTACTCCCTCTGTTCCTCTCCTAATCCTCTCAATCCAGATCCTCCCATAAGCCTTCCCAACTACACTTAACAAGCTAATCCCTCTGAAACTACTACATTCACACTTGTCCCCTTTTCCCTTGTAAAGTGGAACTATACAGGCACTCCTCCAGTCCTCCGGCACTCTACCCTCTCTCCAGCAAACATTAAAAAACCTCACCAGCCAGTCCACCATCACTGTACTTCCTTTTTTTAGACATTCTGCATGGCATCCATCCAGACCAGGTGCCTTACCTGCTTTCATCATCGAAACAACTGCCTTCACTTCATCCTTCCTTATTTCTCCTCCATTTTCCTCACTCATCACTCATTTTCTTAGCATTTCCCACTGCAACTACCTTTCCCTCCCTATCCTCCTTCACATTTAGCAACTCCCTAAAATATTCTGCCTATCTTCCCATTACTGCCTTCTCTTCCATTATCATCTCTCCATCTGCACCTTTTACCTTTTCTTCTCTACTTGATTCGCCTCCTCTTCCTCTCTTAATTTCTTTCCAAAACATCTTTTTATTACTTTCAAAATTTTCTGTCATACCCCACTTCACATCTGCTCTCCTCTTTGCCTCCTTTACCTTTTGCTTTACTTCTCTTTTCTTTTCTTTGTACCTCTCATATGACTCCCTCGTCCTATTTTGTAACCAATCTGTGAAAGCTCGCTTCTTCTCTTCTACAACCTTCTTTGTTTCCTCATCCCACCATTCACTACCCTTCCTTCTATTTCCTCCTGTCCTTCTTGTTCCACACACCATCCTTGCACACTTTGTGACTCCCTCCTTGAACCATCCCTATTCCTCCTCCACACCTAGCTCTACTTTATCCTTCACTCCCTCCCACTCCTCCTTCAGCTTCTTCTTGTACTCCTGCTTTTCCTTTTCATATAAAGAGTTCACTCTAAGCACCTCCCTACCTTTTGTCCCTTTCCTCTTTCTCCATCTATCCTCCACTTTCAACTTACCTTCCACCAAAAAATGATCTGATATTCCCCCACCCTCTCCTCTTAGCACATGTACATCCTTAACTCTTCTTATCATAGTCCTATTTACCACTACATAATCCATCAACGCTCTATCTACCACCCTTCCATCCACCACCCTCTCCCATGTGTACTTATGCTTGACTTTCTTCCGAAACACTGCATTTGCTATCATCAACTCTCTTTCTAGACACATTTCCACCATTAACTCTCCACTACGATTCTTTCCTGGAACTCCATATTTCCCAACCACTCCATCAATTGGACCATTTCCTACCATAGCATTAAGGTCTCCCAGTACTATTACGTTGACATTTCTCTCTAAATCCCCTATGCACTCACTTAAATCTATCCAAAAGACCTCCCTTTCTTCTACAGTCTTCTCACTGCCAGGCCCATATGCACTTACAAAGACCCACATCTCCTTTCCCAGTTTCACCTTCATCCACACTATCCTTGAGGAAACCTCCTTCCACTCCACTACCCGTTTACCTATCTCTTCACTTACTAGAATAGCCACCCCTTCTCTCCCTCGCCCTCTCTTCACTCCTGATAACCTCCCACTTACACTCCCAAACTTACACTCACCCTTCTCTTTCAACTTAGTTTCACTCAAAGCCAACACATCCATCTTTCTTCTCACAAACATACTACCTATCTCTTCCCTTTTACTCTCTTCTGTACCATATCCACGCACATTAAAAGACCCAAACCTTAGGGTGCTGTTCCGAAAACTCCCAGACCCTCTTATGCCTTTACTTTTTCGTTTAGGAATGTGCCCTGTGGGGCTACAAGGGGAAGGATGCCTAGTCCCACTCCCCGTCCCTTTCTTCTCGCCTCTTACGATCCAAGTGGAAATACTTGGTGGCAGTATTCTTTTCCCCCACCACAGGGAGTTCCCCAACAGCAGAAAGTGAATACTCAGAGAAATGGTACAGGACAGCAGCAAGGTTGGGGGACAGCATAACGGAGGGAAAGTCGTAGTATAAAAGTGTCAGCATTTCTCTATGAAGAGTTTTCCTCTATCATAGACAAAATGATGTGTGGCTCTGGTCCGTTGGGGCGCCCCATATAGACCCTAAAGTATCAACTGCATGCTACTTTGTCACAATAACAAGCAGCCAATACCCCCAGACCGTAATTAGTCAAAGTAAAACCAATAAAGTCTATCGCCACGTCAAAGGATTGTCAATCCTTTAGCTTGTTTATATATATCATAGGTTTTATTCCAGATAGCACCATAAAACTTTGGTTGAAAAGATTATTCTGTGATAAAAGGGGCCCACATAGCTTGACTAACCCTTTTAGAAGAAAGCCATATATATTGTATTCTAACTAATGTGGTACACCTTTGTTAAGGAAGGTGTAAATTCTCTCTTGCTTCCTTTCACTGATTTTTGCAATAGTTCTAGCCAGTATTAGCAACAGTTAATATAAAAATAAAGAAACAACCAAAGATAGTTCATAGCATATGTAAACACTTGAATCTATTAAACAACACAGAAATCAGAGAACAATTTACGGTAGAAGTCAAAAACAGGTATGCAATACTAGAAGATGTATCAGACGAAACGGAGGGAGGATCAGCTCAGTGGCAATGGACGACACGACAGAAGGACATGGAAGAGGGGTCAGAAATCATACCGACAAGAGAAAGAAGAAATACGAAACCATGAATGACAGATGAGATTCATGAAGAAAGAAGAAAAGACAAAGATGAAGATATACAAATATTGATAAGTATTTTAGACAAATTATTTGGATGATGGAGAACATAAACACAGGGGAAGGCTCGGAACCCTAAACACTCTAACGTTTCGTTCGCGTAGAACTTCTTCAGAGAGTGTATGTAGAACTGCAATTGAAGTTTATGTACTAAATCTAATTACCTTTTCGGACACTTGGGAAAGGTCGTTTTTCTGGCGTGTTTTAGAATTAAAATACTAGTTTGTTTAGTTAAATCGATAAACCCTCCTCGATGTTTCGATTAATTATTAGTTGAAATATATGCTGATTCAACAATTCTTCTAGTGAATTTATCAAAACCTTTATGTAGCACTTACACTCATTTATTTTAGAGGGAATGTTGAAAAGAACAAAAAGGAAAGCAATAAATATTTACAATCGCGGAAAGAAAGTGAGAAATAATAGAAATAATACCAATTTTAATATCAGTACCTGGCTCAGAAACGTCACCAATAATAGACAAATATTTAACAAAATCAGGTATAAACATAGCTAAAATAACTAACAAGAGAATATGTGATTTAATAAAGACTTACGAAAAGAGAACCAATTCCGAAAACAGCGTCGTATACAAAATCCCGTGCAATAGTTGCTCAATGGCTTATTTTGGCGAATCGTCAAGAGGATTAGAAAAAAGAATTTATGAACATAAAAACGACATAAAAGCACATAGGACATCTAATTCTTTAATAGTTCATGCAGAAAAATTCGATCATTTACCAAACTGGAGAGAAGCTGAAGTGCTACATAAAGGTTTTGATAAATTCACTAGAAGAATTGTTGAATCAGCATATATTTCAACTAATAATTCATCGAATCATCGAGGAGGGTTTATCAGTTTAGCTAAACAAACTAGTATTTTAATTCTAAAACACGCCAGAAAAACGACCTTTCCCAAGTGTCCGAAAAGGTAATTAGATTTAGTACATAAACTTCAATTGCAGTTCTACATACACTCTCTGAAGAAGTTCTACGCGAACGAAACGTTAGAGTGTTTAGGGTTCCGAGCCTTCCCCTGTGTTTATGTTCTCCATCATCCAAATATATACAAATATCTTAACAGAAATGTACATAGGGAATGTATAAGAGCAAAAGAAAAATGGATGGACGAAAGATGCATAGAAATTGAACACCTAGAAAGAATAGATTAACAAAAGATGCATGAAAAAATAAAAGAAGTAATACAAACAAGAAACACAAACAAAATATAACAAATTTCAAGAAAGACGGGACAGTAGCAATGGAAGAAAAAAAAAGTGAAGGGTAGATGGCAGTCGTGGGCGTTGCGATAAGTAAAGCGATAATTTATCGCAAGACAGGAAAAATTTATCGCTTATATTTATCGCTTTCAAATTTCCCGCGATAAATCCAGCGATAAAGTAGAAGACGAAAAACCGTTACGGCGGAAGGTTACAGGCTCATTGCTACGTGGCAAACAGATTTCGGGTCCTTTAGTCTTTTATTAAGTAATATATGGTGTTTTAAGTGTAAAAAAAGAGGTTTTTAAATGCATAAGTAGCAAAAATAGAGTATTTTTTTTATTTATCGCAGGATTTATCGCTTATCGCTTTAAGGTATCTTGGAAATTTATCGCTTTATCGTTATAGGACTTAGCGGAAAAATTATCGCTTTATCGTTATCGCTTTATCGCTGCCCACCACTGGTAAATGGAAAGAATACATCGGGGAACTTTTACAGATGTAAGGGAAGAACTAGAGGACACTTTTGATGAAGAGGGTCCAGACACAATGGAAGATGAAATAAAATCAGCACTATCAAAAACGACAAAAGGAAAAACGATAGGAGGAGATGGAATGGCAACGGAAATGTTTGGGGCTTTAGGAGATTTTGGAATTAAAATTATGACAGAAATAGCCAGTCAGTTTTCATAGTTCTACCAAATATACATGGGACTTTAGAATAAAGCAAACATAGAATAATTAGTATCATGAACCACTAACAAAAATAATCTTAAGAGTCATTACAAACAGAATAAGAAAATAAGCCCAAAAATAGCTGGTGAACAATTTGGGTGTGTACCAGATAAGGGAACAAGGAATGCAATTTTTTTTGTAAGTATACAGGCTGAAACTATGTTATAGGTGAAAAAAGATCTGTATGCCTATTTCGTGGACTACAAAAAGGCATTTGACAAAGTGAGACAGAATGTTGAAGAAAATACGGGTGTATGGGAAGGACTTAAGGGTAATCTCTATTGGAAAAAAGAAGCAACAGTGAAGATAGGAGAAGAACTGTCTGATTGCCAAAAGATTGAAAGAGGCGTAAGACAGGGATGTGTAATGTCGCCAGACCTATTTGATTTATACATTGGGATAATCATGAGAGATATTTACCATAAAAGGAGTAACAGTAGGAGGACGAAATCTCAATAATATTAGATACGCAGATGATACTTTGTTACTCGCAGAATCGGAAGCTCAATTACAGGAATTTGTTACAGCACTAGTAGAAGCAAGCAGAATCAGAGGTCCAACAGTGAATAAAAAGAAAACAGAGAAGTGATGGTAATGACGAAAAAACAAGAATGTCCAAGGTTAAGAATTCAAGTAGAAGGAAGAATATTGACACAGGTGAACCAATTCAGTTACCTGGGAAGCATGTTAACTTGGGATGGGAAAAATGACGAAGAGATAAAGAGAAGGATATCCATAGCAAAAAATAATTTCAACAAATTAAACACTTAGTAACTAACAATAAAATTAACATGAAAACAAGAACAAGATTTGTAAAATGTTACGCTTGGTCAATAAGTAAACAAATGCAGTACAGCATAAAAACGGTAGAAATGTGGATTTGCAGAAGGATGATGAAAATTTCATGAACAGAATTTAAAACAAACGAAGAAATACTGCAGAGGGAAATAATAGAAACTATCAGGAAAAGAAAATTACACTTTGCAGGACACGTCATGAGAAAACAACAATTAGAACATATGTGCCTAACGGGAAAAATAGAAGGATAAGAGTAAGACCACGCAGAAAATATGTAAACGGGCTAAGGATATCTGTAGGAGAAGAAATAACAAATGTCATCTTGTTAAGAAGAGCCATGCGCAGAAGAGGTGGCAACATCCAAGTAAATACGGCACCGCGGTGAGCCCCGGTCGTCTAGCCATCTGAGGGAAACTCCTGCCTACATAAGGGATTAAACGTAGATTAATGTACACACACGTGCTTTTGGTGTCCACGTAACTTACCAACAAGTCGGATACAGAGAACGAAGAAGCCGAAGATTATGGTAACCACATGACCATGACGATCCACGATCCACCCGGAAATGGCGAGGATGGGGATCCCTGCCAAGAGACCTACGGTCACTGTCAGACCCATGAGGCTCTTGCTGGCTCCAAGGTCGTCCAGGAACCAAAAGAGAAAGGACTCCAGGATGCCGGAGCACATTCCTGAAGAGACGAGAGTAGTTTTGCATTTGAGTGAGTCAGTCAGTTGTGGTTATGTGTTTGTGCTATAATCACGAAATAATACAGTCGCGTTTTTTCTGTTATAAACAAATAACCAATTTGGCATGAGTGCACATAAATGACTGTTCAGACAGTGCCCTTTGGTAATTAGTTTGCTCGTCTACCTATCATCACGTCACTGTTTTTTTTTTTTTTTTTTTTTTTTTTTTTTTTTTTTTTTTTAAGAAAATATGTACAGGATCGATGGGTAGTTTGTATTGGCAGAGTAGGTGTTCTTGTGTGTATCATAAGCTACGTTTTATAGCTTTTATTGTATTCCTTCTCTCTGATTTAAACCCCGACCACACATACGCGACTCAAGTGAGTTCGTTTGAGTAGAAATGACTTCGTTTACAATTTTTTATTTTTCTAATTTCCAAATGTCATATTACCTTTGTATCATATGTTGACAAGCTGAATGACAAAATAAGAGAAGTTAAACCTATACGAATATCAGACACAGTGTTGATTTTCCTTAGTGAAGTCTAGAATACTGTAAGTAAAGTCGTCCTACAACTTTTCAAATTAACATTTGACGAGACTCATAATAGTGTGACTGGTGTTTAAGCTTCAGCGTAAGGCTACACATTTTATTCATCTTACTTATTTGTATATGTTTTGCATACTAATATTTACAACGTTATTGAAATATTCAAAAAGCTGTCACCAGTATAGATTATAAAAAAGGATGTGATACGAGATTCTAGGCAACCTTTTAAAGTTTTATTCATATCATCTGAGTAGTCCCTTTGAAGGACGAAACGATTCAAACTCTCACTATTATTATCTTAGAGCATAATAAAAAATCTATCTTAGTTTTTCTAACTAAAAACCAATTGCCTCACGGTGTCTTATAAGTGTGAATGACATGGACGAGGATGTGAAATGTTACATGAGTTTCTTTGCAGACGGCGGCAAACTGTTAAGGAAAGTAGAAACTAATAAGGACTGTGAAGCACTGCAGGAAGACCTGAATAAGGTATGGAACTGGAGTCAGAAATGGGAAGTGGACTTTAATACTAAGAAGTATAGCATAATGGAGTTTGGAAAATCAAAAACAGAATATCAGGAAAATATACAATTGGAACCAAGGAGGTAAAGAAGGCAGGATCCGAAAAAGATTTGGGGGTAATTATCACAAACGACTTGTCCTATGATAAACAGATTAACAAAATTGTCGGGGAGGCTTACAACTTGCTAAGATCAATAAAAGTGGCATTTGCATACTTGGACGAAGACATGATAAAAAAAAATATTGGTTACATTGATAAGGCCTAGACTAGAGTATGCGGCGACATTGTGGTCACCCAGTACCAAAAAGTATATAAAGAAAATAGAAAGAATCCAGAGAGCAGCAACAAAAATGGCACCTGCACTTGCAAACCTATCATATGAGGAGAGATTGGCTAAACTGGAGTTACCGACGCTGGAGCAAAGAAGAGAGAGAGGTGACCTACTGACCATCTACAGAATCATGAAAGGCACAGAGATACTCGATAGAGAGGACTTACTAAACTGGGACAAGAGAAACACAATAGGACATGGAAAGAAAATAAAAAAAAACATAGCTACAGAAGAGAACTGAAGAAAAACAGTTTTACACATAGTAGTGGACACTTGGAACAAACTGGATAATGAAATAGTATGTGCATAAACCATTTATGAGTTTAAAAGTCAACTAGACACTGCGAGATACAAAGGCGGGACACCACGAGTATAGCTCCCCTTCCCGCAAAATACAACTAGGTAAATACAGATCTCTCCGGGAAGAAGAATTGATCTATTGGCTGTGGTGTGAGTGTGGGACTATATTTGTCACTGCGTACAAGGAGGAAGACTAAGGAAACACGCACTGGTTGTCATATATTCTTCCGTGAAGAAGTAGAATTTTATAGATTTTGGGTTCAGCCTAGAAACCCACTGTCAAACTCACAAGGTAGCTTCGTATAAGAATGAGGGTATTTGTGGAATTTGGAGACAAATGTTGGGGATATGATATTCTTCGACATCAGTTTCGCGGATCACCATATGCATTCACCCAACGTTGGTACATAATCAAATTTTATTTCTAAATTAATACTCAGGTTGTCACAATAATGGAGCGTTACATCAATCGTTTTCTCATGATTCGATGGTACAGCAGCCAGTCACAGGCTGTCACATAGGGGGAAAGAGCGGAGGTCCCATAACATTACCAAACTGAATATTATACATACCGGATACGATCATGAAGAAGAGGAAGACATCGACCTCTGGGTTCTTCAAGAGGATTTTGCAGTCACGTATGATGTTCACGTTGGGCCTTTTGAACTCGAGATCAACGAACTGGTTCACGTAGCTGCACAAAAACATCATGACCACGAAGATGTAGAAGATGGACCTGGGGCATAGACATGTAATTTACATAAGAATCAAGGAGACTGCAAGAGACCATAAGGCTTACACTAGGCATTTCCATGTCCATTACCACCTGTCATCCCCATCCATAAAATTGTCTAACCATTTCTTAAAACAACTGATAGTGAGCTCACTACATGGTTGACCACCCTATTATTAAACCAATTATTGCCTATTCCCTTCTTAAACCTAAATATGTCCAATTTAAATCCATTGCTTCGAGTCATGCCCTGTTGTCTAAATATGATGACCTTGTTAATGCCTTTGATCCACTAGAACACCTCTCACTCTGCATCTTTCCAGAGTGTAAGTTAAGGTGCCTAAGCCTTTCTTCTTAAGGTAAATTTCTGAGGCCATGTATCATTTTGGTCATTCTCCACTGCACTGATTTTAGTGAATTGATATCTATTCTATAGGACGGAGACCAAAAATGTACCGTATAGTCAAGGATGGGTCTAATTAACGCTAGACAAATTATATTCAACTCAAGGTCTATAATCCTTTTAAGTATTTAGTTCTGACTGACTCCTGGATGTTTTATACAGCTTAGAATAACTGTGGGTATAGCTGATGATGTGCAAATTCAAAGGCTATTCTGATCAATTCAACACAGTGGTATATTTCTACAATTAGTTTTAATAATATAAGTAATGTCTAGATGCGTTTCGAAAAGGTATACTTATCATATGAAGCTCACACATAAAGAGAAAATAATTCAAGGATGGGTCTAATTAACGCTAGACAAATTATATTCAACTCAAGGTCTATAATCCTTTTAAGTATTTAGTTCTGACTGACTCCTGGATGTTTTATACAGCTTAGAATAACTGTAGGTATTATAGCTGATGATGTGCAAATTCAAAGGCTGTTCTGATCAATTCAACACAGTGGTATATTTCTACAATTAGTTTTGTTAATATAAGTAATGTCTAGATGCGTTTCGAAAAGGTATATTTATCATATGAAGCTCACACATAAAGGGAAAATAATTCATAAATAGATTATTTACATTTACCTAATGTGGATCATATCAACGGATTCAAACAATCTAAGGATTTCTTCCTGGACAATATCAGGTAATTCCATCCATTGAAGAGGAACTTCTGAATCGTAAAGTGTTACCCAGTAATTATCATGAAAAAGCCCAGAAAGACCTCAAACGACAATTAACTCACCGGAAGTCTTCTTCCCCATGTAGGGACGAAATAAAATCGATGAGTCTTCCAGATAATGGAGTAAAGATAACGCCGCCGAGATTCATATACAGACGCTGAAGACCATAGTCTCCACCTTTCTCCACCAAAACCGCCATCACAGCTCCAGAGAACATCGTAAGACAGATAGCTACGTATAGGGAATGAATGAACTAACATTATCACATAACTAAAGAAATTCTTAAGATGTATGTAGTTTACAAGTATGAAAAAAGTAATAATTTCAATGCATCGACACCTATCAATATACATAGAAATACAGTTAGATTATATAACGTACACAAACACATATACTGTCACCCCCACATGCCCAAACAAAAGGGTCATTCTCACAAGCCTATGCAGAAGCGGGCCACAAGACCACACAAAGGTGGTACGTTTGTATACCCTCAATGAAATGTCACGCGGCACAGCCACATAGGATGTAACATGAATACTATCAGAATTGTATACGCTTACTTGCATGATTATTTATTCTTTAGCGTCATCATTATCTCATTATCATGACTTACGTATACATCTAAAATTTACTGAAGCCTTTCCTCACGATGGGTAGATATATACAAGTCATTTCTTTACAGCACTTTTCACTCTAGCTACATTAACTAGGTCTTCTTGATATTTGTCTTATTATTTACCTTCTTATCCAAACATAGCTTGTATTTGTCTCCCAATGTCTATTTCATTTTTATTATCTAATTCATAATGGATTAATGTTTCTTTACAGCATTTTTCATCCTAGCTGCATTAAACAGGTCTTCTTGGTCTTTGTCTTATTGTGTACCTTCTTATCCAAACATAGCTTGTATTTGTCTCTGAGTGTCTATTATATTCTTATCATCTAATTCACAGTGGAGTTAAAAAATTCACATACCTAATAAAAATAGGTCTTTAATCTCTTCTTGTGCAAAGCCATTATCTATCAATATTGACAATATCTCTGCTCCTAATAAATTTCTTTTAATTCTTGATATGATCTGTTCCTTTTTTCCGCTAAAATATATTACACAATTCGATCTAACTCCTTAACGAGTACTTCTCCATCAATTAATACTTTCATAACATTCTTACATTTACCTGTTCTTCATTCTTTGTTTCTTTACATTTTTTATCATTCCACTCATTTGACTTTGTAACACTCATTCTCATTTGATTCATTTTCTATTTTTGTCTTATCATCCTTTGATGTTTCACTGCTACTTTTTTAAATATTCAGTTTCTCTTTTGTTTGTGTGTGCGCGCGCTACCTTATTGTGGTATATAGGGATGGAACAATGTTCGTAAGGTTATGCCTCTTACTCTCCAATACACAGCTGCAAATTCATATATTGGTCAAATTTGAGATATATCTCCTTATTCTCCGATCACCATTCCTATATTCAAGTTTATGTATTGTTACTGCTTAGGTAATATAACCTAAGCTATTCCAAATATCAATGAATCTGTATGGATTTTTTTTTTCAATTTGTTCTCGTGACCTCTTAAGGCCCTCCCACCCCTAATGGAGAGGTCTTTTATTAATGAAGGCTATCTCATTTAGTGACCCAAACACTATAATCAATTCACCTCTTTCTCCTTGATCTTTCAATGTCGACAGCTCCATTTTTCCTTTGTATCTTCTCGATCTTGCATCTTTAATTCTGTGTGATGAATTAAAGATATGCATTTTGGACAGATTATATTATCGTTTATTATTACTTTTTTTTCGTTGCCTTTTCATCCATATAACGAAAAGCTATTTTAATGTCCTAAAGCAATCTATATATCTCTCCCCCAATATTACTGATGTGTTTTTCCAGTGACAGGTCATATTTTATCAGCACTAACTTTCTCATGGAATAATATAAAGATGGTTATTTTGAGCTATTTTTCCTTTCCAATACTCTGCTTTTCTTAGTGTTAGAATAAATTGTCCAATTTTGGATCTATGGAAATATACTGTAGTGTCTAAATATCTTTGTATCAGCTGTGAGTCCTCTTCATCCATTCGAGTAGCTTACCTTTTAGTCATCCAGTATGTTACAGTTTCCATAGAAGTCGTCTGATCGAGGTACACACAGTCCACCCAGTGCTCCATCTCTTGCAATACACTCTTGAGTAAAAACTTAACAGGTTTGGGGCACATTATCATCCAGATCTAAAAACAAATTGACTATGGCAGAATATTAATCTCTTTAAGATATTTTACCCATAGATCTTTCACAATCCTTTTACATAAATTCACAATTGTGCTAGTCAGATACAGTGGCCTGCAGTTCAATAATTCCTTCTTATTTCCACTTTTAGAATTGACACCGTATTTGCCTTTTTTTAATCCTGTGGCACTATTCCTTCTTTAAATGAACACAATAGTTTTCATGGATCTTTTCCGCCAGTTGTTTACTCCTTTGTTTGAGTATCCAATTTGAAATCTCATTAGATCTTGAAACTTTTTTCTTATCCAATGGTCACAAAAGATTGAGCACTTCACTCACTTGTGTATTTATGTTTCCTTAACCCAAAATACTGATCACCTCTTTTTCTACTAAAGAAAAATCTTCTTTCTGAAGAAAGTTTGAAAAATTTAATTCATTATTTCTGCCTGAGTTGAAACATCCTCAAAAACTTCATCATCCACTATCAGCTTAATGTTTTCCTTCCTGTAATATGAATCTGGGGTATTGGCTGCATGTTATTGTGGCAAAGTAGCATACAGATTATACTTTAGGGCTTATATGGGGTGCCCCTAAGGAGCAGAGCCACACATCATTTTCTCTGTGATAGAGGAAAACTTTGTACATAGAGAAATTATGACACTTTTATACTACAACTGTCCCTCCGTTATGCTGTCCCCCAACCCCTTGTTACTGTCCTGTACCATTTCTCTGAATATTCATTTCCTTTTTTTGCCTACCTACCCTGTGGTGGGGGCAAAAGAATACTGCCACCAAGTATTTCCACTTGAGTCGTAAAAGGCGACAAAAAAGGGACGGGGGATGGGATTAGGAGTCCTACTACCTGTAGCCCCATAAGGGGACATTCCTAAAAAAGAAAGTAAAGGCATAAGAGGGTCTGGGAGTTTTCCAACCAGTGCCCTAAGGTTTGGATCTTTTAATGTGCGTGGGTGTGGTACAAATGAGAGTAAAAGGGAAGAGATAGGCAGTATGTTTGTGAGAAGAAAGATGGATGTACTGGCTTTGAGTGAAACTAAAATGAAAGGAAAGGGCTACTGTGAGTTTGGGAGTGTAGCTGGGAGGTACTCAGGAGTGAAGAGGGGACGAGGGAGAGAAGGGTTGGCTATACTAGTAAATGAAGAGATAAGTAAGACGGGTAGTGGAGTGGAAGGAGGTGTCATCAAGGTTGATGTGGATGAAGGTGAAGCTGGGAAAGGAGAGGTGGGTTTTTAAGTGCGTATGGGCCTGGTAGTGAGAAGAGCGTAGAGGAAAGGGAGGCTTTTTGGGTAGATATAAATGAGAGCATAGAGGGATTAGGGAGAAATGTCAATGTAGTTGTATTGGGAGACCTGAATGCTAGGGTAGAAAATGAACCAATTGACGGAGTGATTGGGAAGTATGGAGTTCCAGGTAAAAATCGTAGTGTAGAATTGATGGTGGAGATGTGTCTTGAAAGAGAGTTGATGATAGTAAATACAGTGTTTAAGAAGAAAGCCAAGCATAAGTACACATGGGAGAGGATGGTAGATGGAAGGGTGGCAGATAGAGCATTAATGGACTATATAGTGGTGACCAGGAGTATGGTGGGAAGAGTTAAGGATGTACATGTTCTAAGGGGAGAGAGTGGGGGAATATCAGATCATTTCCTGGTGGAAGGTAAATTGAGAGTGGAGAATAGGTGGAGAAAGAGGAAAAGGGCTGAAGGTAGGGAGGTACTTAGAGTGAACTGCTTAAATGAGGAAAAAAAGGAGAATGAGTATAAGAAGAAGTTGAGAGAGGAGTGGGAGAGAGTAAAGGATAGAGGAGAACTAGGAGTGGAGGAGGAATGGGATGGTTCAAGGAGGGAGTCATAAGGTGTGCAAAGATGGTGTGTAGATCAAGGAGGGCGGGAGGAAATAGAAGGTAGGGTAGTGAGTGGTGGGATGAGGAAGCAAAGAAGGGTGTAGAAGAGAAGAAGCAGGCATTCATAGATTGGCTACAAATTAGGACGAGGGAATCGTATGAGAGGTACAAAGTAAAGAGAAAGGAAGTTAAGCATAAGATAAAGGAAGCAAAGAGGAGAGGAGATATGAAATGGGGAAAGAGTATGACAGAAAATTTTGAAAGTAATGAAAAGATGTTGTGGAAGGAAATAAAAAGAGAAAGAGGAGGCGAATCAAGTAGAGAAGAAAAGATAAGAGGTGCAGATAGAGAGATGATAATGGAAGAGAAGGCAGTGAGAGGAACGTGGGCAGAGTCTTTTTAGGGAGTTGCTAAATGTAAAGGAGGATAGGGAGGGAAAGGTAGATGCAGTGGGAAGCGCTAAGAAAATGAGAGTGACGAGTGAGGAAAATGGAGGAGAAATAGGGAAGGATGAAGTGAAAGCAGCTGTTAAGATGATGAGAGAGGTAAGGCCCTTGGGTTAGATGGATGCCATGTAGAATGTCTGAAGAAAGGAGGTACAGTTATGGTGGACTGGCTGGTGAGGTTATTTAATGTTTGTTTAAGAGAGGGCAGAGTGCCGGAGGATTGAAGGAGTGCCTGTAAAGTTCCGCTTTACAGAGGAAAGGGGGACAAGTGTGAGTGTAGTAGTTACAGAGGGATCAGCTTGTTGAGTGTAGTTAGGAAGGCTTATGGGAGGGTCTTGACTGAGAGGATTAGGAGAGGAACAGAGGGAGTAATTGGTGAGGAACAGTGTGGTTTTAGGACAGATAGGGGATGTGTAGATCAGATCTTTGTGGTAAGACAGATATGTGAAAAAGCTATAGGAAAAGGTAAGGATGTTTTTTAGGGCTTTTATGGATCTGGAAAAGGCTTACGACAGGGTAGACAGGAAGGCACTGTGGAAGGTACTGCAGATATATGGTATAGGAGGAAAGCTGTTAAGACCAGTCAAGAGTTTTTATGAGAGTAGTAGAGCTTGCGTTAGGATTAGAAATGAGAGATTGAATGGTTTGAGGTAAAGGTGGGACTTCGTCAGGGGTGTGCTATGTCGCCCTGGCTGTTCAATCTTTTTGTGGGTGGAGTGGTGCGAGAGGTGAATGCAAGGGTAGTGGGTCAGGGGCTGGAGATGATTAAAGAAAATGGAGAAAAGTGGGAGGTGATACAGCTGTTGTTTGCTGACGACACTGCGCTTGTAACAGGATCAAAGGAGGGATTGAGGAAGTTAGTAACAGAGTTTGAGAAGGTGTGTGAAAGAAGGAAGCTGAAGATAAATGTCGGCAAAAGTAAGGTGATGAAATGTACAAGGGGAGAGAGTGACAGTAGGCTGGAAGTGAGCATTAAGGGTGAAAGACTGGAGGAAATGGATAGTTTCAGATACTTGGGTGCGAATGTGACAGGAAAGGGAGGAGTGGGGGTGGAGGTAGAATGTAGATTGAGAGAAGCGAGTAAATACCTTGGTGGATTAAAAAGTGTAATGAGAAATAGACATCTGGGAATGGATGCTAAGAGGAGGTTATATGAAGGAATGATTGTGCCAACAGCAATGTACGGGGCAGAAACATGGAACATGAGAGAAGAAGAGAGAAGGAGTTTGAATGTGTTTGGGATGAAATGTCTGAGAAGTATGATAGGGGTTACAAGGCTAGATAGTGTGAGAATTGAGGAGGTGAGGAGGAGAACAGAGGTGGAACGGGGGCTGGGAGATAGGGTGGATGAAAGAGTATAAGGATGGTTCGGACACATGGAAAGAATGAGTGAAGAAAGATTAGTAAAAGAAGTGTGGAAGGCGGAGCTGGAAGGAGTATGAGGGGGCGTCCTAGGATGAGATGGATGGATGGGGTGAAAGGGGCTTTACAAAAGAGAGGAATGTCTGTAGAGGAAGGACGGGAGAGGACAGAAGATAGGGGAGAATGGAGAAGGGTTGTGTATAGATGAGGCTGTGATGCATGAGGGGGTGTGGGTGAGAGATGGGGGATGAGGAAGTATGTATGAGAAAAAAATTGACGCAGCCAGAAGGGATTTCTCCCCATCTTCTCCTTTACTGCATGAGGGGACGGAGAGGGGGGGTCGCCGAATTTATGAAGCAGCCTTGCTGTGGATGTACTGTGTCTTGCGACACTGCTTCTGACCCAGGGCAGTGTCCACGAGGTGCCAAGATAGGAGGGAGGGAGGAGGGTGGAGGGGAGTGGAATATATGGGAAATGAAATGGGTGGGAGTGATTTCTATGCCTTTTTCTTTTTGGCTACCCCCCCGTGTAATGGGGAAAAGCCTTTGGTATATGTATGTATGTAAAACAGTTTTGGTTCATCCTTGTATTTATCTATGATACTCCCCATCAATATTTCTTTCCTCTTCCTTACGGATTTTTGTATATACAATTTCGGCTCGTGTGTAAACTTTCTTTCTATAAATAGTTTTTCACTTTTTCCATTTACCCTAAGTCATATCTCTGCCTCTTCTGCATATGCGCATCTATTATTCCTCAGATAAAGATGAAAAAAGGGAGTTTGGTCTCTTTTAAGCACAAAATATCAATGTCATTTTCTATCAGTATTTACATCCATCTAAACTGGCTGGTAGCAAACCATCCACGTTAGCATAGACTGCTTTTAGAATTCTTGTAGTTTCCTGTGCTATATTGTCCTCCTGTACTTTTCGAAACCATTTCCTCACGTTCTGGTTGAGAACTCTCCAGAAAAAACAAAACAAAAAAAAAATCCTTTACACTTTCCATGTCTTTGCACACCTCCAGCTGCATCTAAAAAAAAGTAAATTGCGCTAGCTTCCAAGACTTGTTGATTACTTTCTTTGCATTACCTTGCATTTTTTCACTGAACGTAAGCTATTCCTCCTATACTGACCTAACCTAAACACGTCATCAGTCTGATAAGTTATATCTAAGGTGTTTCCTATAAACATGAAAATTATTTCTTAAGCATTTTATATATCATATTCCTGACTCATTCTATGAACTAATGTGTTCTTTCCACCAGCCAAGAATCATGACACATCTTGTCATATCGACTACATCTTTGACAACAGATTCTCATTTTTTTATAACTGTCACTACTACCTCTAGCTCATCATGGCTTCTCTTTTCTGTTGTTCCATAATCTATTTAAAGGTTACTTTATTCTTCTGTTAACCAGGTAGCCACCTTTACCGATCATTCAACAATCCACTAAACTTAAAATTGTTTGATTTGATCTTAGCCCCCACTTCCTTTTATAGTATTGAAATAATTATTTTCTCATTTCTCAAAATCTTGTTTTCCTCTTTG
This sequence comes from Oratosquilla oratoria, assembly GCF_046742065.1. NCBI lineage: Eukaryota > Metazoa > Arthropoda > Malacostraca > Stomatopoda > Squillidae > Oratosquilla > Oratosquilla oratoria. The sequence continues at coordinate 1,573,997 of NC_134816.1, read as the reverse complement.
AATTCATGAATTTCAGTTTGCTGAATCATGTTTACATTTTTTTTTCTTGTTCAAGCTTTTATTCTAATTCATGAAACTTTGACTCATAAGAGGCAAGCGTCTCAATTGTTTTAACTCAGTTGTAATCTCACCTATTATCATATTTATTTTTGTAGCCTTGTGTGTGTGTGTGTGTGTGTGTGTGTGTGTGTGTGTGTGTGTGTGTGTGTGTGTGTGTGTGTGTGTGTGTGTGTGTGTGTGTGTGTGTGTGTGTGTGTGTGTGTGTGTGAGTGTGTGTGTGTGTGCGTGTGATTCACCATGGTCTTGGATCACGTGTTGGACTCGTGATCGACATTTATTAATCTCCCGAATAAGAGCTCAGAATTCGTATGACCGATCTATGGGTAATAAATACTGTGACCTCACACGCACACACACATCCAACTCCCCGCCCACGAGAGTTGGAGTAACAACCCGCAGTGCAGCGATACTGAAATAACTTCAGCCCTCAGCGGGATTCGAACCCGGACCGCCGTAGTGGCAGGCGAGAACTCTAACCACGCCACGAGGTTGTGTGTGTGTGTGTGTGTGTGTGTGTGTGTGTGTGTGTGTGTGTGTGTGTGTGTGTGTGTGTGTGTGTGTGTGTGTGTGTGTGTGTGTGTGTGTGTGTGTGTGTGTGTGTGTGTGTGTGTGTGTGTGTGTACCTAGTTGTATTTACGGGAAGGGGAGCTATGCTCGTGGTGTCCCGTCTTTGTATCTCACACTGTCAAGTTCACTCTTAAATTCGTGTATGGTTTTTGCACATACTATTGTTTTATCTAGTTTGTTCCAGATGTCTACTACTCTGTGTGGAAAACTTTTTGTCATTTTTTTTATAACTATCCTTTTTGAGTTTTGTTTTTTCGTGTCCTCATGTTTCTCTTGCCCCAATTTTGTGTGTGTGTGTGTGTGTGTGTGTGTGTGTGTGTGTGTGTGTGTGTGTGTGTGTGTGTGTGTGTGTGTGTGTGTGTGTGTGTGTGTGTGTGTGTGTGTGTGTGCGTGTGTGTTTACGTGTGTTTTTGAACACATATACTGCACTAAACTTACATATGAGGGTGACGTGTATGAACCTAATTAATAGGTAAATGACAAAGGTGGCGCTTGGATTGATGTCCTCGACAGTGTCCTTGTTCCGACATAGTGCCGTCCGATTGGCTGTCAACCGACATGTGAAACAAGGGACATGAGGGGCGTAGTTCTTATCCCTCGATGTTGAATGAGTCACAGAAGGGTCCTGTAAACCCCAAAAGTAAAAATTGTTATGCCTCAGTTTGAGTGGCATGATTTGTATTTTTTTACTGACGCCAGATAATTTTGTTTAATTGAAGATTTAAGGATATGATCGAACGACGAAGTACTTACAAACAGGGTTGAACATATGGAGGGGTTTGATTCAAGAAAATCCAAATTGTTATTCTTGTCCTCTTCAATGCCTTCTTTATTTGACATGACAACAATAGACACTGTGTAGTTTATGTTCTTTATGTTCTTTAGAGTCAATGGAGTCTGAAGATATCCTCTGGAGTCTGAGTTTTCTCGGTATATTTCTCCAGTGGTTGATCTGTAAGCAAAATAGTTTGAAAAGTGGTGAGAGAAAGAGAGAGGGGGAGTGAGAAAGAGAGAAAGAAAGAGAGAGAGAGAGAGAGAGAGAGAGAGAGAGAGAGAGAGAGAGAGAGAGAGAGAGAGAGAGAGAGAGAGAGAGAGAGAGAGAGAGAGAGAGAGAATTAATGTAAATAAAAAATACACATGAAGAATAAATTTCCCGTGGACAATCAATTTGTGGTTAATCTTTATTGGGGAAACGAAAGAGAGAAAAAATTATACTTTTAACTGGAATAAGAATATTGTGCTAAGATCGAGGTCTCCGTTGACTGTTTTTCTAAAATAAAATAAAAAGGGGGGTGGGTGTAAACTCACTGGGAAGTATAAGGTTTCTATGGACAATTCATTGGAAGGCAACCATCAGGCTCTGTTTCTATCTGTTTTCTTCTTTTTCCGCTATTTTTTTTTTTTTTTACATATTTTCCAATGTTTTCCTTGGTCATATTAACAAAAATGAGATTCTACTTAAAAAATGACAATAATACTTCTCTTTTAGGTGTTTCATTTATGACTGCTGAACATAAGTAGCTGCTTGAGACTTTTTAAATATTTATTTTGCAGTTTTCATGTCGATCCGTCACTTATTCCTGGTCTTTTTCAATCTCCTTCGGTTATTATGCAGCTATGATAATTATTAAGTGTCCTGTATCTCTTATTGAAAATAATTATTAAGAGAAGTAGAGTGGTCAAATATATTATTAGTTTCTTCACATTGCTTTCCAGTTTTCTATCAAGCCTGTTCTGATGAAATTAATTTGATGGACCTCTTTCCTTAAATGAAACCACCTCAATGCATTTTGACATATTTCCCACATTTGAATTATTGTTAGTTTTTACCTAACCGTGTCCCTACACTGAGCTGAAGTTCTTGTCACAGATTCAACCCCCTTGCGTGATAAAATAATGACAAGGAAATTGACTATAGTCTTGCAGTATCCCAAAGTGCAAATGCCACTCCGTATAGAAGAAGTAAATAAAATACTGAGTTACAATTGTATCAAAATTATGCTACGATATTAATTACTCACCCACAAGACTGGCAGTGCTGCAGAGTTACCAGAACTTCCTTTCTATCCTTTTCAAGACTACACTCATATGGCTGCTCCAGGATCAACTTTAATGAAGGGTTAGCCGAGGAACAAATGGTGTTGAAGGGCAGGAGGTCAGGCATCTTATGAGTAATACGAGCTTGGGGAACTGCCAGATAAAGTGTACCAGAAATCCCTGCAGACATCATCATAGTGGACAAGAAGACCTGGCCAAAGAATGTATCAGATCTTTGTATTACGAATACACACACATTACAATGGCAATGGCAAAGCATGCCGACAGGAGACCTTTTGATCCATATCTAGGTCGGATGAAAAAAAAAAAAATCATATTAATAATAAATTAAAACTATAACAATGTAAATAACAATTAAAATACATAAATAAATGCATTGGTATAGTTGAATAACAAACAAACAGGTAAATAGTAAATTATAATAAATTGACATATAACTAATAATAAATGAAAATCAGACAGACAAATTATAACAAAACAAAAACAAATAATATAACATAAATTATAATAATTACAGCATCTTACTTAGGTATTTATCTAAATGATTCTTAAAGCTTCGAACTGAACTACATTGCACTACCTGTGCAGGAAGTTTATTCCATTCATTAACTACACGGTTGGCAAAGTTGTTTCTACCTACTTCCAAATTGAATATATTTCCGGACAGTTTGAGACCATTGTTTCTTGTCTGATTCTCATTCAATGTGAAAATTTGGTCACTTTTGATGTTGTCAATTCCCTTTAAAATCTTAAAGACCTGTATCAAGTCACCTCTGAGTCTACGCTTTTTTAGGGAAAACAGATTCATGTGCTTAAGTCGATTTTCGCATGATTTATTTTTGATATTTGGAATCAGTTTTGTGGCTCGCCGTTGTACTTTTTCCAGTCTGTCAATGTCTTTAATGAGATTCGGTGACCATACGGAAACAGCATATTCCAAATGTGGACGAACTAACGATTTATATAGCTTGTTAATGAGTGATGGACTTTTGAAATCAAAAGATCGCGCAATCAATCCCAGAATCTTATTTGCTTTCTCAGAGGCTGAAATACACTGCTTGGATGATTTGAGGTCGTTACTGATAATTACGCCGAGATCTTTTTCACTATCCACTTTTGTTAACGAATTTCCAAATAACTTGTAATCGTACTTGCTGTTATTTTTACCTATGTGCATTACCTTGCATTTACTTGTGTTAAATTTCATTAGCCACTTTTCAGACCATTGCTGTAATTTATCTAAATCTTCTTGAATATCTAATTGGTTTGAGTGATCATTTGCCACTCCGCACAGTTTTGTATCATCAGCAAATTTGGAAACAGTAGATTTTAGTCCATGGTCTATATCATTTATATATACTATGAATAGAAGTGGCCCAAGAACGGAACCCTGAGGAACTCCACTTGCAACACTTTTCCATCCAGAAGTTTTTCCATTTAAAACAACTCTCTGTTTTCGACCTTTCAACCAATTACTAGTCCAACCTAATAGGCTACCACTTATTCCATGCAAAGCTAATTTAGTAAGTAGTCTTTCGTGTGGGACGGTATCAAAAGCTTTTGCAAAGTCTAGATATATTAAATCTATATTGTTTCTTTTGTCATAATTCGAGACAACTGTGTTGTAGAATTCGAGTAAGTTAGTCACGCAAGAACGTTTCCGTCTGAAACCATGTTGGCTATCATTTATCAAACGGTTACTTTCTAAATGATATTCGATAGCATCTCTGATGATAGTTTCCATTATTTTTCCTACGATCGAAGTCAAACTAATAGGCCTATAGTTATTTGGTTTCTTTTTGTCACCTTTTTTGAATATGGGAGTAACGTTAGCTAGCTTCCATTCTCTTGGGACATCTCCGGATATGATGGATTTCTTGAAAATAATTTCTAATGGAACAACAATCTCATTTTTCATTTCCTTTAAGATTCTTGGATGCCAACCGTCAGGCCCTGGTGTTTTATTAACTTTGAGTTTGTCTATACACCTTTTAATTGTTTCTTTTGTTATATTTACCGTAGTGAGTAAGTTTACCCCAGACTTTTCACAGGTTTCAGTTTGGAATTCACTTTGAGGTGTTTCGTTTACGAATACCGAGCTAAAATAATTGTTTAAGAGATTACACATTCCTTCATTTGAATATTCAAGTTGACCGTCAGCAGATAATAGTGGACCAATGTGATTCCTAACAACCTTTTTATCTCTAATGTAACTATAGAATTCTTTGGGATTCTCTTTGGATTTCTCAGCGATGTTCATTTCGTATTGTCGTTTTCTTTTTCTTATTGTCTTTTTTAAATCTCTCTGTATTGATACATAACTTTCATAGTCATTAGATGCACCCGAGCACTTATATTTCTTATAAGCCTGTCTCTTTTTAGCAATACTTTTTTCAGTTTCTTTGTCGAGCCACTTTGGGCGAGCCTGATTTGGGGGACGTCTGTCCTTAAAAGGAATGTAAGTTTGAATCATCTTAGTGAGCGTATTTTGAAATATTTCCCACATCTGATCTACAGGCCTTTCGTTTAATTTTTCCTCCCAATCTGTAAGCTGAAGCTCCTGACGTAGTTCTATGAACTGAGCTTTACTGAAATCGGGTATTTTAGAAGCACAAGTATCTATTCTAAAATTGTTTAGGAGTTTGAATCTGACTAAGTTGTGATCGCTATTTGCAACAGATTCACCGACTTCTACATCAGTTGCCATGCTTTCGCGGCTAGTGATCAATAAATCGAGTAAGTTTCCATATCTTGTGGGCTCTTTTACATGCTGAATTAAGTAATTGTCACCAAGAAAATCAATCAAGCGACTACCTATATGGCCATGTTCAAGGGTCATCCAATCAATGTCAGTAAAATTGAAATCACCCATTATCAATAAATCCCGGTTGCAGAAACTAGACAGTTCTTGAAATAACAGTTTGTCGTCTGCTAATGATAATGTCTTTGGCCTATATATTACACCTATATTCATTTTTTGTCCATTTGTTTGGGTTAACTCAACCCACAAACTGTCATATGCATCCTGTTTCACTTTCTCTAAAACACAAGCATGAACATTGTTTTTAACGTACAATAGAACACCCCCACCTTTCTTGTGGTTTCTATCCTGATGAAAGTGTTTAAATCCCGCAATATTAAATTCAGCTTCGAACTCTGTACCATTTAACCATGTCTCAGTTATTCCTATCATATCGAGATTTTCGCTTTTGACATACGCCTGTATTTCTTGAAATTTGTTCCTAATACTACGAGCATTAAAGTACATAGTTTTAAGAAACTCCTGATTATTTCTTTTTGACACATTTTGAGTTTCAATATCATGTCTTATATTATCATTTTGTTTTTTATTTATGCCTTGCTCTATATTATTATTATTTGGTCCTTCATTGACATTCAATGCCTCATTAACATTTCTCCTATCAAAATTAACATTTCCCCCATCACGGACATCTGGTCGATTACGGTCATCCGATCTATTTTGTACATTTTGTCCCCCTACGTCACCGTGATTCACGCCGGCCTCCCGTCGTTCAGTGACATTATGTCCGGCATCCCTTTCTTGAATTATATTTTGTCCTCCAGTGACATTATATCCTACCGTGATATTTTTTCCTCCACTATAATTACATCCCATCGTGATCTTTTGTCTTCCACTGTCATTACATCCTATCTTGATATTTTGGCCTTCATTGACATTCTGTCCGGTATCTCTTCCTAAAATTATATTTTGTTCTTCACTGACATTATATCCTACCGTGATATTTTCTCCTCCATTATCATTACATCCTATCGTGATATTTTGTTCTCCACTATCATTATTTCCCATCGTGATCTTTTGTCCTCCACTGTCATTACATCCCATTGTGACATTTTGTCCTAAGACATTACATCCTAATGTGTCATATCGTCCTCTAGCGATATTACATCCTATCATGATATTTTGGCCTTCATTGACATTCTGTCCGGTATCCCTTCCTAAAATTACATTTTGGCCTTCAATGACATTATATCCTACCGTGATATTTTCTCCTCCATTATCATTACATCCTATCGTGATATTTTGTTCTCCTTTATCGTTACTTCCCATCGTGATCTTTTGTCCTCCACTGTCATTATATCCCATTGCGACATTTTGTCCTACCTATCTATCTATATATGGATATGTAAACACACACACACACACACACACACACACACACACACACACACACACACACACACACACACACACACACACACACACACACACACACACACACACACACACACACACACACACAAATATATATATATATATATATATATATATATATATATATATATGCAAAGTAACCACTTGGAAAAAGAAACCAACGAAGCAGAGCGCTTTCGTATATTACATCTTCAGTGCAAAAGTATATAGTTAATAGAAATATGTAGATCATATATACATGAAAAAGGAACAAGGACAGTTTACGAAAGGGTAGAGAACAATTTACCCCCTGGAAGGCGGGCTGTAAGGTCTCAAGGGTCAATGCGTCCGCTAATGAGGGTAGGGCGATATTAGGTCGCAGTCGCAGGGTTACATTTTCCCTGATATTATTTTGCTTATTTCTTGACAGATAAAATTGTCAAGTTTATATAAGCCCTTGTGTATGTTGGTATTTTGATCACTGGTGGTATGGATCATACTACACTCTATTAAGTTTCTTACTATTATGTTGTTAGTATAATAGATTGCATGGGCATTCCCCAATCAATTGGATGATTATTCAATTCAATATGCTTAAAGATTCCACTGGAATTATTGCCATCCCTAACATTTTTCTTGTGTTGTTCAATTCTAATGTTTAAGGGTTTGGCAGTTTAACCTATGTAAAATTGATTACACATTTTGCAAGGAATTTTGTAAATGCATCCTTTTTTAACTTCAATACTATTATTGATGAGCATATGTTTTACTGTACTATCATTTTTAAAAACTACCTTTACGTTAAATCTTTTTAATAATTCTGTAACACATATATATATTTTTTTTCAAATGGCAAAATTAAAACATTATAATAACTAAAAGGATATTTTGGCTGAGGAGTTAGAAATTATTTCCTTGCAAAATTGTAAGCAATATTAAGGAATTGTTTAGGGTATTTTAATTTTAGCCCAATGTTAAAAACATTTCTCATTTCGTCATCAATAATATGTATGTGTGTGTGTGTGTGTGTGTGTGTGTGTGTGTGTGTGTGTGTGTGTAGAGTAATTCAACATTAGATGACAACTTCAAGACTGGGTTCTCTATGTCTAAATAATGGAAATAATTCCTATGAACAAACCGTTCCTTTCAAGTTGCATCTTGAAGGACAGGAATAGGAGCGCTCATCCCTATGCCGGATCTACAGGTTTTGACCTGTAATCCAACCGGTGGAAGCACTACAGGAATTTTCATCACTCGGGTCGTGATAGTTGGGGCCTCTCTCGCTCCAGTTCTGAAACAAATCAAACTCACGGGGTACCCCCGCCCCCATCCTGTCTCCAATGCCTCGCATTGCTGCCCGTTGCCCTATACCTACCTCGGTTCTGTCATTAGGTAGTATGTACTAGTGTATAATGTCAACCATGACTATTATCATTCTAGGATCTCTCAAGTGTGATATTTAGCTTGGGATGTATTAGTTAGGGAAAGTAATATTTAGCTTAGGATGTACTAGTTAAGGAAATTAATATTTCACATAAAATGTATTAGTTAAGGTCAGTGACATTTAGCATAAGATTTATGTTTATGGCTGTTAAGAAATGACGATGTATAGTTGTGTTGTTGCTGCATTGGAACGAAGGTATACGAGATTGGTTTATTTATACCTTACGGCTTATAAATGAATGTTATTTCATTTTTGGTTACCAATCTTTGAAGAAGCCAGTCTAGTGATTATTTATTCATGAAGGAAGAACTCGTCAAATCCAGTCAATTGTCCTAGCTTCTTTTTTGTTGTTACATCTTGTGGTACACTAGCATCCCCTTGACGCGCCAAACCGGTTTGATATTGCTGACTGATGAACACTCAATCATTAGCTATCTCTCGCCTATCTCTATCATCCAAAGCACACCCGAGAACGTAATATATATATATATATATGTATATATATATATATATATATATATATATATATATATGTATATATATACATATATATACTGTATATATGTATGTATATATATATATATATATATATATATATATATATATATATATATATATATATATATATATATGTATATATATGTACTAACTCGTAATCTAACTGATTACCGAGATTGGGGAGGTTGCTAACTGCCACCCATATAACCCCCATTTTTTTACAGTACACCTAATCGCACCAGTGGGAATGGTAAGGACTAGATCGAATCCCCCTCACGCTTCGCCATCGTAACTATTGGAATAATTCGCTAGTGGACAGCGACATCAATCACACAATTTATGACCGTCGCGCAGAGGATTCGAACCACCGCCTATAGACCCAAGAGAGTCCACAGCACACGCCTTTAACCACTCGACCACAGACGATCTAAAAGTGTACTAACTCGTAATCTAACTGATTACCGAGATTGGGGAGGTTGCTAACTGCCACCCATATAACTAGCGAATTATTCCAATAGTTACGATGGCGAAGCGTGAGGGGGATTCGATCTAGTCCTTACCATTCCCACTGGTGCGATTAGGTGTACTGTAAAAAAAAAATGGGGGTTATATGGGTGGCAGTTAGCAACCTCCCCAATCTCGGTAATCAGTTAGATTACGAGTTAGTACACTTTTAGATCGTCTGTGGTCGAGTGGTTAAAGGCGTGTGCTGTGGACTCTCTTGGGTCTATAGGCGGTGGTTCGAATCCTCTGCGCGACGGTCATAAATTGTGTGATTGATGTCGCTGTCCACTAGCGAATTATTCCAATAGTTACGATGGCGAAGCGTGAGGGGGATTCGATCTAGTCCTTACCATTCCCACTGGTGCGATTAGGTGTACTGTAAAAAAAATGGGGGTTATATGGGTGGCAGTTAGCAACCTCCCCAATCTCGGTAATCAGTTAGATTACGAGTTAGTACACTTTTAGATCGTCTGTGGTCGAGTGGTTAAAGGCGTGTGCTGTGGACTCTCTTGGGTCTATAGGCGGTGGTTCGAATCCTCTGCGCGACGGTCATAAATTGTGTGATTGATGTCGCTGTCCACTAGCGAATTATTCCAATAGTTACGATGGCGAAGCGTGAGGGGGATTCGATCTAGTCCTTACCATTCCCACTGGTGCGATTAGGTGTACTGTAAAAAAATGGGGGTTATATGGGTGGCAGTTAGCAACCTCCCCAATCTCGGTAATCAGTTAGATTACGAGTTAGTACACTTTTAGATCGTCTGTGGTCGAGTGGTTAAAGGCGTGTGCTGTGGACTCTCTTGGGTCTATAGGCGGTGGTTCGAATCCTCTGCGCGACGGTCATAAATTGTGTGATTGATGTCGCTGTCCACTAGCGAATTATTCCAATAGTTACGATGGCGAAGCGTGAGGGGGATTCGATCTAGTCCTTACCATTCCCACTGGTGCGATTAGGTGTACTGTAAAAAAATGGGGGTTATATGGGTGGCAGTTAGCAACCTCCCCAATCTCGGTAATCAGTTAGATTACGAGTTAGTACACTTTTAGATCGTCTGTGGTCGAGTGGTTAAAGATATATATATATATATATATATATATATATTGTTGGAAACGTAGAAGACACCAGACTCAGAAGTACGTAATTTATTCCCGACGTTTCGAGTCCTGTCCAAGAGTCGTCCTCAGGGGATACAATGGGATACAGAAATCACATGGTCTAAATATACGAATGGCTGTGCCCGCCGAAGGAACGCGGTAACCTGTCCGAGGTGGAAGAGAGGTGGGGGATGGGGTTGGGGGGTGGAGGGGGGTAAGAGAAGGTATAGATAGATAGATAGATGGATAGATAGGGTGTTTCAAAATTAGATGACATAACTTCAGGACTGCGTTCTCTATATGTAAATAATGAAAATAGTTCCTATGAACATATCATATGTCCGGAAGCGCTTGGTCTTCAAGTTACAGGTACATAAAACACGTTCTAACCAGAATACCTTTATCCCCGACATGTGGCATCTTGTAACACAGGATTCCGCTCAACACTATCTAGTCCCTATTTTGGTGGCCACATCGTGGATGCCAGTGCTACAATAAACGGAACTCGCATCTACCTAGCTGAGCTGGGAGCATTGTTCAAGCATATCACAAGAACATCTACTGATATGTAGGCGGCAATCCACAACTAATTGTACACGTCAAAAGCTGACCAAAAGCAAAAGAAACAATTAAAAAATTTGTCTCAAACGACCACACATAACTTGCTAATTAGCCTATCACTTCACTTGTAGCAGTACTCGTCATCACCACACAACCTATCAGGTCGCTTTTCCCACCAACCGTATAAGACTTGATTCTTGTTTCTTGTGTGTGAAGTGTTCCTGGACAACTGATTAGTGGTGCATGTTTATTGGACATGTACTCAAATCAGGATATGACAGTTATGCACTTTGTGTGTGGTTTGGCGAACGGTATTGCTATACACGCTCGTCGTCTGTACCAAGAAGGGTTCCCAGACCAAAAATGTCCCAATAGGAAAACATTTGTGCATATCCATCGCCACTTGTATGAATATGGGACATTCAAGCCTCGTGATAGCGACAGAGGACGACCTGAGAAAGAAGAGCAGATACTGGATATTGTGAATGATACTCCTGAAATCAGCACACGACAGTTGGCAAGAGAACAACAGTTGTACCCATATAATCTGCAACGTATACAGTCGTTGTCACCAAGAAATTACCCTGCACGAATTGAGTTTTGTCAATGATTCTTGGAGCAGTGCACTGCAAATCAATACTTTCCCGGCTTTGTGATCTTCACAGATGAAGCACAGTTTACAAGAGACGGAATATTCAACTTAAAAATTATTACAAAGGAGGAGCATGCCGACAGGAGACCTTTTGGTTCATAACTAGGTCGGATGCGAAAAAAAACAATAATGATAAATAAGTAAATAAATAGAAATTATAATACATACATACATACAAAATATAATGAATAAATAAATGCATAGATATAGTTATATAATAAACAAACAGGTAAATAGTAAATGATAATAGATTGACATATATATCAAAATAAATGAAATTCAAGCAAATAATAATAAACAGACAAATAATAGCAAACAAATAAATAAATGTTATAAAATAAATGGCAGGCATTACAGCATCTTGCTTAGGTGTTTATCTAAACGAATCTTAAAGCTTTGAACTGAACTACATAACAATGCGTCTGCATGAAGTTTATTTCATTCATTAACTTTACGGTTGGCGAAGTTGTTTCTACCCACTTCCAAATTAAATCTATTTCCTGACAGTTTGAGACCATTATTTCTTGTCGGATTCTCATTCAATGTGAAAAAATTGTCACTTTTGATGTTGTCAATTCCCTTTACAATCTTAGATATCTGTATCAAGTCACCTCTGAGTTTACGCTTTTTAGAGAAAACAGATTTATATGTTTTAGTCGATTTTCGTATGGTTTATTTTTTTATAAATGAAATCAGTTATGTGGCTCGCCGTTGTACTTTTTCCAATCTGCTAATGTCTTTAATGAGATTCGGTGACTATACGGAAACAGCATATTCCAAATGTGGACGAACTAACGATATATATAGCTTGTTAATGAGAGATGTACTTTTGAAACCAAAAGATCGCGCAATCAGTTCTAGAATCTTATTTGCTTTCTCAGAAGCTGAAACTCACTGATTAGTTGATTTGATATCGTTACTGATAATTACGCCGAGATCTTTTTCACCATCAACTTTTGTTAACGAATTTCCAAATAACTTGTAATCGTACTTACTGCTATTTTTACCTATGTCCATAACCTTGCATTTACTTGGTTTAAATTTCATTAGCTACTTTTCAGACCGTTGTGTAATCTATCTAAATCTTTTTGTATATCTAATTGGTTTAAGCGATTATCTACCATTCCGCACGTTTTTGTGTATCATCAGCAAATTTGGAAACAATATCATTTATATTTACTATGAATAGAAGTGGCCCAAGAACGGAACCCTCAGGAACTCCACTCGGAAAAAATTTCCATCTAGAAGTTTTGCCATTCAGCACAACTCTCTGTTTTTTATCATTCAACCCATTACTAGTCCAACTTAATAGGCTACCAGTTATTCCGTGTGAAGCTAATTTAGTAAGTAGTCTTTCGTGGGGGACGGTATCAAAAATTTTTGCAAAGTCTAGATATATTAAATCTATATTGTATATTTTGTCATAATTCGAGATTACTGTGTTGTAGAATTTGAGCAAGTTAGTCACGCAAGAACGTTTCTGTCTGAATCCATGCTGGCTATCATTTATCAAACAGCTGCTTTCTAAATTGTGCTCGATAGCATCTCTGATGATAGTTTCCATCATTTTTCCTACAATTGAAGTCAAGCTTATAGGCCTGTAGTTCTTTTTTTTTTTTTTTTTGTCACCTTTTTTGAATATGGGAGTAACGTTAGCTAGCTTCCATTCTCTTGGGACATCTCCAGATATGACGGATTTCTTGAAAATAATTTCTAATGGATCTATAATCTCATTTTTCATTTACTTTAAGTTTCTTAGATACTAACAGTCAGGGCCTGGCGTTATAACTTTGAGTTTTTCTATACACCTTTTTATTTTTTATTTTGTTATATTTACCGTAGAAAGTTCACCCTAGACTTTTCACAGGCTTCAGTTTGTAGTTCACTTTGAGGTGTTTTGTTTACGAATACCGAGCTAAAATAGTTGCTTAAAATATCACACATTCCTTTATTTGAATATTTAAGTTGACCGTCAGCAGATAATAGTGGCCCAGTATGATTCCTAATAACCTTTTTATGGACGACACATGCAGGGGTTTGGGGGGGGGGAGGAGTGATGGAGCATGTTGTAGAGATCGTATCTCCCACATTACATTTAGTTTTCTCTACTACTGCTACTACTACTACTCGTCTGGTTCGGGGAGGGTTGGGAGGGAAATAGTCCCGTCCTCCTTCTTTTTCTGGTGTTCTGCTTTTCGAACTAGAGGACTCGTTCTAGACAGGCAAGGGTGTATGTATGTATGTATGTATGTATGTATGTATGTATGTATGTATGTATGTATGTATGTATGTATGTATGTATGTATGTATGCATGTATGTATATGTATGTATATCTATATATATTCATATACTCGTATACACACACACACAGACGCACACTATATATATATATATATATATATATATATATATATATATATATATATATATATATATATAGTGTGCGTCTGTGTGTGTGTGTATATACGTGTGTGTTTGTGTGTGCGTGTGTATACGTGTGATTTGTATACCGTGTATCATATAACTCACACACCTTTAGCTTCTCTACTGGAAGCCCCTTCTCTTGTTTTGTAGTTAGTGTTTACAGAGGAAACAGACATACACCTTAAAATTGCCGACTCTGTCCGCTAGCACTCCGGAGAGAGGAGGAACCAGAAGCCCAAGGATCGGTGTGAAGGAAAGGATAAAGGCGAGCTCTTCTTTGGTGATGCCCAAAGATCTCATGTACAGCGTCATGAAGGGACTCATTGCCATGGTTCCTGTAGAGAAGTAAAGTTACAATGATAAAACATGCCGACTGGAGACTTTTCAGTCTATATAGTGATCACGTGTCCCCCCTCCCTCCATTTTTTCAGTAAAATTTGAAGACTTGAACTGTATTACTTTTATTTACTTTGGATTGCGAGATTGTTTTTGTTTACATTTTGGTTAAATATACGTCTTGACAACTTGCTACTATTATTGTGATGTATATAGAGTGGTAGTTGGAGAGACTTAGACATCTTCAGAAAAAATCTAATGAAAAGTAAAATCATCAAAATGGGAAGGAAGATGAAGTTTGCTAACGATATATTTTGTCGGAAAAGTCTGCAATTGAGGTTTGCGATCTGCTTTGTCATTAGAACAGATGAAAATGTCAGAAGCACATGTGTATGCATTTACCCTATTGTAACATATTGGAAAGGAGCAACGTTCGCGAAGTCTTGTCTCTTACTCTACAGTTATCATACCGAGCTTCAAATTCATGTCCGAGCCCAACTTGGTCTATATCTACTTACTCTTCAATTACCATATTTTGATTTAGGTTTATGTATGGTTTCTTCTAGGCTACTCCTAGTACTTATATATCTGTGTACAATATTTTGGGTGCTAGCTGGCCGAACCGGCTAAAGCATTGCTACTAGCGTCGGATGACGAGGTGACGGCGGTTCGAACCCTGTTACGGGCAAGTTGGACTAAGTGCATGGTCAATTAAATTCCACGCTACAAAACCCTCTGTAAGATGCACCGTCCTACCCTCCTCCTGATAGGGTATAGCTTGTGACGTTAAACCGAATCAATCATATAGAACTTTGTTTTTTAATCCTTTATTTTTTTCACATGACCTCTTGAAGCACTCCCATCCCAAATCAAGCAACCTTTTCTGTGCTCTCTTTGTTGCAGCTCAGGCTACTTGTTGACCCATGGCCGATCGTGACAGGACTCTCCATCCTTTTCTATCTTAAGCTAGTTGGAGCTATTCGTTCGGGTTTCTTTCACTGATGCGCACGTCCTCCTCTAAACATCTCCAATTCTTCCTTGGCCGAACCATAGGTCTCCTTCCAATGACCTCTTCCATATATATCTTCTTAGGTATCCTGTTTTAATTAATGCATGTCATGTGTTCTGCCCACCTGAGTCCTGTTGGGCTGTCCAGTTATATCTCTGAGCTCTATTTTGTGTCGTCTTCATTTGCGTCCTTATCGAAGATAGAACCTGCAATTCTTCCTAAGACTTTATTTTCAAAGATTTCAACAAGTTTTTCCATTGCTTTAGCGAGAGACCATATATCACACCCATATATCAAAACTGGACGGATTACAGTATTAAAAATTCCTATCTTTTTTATTGTTTTAGATATCGATATTTTTTTTAATATGTCCGTGAGGCTAAAACAACACCTGTCTGCAGCCCCAATCATTGCTGCGACCTCTTCCGACCTTACAAAGTTCTGCGACGTAACAGTTCTTAGGTATAGAAATCAACTATCTCCTCCATGCACGCAAGGTTGACATTTCCCCTCAACTGGGTCATTTTTGCAACTTCCATAATTTTGTCTTGTTCTGATCGATCTCTAGTGACACATTGCTGGCCATCCCTTTAAAATATGTTGTAAGGGTTTCCACATCCGCAAGACTTATATGAATGTCATTGCCATAGCTCTTTTCCTCTACCATTTTTTCTCTGTACAACCATTTCAATGCATAAATCATACTTTAGTGTTTATAATGTAGGTAATGTATTTCCGAAAATTTTGTGTTTTTGTACAAGGAGACACATTTCATTGTGTAACAAAAAACTAATGAAAAATACAAAGTACCCAGCCAAATATATATATATATGTATATACATATATATATATACATATATATATATATATATATATATATATATATATATATATATATATATTGGTGTATTTCGGTAGCAGGTTCTCATGTAGACAATTTTGATTGAAGTTCACAGCATCTTCTGCGTTCACGACTTTTTTGCTAGAACTTTTTTTGTAGAACTTCTCAGCAAAAAAGTCGTGAACGCAGAAGCTGCTGTGAACTTCAATCAATATATATATATATATATATATACAAGCACCCGGCTCCGCCGGACCTGGCTACGCCAGGTGTGCTTGGCCTTCGGCGAGGCGGGCTCCGCCCGCGGGTGCTTCGCACCCAGCCCTTCGGGCATTGATGATACACATAAAAAAGTTAATAAAACCAAAGATTTTCATCTGCCTTTTACTTAAAACACCTTAGAACTATACATTTAATGTAGTTTCTTCTTTTTTCTCTTGGGGGTGAGTTCTTCTTCGCTGTCCTCTTCTTCGCTGCTATTCTTTCTCTTTACGAAATCCTTCAACATGGTTTTAATCTCATCTATTTCGTAGACAATCTTTTCAAATCTTTCTTCGTTTTTGGTATCCTTAGCTCCGATCTTCTCCTCAATCTTCTCAATCTTCTCCTCAATCTTCTCTCCAATCTTCTCTTCGATTTCTTCAATTTTATCCTCCATTTCCCCTCGACTCAAGTAGTTCTCTTCTTCGAAGAGTTCTTCTGGTAAGATCATCGCAGCTACTTCTCCTTCTGTTTTCTCGAACACAGAACGTGATATGCTGACTATGGATTGATCGGGTTCCTCTTCTGGTATCCTTGAGGTTTCAGAGTTATCTTCAAAGATTAAATCCTCCAAAGAAGAAACTTTACTTTTATCCACATCACAGAACACCTCTTCATAAACGCAATTCACCCAAGGTCTCAACTCGTATTCTTCCCCTTTCTTTGTATATCCTGGAAAAACTATGAGGGAATCGTGGCTGGTAACTCTAGAACACGCTACGTATAGTTGACCGTGTGCGAAGCACTGTGATGAATCCAGTAGCACACCACACTTCTCAAACGTCTGCCCCTGGGACTTATTTATTGTCATAGCGTAACAGAGTTTGACAGGGAACTGGTATCTCTTGAAGGCTACAGGAGTGTCTGTTGCCTCTAAAGTAACTCTAGGAAGTAAGATCTGTGTGTTCCAACAATAACGTTCCTTCTCAAATTTGTTACCATAACTCTAGTCCCATTACAGATTTTCGGAGGGCAAATGTTCCTCATAACCATCACAATTGCTCCTTCCTTCAACCTTAATTTGTGTGGAGGAATGGAAGGGCTATCCATAAAATTGAAAACTGACGCCTGAACGTCCATCCCTTCTATTGATTCACAACCGACATCTACGCTCATGTAAACCACTTCCTTACCAATTCACTTTATTGTACACAAACTCGTTAATGATTTCGACGTCGTTGTTCGTGGGAGATATTATAGCTCTCTTTTCAAAGAAAGAGACGTTAGATATGTTCTCTCCCATTCCTCTGTACACTCTTTCAACTAACTCTTCTCTGCTGTCAACTAACACCCCGAAACCTTCTCCGAAGTGACACTCTTTGTACTTTCCTTCTCCAACTTCTAATAATTTCTCTGCAAAGTTTATGTTTTCTTCGTCTTCACTCTTAAGTCGAACGTTCTTTATCAGTTCTAACTCTTCGAAGAAAGGCCAAAAGTAACTTGATTTCAGACAACTGTTCAACTCGTCGTTCTTTCCTCCTCCTCTTACAACTGGTAATATCTGTCTAAAGTCTCCAGCACAAACGAACGTCTTTCCTCCCATGAAAATATCAAGACCGGAAAGGTCCCTCAAAGTGATATCCAGGGCTGAGATTGTGTTCTTATTTGCCATCACTGCTTCGTCCCACACAATCAAAGAAGACATAAGAAGCAATCGAGCTAGTTCGGACTTGTGCTTTATGTTGCATGTTTTTCTTTCGTTATGTTCCATCAGTGGTATCTTGAACATATTATGGGCAGTTCTTCCCCCGTGAAGGACAGTAGCTGCTATACCCGAAGAAGCCACAGCTAAAGCCACTTTACTCTTCGAACGAACTGTGTCTAGAAGAAGATTCAAAAGGAAGGACTTTCCTGTCCCACCAGGTGCATTTAAGAAGAACGCTTTGCTTTTGTTTTCCGTCTCACAACCAACACTTTCAATGATTTTATCGTAACAAATCTTCTGCTCTCTGTTTAATAGAGGGAGAGCTCTCTCCACTGTCTCGGACAATTCTTTAGAATTATAGGCTTTCTCCCTCCTTATCACGTTTGAAGACTTTTCTCCATTTCTGGAAGAAGGTAAGCCGTAGTGGACTATGTTTCCTCCTCCACAATTGAAAACTTGTTCTTGGATGTCGTCAAGAGCATCGAGGTATATTTCGTCGTTGTAATCCTTCAACCCTCTAAGATATAGAAAATCACTCGAGAAGAGATCCTTTGTTTCTTCCCAGATATCTTTCTGGTCTTTTAGATCCGAGAACACTAACATGCTAGCGTAAGTCGAACGAAGTTCTTTGCGGTCATTTGTGTAGTTTATTATCTCCAGGATAGTCTGTTTCCAAGTCTCTTCATCTTTTAAAAGACCCATAGCCTTAACGGCTTCCCTGTAAGTTCCATAGAGTACACCGTCCACCATCCTGAGGTCTTCGAAGGATTTGGGACCTCTCTTGTGGGTTAGAAGCATTCTCATATAGAACAGTTCTACTGTCTTGTTCGTTACAGCTCTTATCCTTCCAATAGCGTGAGTGTTACCTTTCCTCTCCTCCCAACATGATTTCGGAATGCTGTACTTGAAGTAAGCAGCTACTTCGTTGTAAGTTAGGGTGGCTGCGTATTCGTTAACGCTACATAATTTGAAAAATACTGTCAACTGAGTGTCTCTGTTTGCCTTCTTTTTTATGTCTGCCTTTGAGGAATCGGCGTTGAAGAATACTTCGTTTTCGTCCTTTAAATGGAGGTCCAGATTCATAACAGGAGGGTAACTACTGTGTATGGGGAATCTGAAGATCTTCCAAGTTGCTTCGTTGGAGTTAACGAATCTTGCATCCGTGAAGTTCTTAATTTCATTGATTTCTTCGGTTCCCTCGGTTTTAGTGAATAGAACTCTGTCACATCCTTTGTTGACGTACTTTGTAACGTACGCTATAGCCTTAATAGAATTTGAACACTCTACGTTTATGTGAGAGTTAAATCTCAAGCAAAGATAGGGGTTGTAAGGCACCACCCATGAGTTGTCGATAGTTACTTCCTGTCCCTTTAACTTTTTCACAAAGGAGAAACCTCCTTCTCCCACAGCTCTTCTCCTGTAGAGAGGGTAGCCGTTGTTTCCGAATTTTATCGTTGAACGGCACTGTTTCGGAAAATCTTTCTGGCACGTCCCTCTATCGTTTTTCTTCCCATTACAACACACGGAGCTTTCATCGTAGCCTATGCACGGTCCGTGTATCATGTTAGTGGTAACAATATCATACAGTTCTGGGTGTTTTTTCTTGTCGGGTATCTCGGCGGATATTAGGCTCGAAACGGTATTTTCAGTCACTTTACGTTTCATCCATAGAAGAATGTGAACGTGAGGCAAGCCTCTTTTCTGCCACTCAATGCTGTACAAATGAGCTGAGACTTCTCCGAATATTTTATCTGTTAATAACTCTCTCATTAGTTGGTCTACCTTGAGTTTAAAAACACGACTAACTATATCTGGACGATTACAGACGTTAATAGTGTCGCCGTATAGTGTCAATTCTTTCCATTTCGGATTCATAGTGAAAGTTATGAAAAAATCCGGAGAACCGTATCTTGACACAAAACTTAACGCATCCTGTTGCCTCTCTTTCGTGTATCTCGGGCGCCTCCCACGAAACACTTAGGAAGTAGCACTCGTTGTCCTTTATGGGCTGAATCACTCTTAAGAATATCGGACCTCTCTTTTCTGATTTCATGTTGGTTAAAACGGATATAATCTAATCGATTTGATTCAGCCTTCACGTAACAGTCAATAACGAACCTCTGGAACAGTGTTCGACATTGAAAGAGAGCTGTGAAACAGTTCTCTCTTTCCATAAACATAGAAGCGTAATATGCGCACGGAGAAATCTTCTTCTCGTTCCCAGCTTTGTTAGCCTTCAGAGACCGCAAAAGATACGTGTAACCCATATCTCCGTTGGGTATCAATAAAGGGTACTGGAACGGATCATAAAAGAAATTGGTGTGATCCACAAACCTAATTTTATATTTCGAATCCTTCTTGGGACTGGTTATCTTTATTAAAAGAGGATCGTGCTCGTCGTCTAGATTCACTATACCACCCACAGTCACATTTGATGTCGGAAGGTGGTAAACTCCTTTATGTTCCTTCGTTTCAAAGTTTTCAACCGCTTTAAGTTGGAGATTCATTTGTGGTATCTCTTTATGCTTTTCAATATGCAATGCTATCAGTTCCCTGGAGTTTTCTATTTCAGACAAAATCTGTCTCAAACACTTATTGTTTTCGAGAAGGTAGTTGAATATTATACGAATTATCTCCTCGTTCTCGTTGTACTCTCTTTCTTCTATTTCTCTTCTGAATTTAGTTGATTTTTTCTCCTTGCTTATAGGTGCTTCCAAAAACAACTTAGAGACTTTATAGGTTCTGAGTCTAATTTGTTCCTCTCTACTGTTATAGAAATAGAGATCTAGGAAGTTATCGACAACCCCGTTAGGTCTTCTCCGTGTTAAGTCCTTTACGTCTCCGTTGGAAAACTTTTCTTCGTCCGAAAACATACCTCGAGTCTCCTTGTCTCCCACTAATAACTCTGGCCTCACATAACTGGTTCTGTGGTATATAGCACCCTTTATCTTGTACACCATAGCTTTTTCAGCTGCATTTTCCAATTTCTTGGATGTTGCAAAGGAACTGAAACTAAAGACAGTATTAAACCCGATTGTGTTCTTAAGAAATCTTTTAGAAAGAGGGGTAACACCTTCAAATAGTGATTTGAACTCTTCGTTTTTTATCTCAGAGGGTTTCACAGCTGGGATTTGTCCCGATCTACAACACAAACCCTCTGTCTCCCTTTTCCACCTTAAAGCATCACAGTACTTGCACTTTACGTCGCCAAGTTTTCCAATGCTGTGTTCCACAACGTCGTAGGTGTCCCTTATTCGTGCTTTCAAACCACTACAGTCTTCTTCGTAATCCGTCATTTCAAGCTTTATCCACCCCTTCCCAATGTTCCTTCTTTTCCTCCCGGACTTTTTCGAGTAACTTCTTATCTTCTTCTGTTACTAAAATTATTCCTTTCTCTTGTCTTGCTAGTATCTCTTTGTATTTCTTCATTTACTCTCTGTTATTTTCTCTATTGGCTCTAAACGTCTCTGTCTCGAGAAGTCTTTGTTCCCTCTCTTCCTTTTTCCTCCTTGAAGCTTCTACGGCCTCGAGTCTCTTTCTCTCTAATTCCTTCGCCTTTGCTGTAGCTTCTCTTTCCTTTTCTTCGGCTAACTTCTTCTTTCGTTCAGCTTCCTCCTTTCTCCGCTCTGTTCTTTCTTTCTCTTCTGCTTCTAACTGTATTCTTTTCTTCTTCTGTTCTGTTTCTCTTTGGACCTTCTTTATAGCGTGTTTGTTCCTCTTTTCAGCCACTTTGTACTTCTTAAAGATCCGTTCAAGGTAGTGCTTCTGGTACGTCTTATGGCACCACTTTCCTCCGTTATTGGCATAACTCTTGTATCCCGCAAAGTAATGCTTAATGAAATTATCTGACGTTTCTTCATTAATCGCTTCTTCCAATAAGGGAATGGAGTCGAAAAGAGAATCTTCGTATTCATAGTCCTTACTATCTCGAAGAATCTTGTTGAGAGACAGAGTTTTCCGATGAAACTCTTTAATGTCCTTCTCCAACCAGAAACGTTGGTTATCAGCGTATAGAGAAGGGAATAAAGAAGAGTGCTCTGCTGTTAACTTGTTGAAAAGCGCTTTATTGTTTTGTACATTTTTCTTGTCTTGGCTCTTCTTCGTGGTGACCCAACTCCAGAAATGTCGTATCCTCCTCTTTCTCTGAGCTTCAGTTTCTTTAGCCATTTAACGATAACCAACTCCGAGAAGGGGGCCGTAGTTCAGAAACCCCAACCCGTTAACTTTCAAATGTATGCTTACAGCTAGGCCGGCGGGGTGTCCCAGAAACACAATGGAAGTCGCAGACACCCCCGGGCCGGCCGACTCAGATCGGGAGCGCTCCAGAATTTTTTTTAGAGAGTTATAGATATATATATATATATATATATATATATATATATATATATATATATATATATATATATATATATATATATGTATGTATATATATATATATATATATATATATATATATATATGACGTAAGCGGAGTAGGAAACATAGGAGTTTTAGTCTTGAGTTTATTCCTGACTAGTTTCGCAGGTATGCTTTTTCAAAGAAATGGGTTTACAAACGGGCTGTGGGCATTATATACATGGGGTGGACCTCACTACCTCCTCGTGTTACCAAAGTTGGTGACGAGTGTGAACATTACATTGTGGTTAATGTAACAATGATGAAGTTTTACAATTAAATATGATAATAACACTAATAACAAAGAAAATATTAATAGTAATTGTTACAATAATAATGATAACAATGATAATAAAAATGAAAATTTAAATATTTAAATATATATATAACAATGATAATGATAATAGTAATAATAATAATAATGATAATAATAATAATAATAATAATAATAATAATAATAATAATAATAATAATAATAATAATAATAATAATAATAATAATAATAATAATAATAATTATAATAATAATAATAATAAAAATAATTATAATAGTGTTGAAAATAAATAGTAATAAATAATGTTAAAAGAATAATAATCATGATAAAAAGTTGGGGATAATATTAAATGGTGAAGGAACAATGTAGAAATGATGGAGGATATGTGAATTGGTAGCATGTGAAGTAAAGTAAGGTAGCATGGTGCAAGAAGGAACGTCATAGTAAAAGGAAGAAAGCTGGAGAGGGTAGGCAGAAGTGGGAAAAAGGTATCTACTTCTGCCTACCCTCTCCAGCTTTCTTCCTTTTACTATGACGTTCCTTCTTGCACCATGCTACCTTACTTTACTTCACATGCTACCAATTCACATATCCTCCATCATTTCTACATTGTTCCTTCACCATTTAATATTATCCCCAACTTTTAATCATGATTATTATTCTTTTAACATTATTTATTACTATTTATTTTCAACACTATTATGATTATTATTATTATTATTATAATTATTATTATTATTATCATTATCACTATTATTATTATTATTACTATTATCATTATCATTGTTATATATATATTTAAATATTTAAATTTTCATTTTCATTATCATTGTTATCATTATTATTGTTACAATTACTATTAATAATTTCTTTGTTATTAGTGTTATCATCATATTCAATTGTAAAACTTCATCATTGTTACATTAGCCACAATGTAATGTTCACACTCGTCACCAACTTTGGTAACACGAGGAGGTAGTGAGGTCCACCCCATGTATATAATGCCCACAGCCCGTTTGTAAACCCATTCCTTTGGAAAAGCATACCTGCGAAACTAGTCAGGAATAAACTCAAGACTAAGACTCCTGTGTTTCCTACTCCGCTTACGTCAACCTGTCATTATGTCTCAACATATATATATATATATATATATATATATATATATATATATATACATATATACATATATATATCAAGGACTACTATTACACAGGACGTGCGCACCCAGATCCCTGGGTCCGCTAGCGGAGGCCATTGCTTTCTTTGTAACCTAACATTTTATATTGGGCAAATATATCAAAACTAGAAACCTAACATTGTATATAGGACAAATATATCAACTATTGACTTATTCAATGCAGTATAAGTTACTATAAGCTTTTATAGTGAAATAAGAAACTATTTTGAAGGCACTGTTATGCTTTGAAATGCCAATTTTAGCCGGACTTAACAGGTATTATTGTATGAGGTTAGTGGACACCATGGTTGGCAATTTCTTTTATAATATATATATATATATATATATATATATATATATATATATATATAAAAGATTTTTTTTTTAAATTAAATCAGATTTATTTGATTTAAATATATCTTTTTATAGATTTTAAATATTGAGGGATTGCTATCTGATATGCAATCTGATTGTTTAAGGACATTTTTTGCATATTAATATAAGGAGCAGTGTTATATAGACTTCCCACAAGTATCCAAGGAACGTGGTATAAGCCTACATGTATTATATATCACTGTGCAGCCCATAACAAGTTTCAACAAGATTCTTGTTGAAACTTGTTCTAGGTAAGCAGCCTCTCAATGAGTCAGTTGCTGCTTTGGAATCAACCAGGAAGGATGTCTTCTGGACCTGGCAAAGTGGTTCCTTCAGGCAGAAAAAAATGATCCTGTCTGGAATTATTTTGAAAAACTACCAACAACTTCTGGCAAAGGGTACCGAGCTAAATGCAAAGACTGCAGTCGGGACATACAAGGCATTGTGTCAAGATTAAAATCTCACAGAGATAAATACCAAGGTCAGCCACAGCATACAGAAGAAATTGATGACCCAGGTAAATAATTTTACTTATATTGTGTGCATTTTTTCCTTTTAATACACAACTATATAAATTTGGTGAACAATGGAGAGCATGTGCAATAAAAATGTGAAGGCCTAAAGAGATGATACTTCAACTTCATTACTTCTAAATTTGGGTAATGACTATCACTGTAATATACTGTATCCACTCAACTTTGGGGCATAGATGATTTATATTCATTTCATTCAACATTGTGTAATATATTTCACAGGTTCCATTGGAATTCAGCCCACATGGGATTCAGCCCAAAGGGATTTAGCCTAACCTAACCCAACTAACCCATTATTTTTAGAGAACTTAAAAGTGAACTGAATCCTATGTGGGCTGAATTCCAAGCCCACCTATTTCATATCCTCTTAATTATTTCCAAATAATTTAGAGGCTTGTGTGAATATGATCATTATCTGAAAAAATAACTACTGTACTCAAAAGTAGCCTAAATCAAACTGTATTCATTCATTTTTAATTATGCAATATGCTAAAATTTTCTGTTTCCATTTCAGGATTTGTATCAACAGCTTCAATCTCTTCATGATCCACTTGAATTATCTGCAAACCTAACTCCACCATTTAAAAGGTCACTATCAGACTCCACAGGCGCCACTTCTGCTAAATCATTTTCATCTAAAAGAAAGTCATCAACATCTCTGGACAGATCTATCATAAAAACTTCAGTCTCTCAAAAGGAAAATATCGACAAAGAAGTTACAAGAAAGATATTTCCTACAAATTCACCATTTCGTCTTGTTCAGCATCCTCAGTTTCTCAAGATGGTTCAGAGCCTGAGGCCAGGTTATATTCCTCCATCCAGAAAAGATATTGCTGATAAGTACTTGGATCTTGTGTATGAAAAGGAATATAAAAAGTGTGCAGATCACCTGAATAATGAAACTGTATGTCTTTCAATTGATGGGTGGTCTAACATCCATAATGAGCCCATAATATGTGTCACTCTAAAAACATCCAATGGTCAGATCTATTTAATTGACACAATAGACACATCAAGGAAACCTCATACTGCTGAATATCTTCTACAACTTGTACAAAATTCGATCAAGAAGGCTGAACAAGATTTTGGTTGTCACATTGGAATTGTTGTGACAGACAGTGCAGCAAATGTCACCAAGATGAGAAAACTCTTCGATGAATCGAGTGAACCTGAGCATACCGTCCTCACATACGGCTTATACCGTTCCTTGTATACTTGTGGCAAGTCTATATAACACTGCTCCTTATATTGATATGCTAAAAATGTCCTTTAGCAATCAGATCGCATATCAGATACCAATCCCACAATATTTAAAATCTATAAACAAAATCTATTCAAATCAAATAAATCTGATTTAAATAAAAAAAAATCGATTTTTTTTTATATTTTTTAAAAAGATAGAAAAAAAAAATCACCAATTCTGGTGTCCACTAACCTCATACAATAATACCTGTTAAGTCCGGCTAAAATTGGCATTCCAAAGCATAACAGTGCCTTAAAAATAGTTTCTTATTTCACTATAAAAGTTTACATTAACTTATATACGGCATTGAATAAGTCAATAGTTGACACATTTGTCCTATATACAATGTTAGGTGTCTAGTTTTGATATATTTGTCCAATATAAAATGTTAGGTTACAAAGAATGCAATGGCCTCCGCTAGGGGACCCAGGGATCTGGGTGCGCACGTCCTGTGTAATAGTAGTCCTTGATATATATGTATATATATATATATATGTATATATATATATATGTATATATATATATACTATATATATATATATATATATAATATATATATATATATGTGTGTGTGTGTGTGTGTGTGTGTGTGTGTGTGTGTGTGTGTGTGTGTGTGTGTGTGTGTGTGTGTGTGTGTGTGTGTGTGTGTGTGGTGTGTGTGCGTTTATCTATACATATATGTATATAGTGAATAACAGTGAGGTGGTGAAAACTCTTGGAAACTACTGTACGCCTTATAGATAACAACATACCTCCGAAGAGCAGGAAAAAGAGTAATTTGATCGGGAGCAGAGTCTTGTTTGCGAGATCTTCCCATAACACACTGAAGAACTCTTTAATTGCTGATGTTATGGCATTTTGGCGGTGTTTTGTGACCAATTGGGTGTAGCCTGCCGAATTTGAATCTGAAAAATGATCGGAGGTTTAATTTTGTTCGTGCCTCAGCGCTTACCCCCCTACAAAATTCTTCAGCAGAAATGCCAACTTTATTCCCTTGAGTCCTAATATTTTTCCCTTGCTAACAGTTATCTTTTTTCTTCTCCAACATATAATTATATTTGACGTATTAGTACTCTGATGATGTTTGGTATGCTTCTAACATCTCTCTTCAAATCAAAAACAAAGAAAATGTATAGCATCTACGTTAATGATGTCTGAACCACCAATGACATTTTGTATTCCATTCAACTCCTCGTCTTTGCGATGTCATTGAATAAAGAAAATAGAACTCTTTTCTAATCACCTTCTTCCAAAAATATGCAGTACAATCGATCTCACCTTGTATAAAGATCTAATTTTATAACTGTAGTTCTCTGCTCTCACTGAGTGTTTACTATTTATCCAACGTCAATCTATGGACACGCTGTCTCCCTCGTTTATATTCCTATTTCACTCTCTCTCTCTCTCTCTCTCTCTCATTCTCTCTTTTATGGTTACATTTAACTTTTTTTTTTTTTTTTTTTTTTTTTTTGTAAATGCTACGCAGGTATTATCCCTAATAGAGTTCTACATGATTAAAAATTGTCCTTTTATTGGTTGTTTTTCTTCTGGAGAAAGTTATATTTTCCAAGGTAGTTCCTTTAGACAATTTGTTCATGCGCTGTGTTAGGATAGTGGTAAGGAAATGTGAGACGATCAAATTAAATTGACAGAAGAATCTATAGTAATGCTATAGGGGATTTTTAAAACGTCTTATTTGAACAAGGTGCATAAGCAAATTGTGAACGTACACAAAAGTCTTTCCTATCTCTCCTAGAGCTTACCCTGCCAAGATTGTGATCTTGTGTACCTAGGCCAAACCAAGAGAGACTTCAACATTAGGTTAGTCGAACACAACAGATCCGCCAAATATGATCAAGAAAGTTTGGCTGTATTCCATCATGTTAGTCATCATAACCACTACTTGTGGTTTCAGGAGGAAGATAATTGAATCTGCTTTTAGGCTGAGTTTTTATTATGCCCCCCCCCCTTGACAAAGGAGTATATACTTCTCTAATTACTTCGCTTATCTTGTATTTTCCTGATGAGGGTTACTGTTCGCTTCGCTGTTACTTAACCCTTAGTAATTTTCATTCTTCTTTAGGCCCCATGCCTAGTCCTTCACTCAAAGCTTGAGGAGTGAATTAAATGATATTGATTTTTCTTATCTTCATTCTTCTACTTGGTTTTGTGAGCTACACCAAGGGAGTCCCACTCGACATCCCTATACAATACGTCAAGCCACCTTTGTTCTGACGTCACTATTTCATTAATCCAATATCCTTTTACTTCTCAAACAAGTGCCACTCCTTAAGGGCGTGTCTTTACCTCCATGCGCCAATAATTTTTCTCCTCCTCCACCTTTTTCTCCAATCAGAGAGGCTGTTATACTGTTTCAAGCGATATTATTTACGTAAGTATTATGTCGCAACGGAAATGGTTTATACGTTTACAATTTTTGCCACATCAGCAATGTTTACAACGACGAGATAAACACCATATGAGGACGGAGCCTTTATTTGTACGACGTTTCGCTTATTACAGCTTTTTTAAGTACAAGTTGAGATACAAATGCTTGAGATTAAATAAGGGGAAAGGAGGGAACGGGGAGAGAAAAGGGGGGGAAGGAAGAAGAGGAGGAGGAGGAGAAGGGGGGGGATTGGACACTGGGAAAGGATGAGAATGCTGGCCCAAACGTCCGTAGGGGCGAAATGTCCACAAAGGGTGGTTTAGATATTTAATATTTTGCTGGCCATGGGTATTAGGGAAAGCATTTGTATCTCAACTTGTACTTGAAAAAGCTGTAATAAGCGAAACGTCGTACAAATAAAGGCTCCGTCCTCATCTGGTGTTTATCTCGCCAATCTTGTCGGCAAACTGCCACTTTTAAGGAAATGTTTACAATATACAAGGCGCGAGCGAGCGCGTGTATGACTAAGCCCTTTCTGTCGGCCGTTGTTTTTAAACCTTTAGTCGTAAAATTAGCATACGTCTCCACCTACCACTCTATCTACCCAATTGTCTACCTCTATCTACCGGCCTCTTACAGTTACAGTTGACAGCCGAAATATATAAATTATCGTTTTCTCAATTTTTTCTTTCAGTCCGACTGTGGGTTTTCTGACATATATATATATATATATATATATATATATATATATATATATATATATATATATATATATATATATATATATATATGTGAATAATTCGCTAGTGGACAGCGACATCAATCATACAATATGGTGAACTCGTATTTCTACCGAGACACCAGCTACTGAATACCTCCTGTACAGTTTATTATTCCCTGTGAAGTTTATATTTTCGAATAGTGACAAGTGATTGTGTTGCGTTTCTTGTAATTGTATACGTATAGCGTTATACAGTTACAGGTATAAGATAAAGTGTAAAAGTGTAGTGTTCTAGTGATTGAGAATGAAAACAGTGGTTTGTTATTGTACTCCAAAGGTAGGAGTAACAGTATAAGGAAACCAGAGTAAGCTACGTGTATTTAGTTGATTTAGTGACCATTTTTGTTTCTTTTGTTGATTTATATTTTCTCTTTGCTGTTTGTATTGTCGAAGGAGCAAAATGGCTTGTGAAGGTTGTGTGACCCTGGAGGACCCTCTCAGAATGTATGAGGAGGAAATTCGTCTTCTAAAGGGTACGCTCTGTGAGAAGAGTGAAGCCTCCCCACAACCCAAAGAGTGTTTCCACCTCTTCCACTTCTGCCTCTGCCGTGAGGGAGTGGCGCTCCGTGGGTTCCCGATTGTCGAGCCAGCGTTCAGTAAACGGGTGCCCTGCGGAGTAACCACTAGTTCTAGCTAATATTTTTGCTCTACTGAAAGATGAGGTGACTGTAAATCAGTTCTTGTTGATGGAGGACTTCATGGTGTGAGGCTATGACAAAGGGAGCAAAGGCGGACAAACACGGTTACGATTGTTCATACGGGAAGTAACAATATGGGTGGTGAGATCAGAGGAACTTGTTTGGAATTATAATGTCCTCCTTCAGGAGGTGAAGGAGAGTGGGAACCGCCAGGTAGTCTGTGGGATCCTTCCGAGGATCTACGCAGGCTCGTGTTGGAACAGTAGAGCCATAGGGATCAATGAGAGGATATCACACTTGTGCACGCAACTGGGGCACCACCTTCATGATCCTTGGTATCTCTTTTCCAGGGGTCATGACCTTTATGTTTCTGATGGGATCCACCTTACTCGCAGAGGCAAAGATGTTCTTACAAACCTCATTGTGGGAGTTTGTAAAGAACTAATTCCTTTTTTTGGGTAGAAACTCAAAGGAAGGGGAAATAGAGTGTAATGGGGATAACAGAGTAGGGTGAAGCAATAATGTTGTGTAATTTGTCAGTGTAGGACAAAATATAATTTTAGAATATAATGTCGGTAGAGAACAACATATTACATTAGGATGTAATGTCAATGAAGGACAAAATATCACGATAGGATCGAATGAGTGGATGACAAAATATCACGGTAGGATATAATGTCAGTGGAGGACAGACTATAATTTTAGGAAGTGATGCCGGATAGAATGTCAACGAACAATGGGTGGCCGGTGTGGCACGAGGTGACGGAGGGGGACAAGGTGTTCATGAGAGACCGGATGACCGTGGGGGACCAAATGTTCGTGATGGGGAATATGTCCATGAGGCATTCAATGTCAATGAAGAACCAAATGTCAATATAAAGCAAGGTGTCAATAAAGAACAAAATTATAATGTAAGGCATGATGTTGAAACTCAAAACGAGTCAAAAAGAAATAATAATGAGCTTCTTAAAACAAAGTACTTTAATGCTCGTAGTATTAGGAATAAATTCCAAGAAATCCAGGCGTATGTCAAAAGCGAAAATCTCGATATGATAGGAATAACCGAGACATGGTTAAATGGTAAATAGTTTGAAGCCGAGTTTAATATTGCGGGATTTAAACACTTTCATCGGGATAGAAACCACAAGAAAGGTGGAGGTGTTATGTTGTACGTTAAAAGCAATGTCCATGCCTGTGTTCTACAGAAAGTGAAACAGGGTGCATATGATAGTTTGTGAGTAGAATTAACCCAAACAAACGGACAAATAAATGTAGGTTGAACACATCTCAGCCAGGTTCGAGTCCTTGGCTTGACTACATATCAGTTTCCGTATATGCTTCCGTCGAACTCCTTGTCAGTCTCTATCGTGATGGCATGGAATTAAAGAGAAAAATTAATGTGGTTGAAAAAGATTAATATCTGTGTGCTGGGAACAATTCAATGTGTGTGTATATATATATATATATATATATATATATATATATATATATACATATATATATATATATACATATATACATATATATATACATGTATACATATATACACATATATATATGTGTGTGTATATGTATTATATATATATATATATATGTGTGTGTGTGTGTGTGTGTGTGTGTGTGTGTGTGTGTGTGTGTGTATGTGTAACTGAAGGCGGAGGAAGTATACGAGTAATAATGTAAGAATTTTACTGCCTTAACGTTTGACCCTAAGGGTCTTGATCACAAAGCTTTGTGATCAAGACCCTAAGGGTTGAAACGTTAAGGCAGTGAAATTCTTCAACTATTCCTCGTATACTTCCTCCGTCTTCAGTTACATTTGTAATTAGTTTAAATAAAAAATATTATCTATATCTATATATGTATGTATATATATCTGTATATGCATATACATATATATATATATACATACATACATATATATATATATACATGTGTGTGCGTTTGTGTGTATATGTTATATATATATATACATATATATATATATATATATATATATATATTATATATATATATAAAGGAAACGTTAATGAAGCCGCCAATTCTCGACAGTATTAATCTACGGTGTCAGAGAAACATCTGTTATCACATATGCCCAGCAACTGACTCAAATTGATATATTTCCCATCTTCCTCATATATTGAAAGTTGAATTTTGCATATGGCGTTCAACACCAACTCTGCGTAGTCCACTCCTCATGTTTTACCTTATCTTTTACTCTGGTTAGAGTTCCGCGCAGTGTTGTTTGACTTTTGTGCTGTATTTACCTCATTCTTCCTTATAATCCTCTCTTTTAACATAAGGATCAAGACACGTGTTGTGTAGTGCAATGGTAATCTTGTTAACTTTTCTCTTTAGTGAAATCCAGATATTTAGTGGGTAGCTGATGTCGTGGAATGAATTTCCTAAATGTTTTCTCTTTTCCATTATGCTCTCTGTTGCGTAGCACATTCTGTCCGCCCTGTTCCACAAAGATACTGAATAAATAATACACTTTTCACGACTGTCAACAAACCTAATACTATTCGCGATTATAAGTTTATGGGAAATATTGTCTACACTGGTCAACAAAGAATTTGTCCCAAGGAAAACAATAGGTGTATCTTATATGTTTTTGCATACAGAATACAAAAATAATGCCAACTTTTTCTATCACCCACAGTTTTTGTTCCACGGAATGTTAGGTTACTTGTGTTACGTGGGATAAATTTCAATCAAGCGATTGGCAACGCTACGTGAGACTGTTATAAGTTTGGTAGAACTGTGTTTGAAGTGTTGGTGTGAGGTCGGTTAGTGTGCATTTGTGTGGTAATAAGTTTGTGATATTGTACAGTAGCGTGCCCACCATTCACCTTCACAATTCCAAGAAACTGTATAAACCATTCATTTTTTGCTTTATTTGCGGTGTATTGACATTCATGTTACAATGGTGGTGTTTCACGCCATTGATTAAAAAGTTGTGAACATTATTTTGGCTGGAAAGTGGGGAACCAGGATAAAAGCTGGGCCCCTCATGTGTGTTGTGTAACCTGTGTCAGGCTTCTCACTGCATGGACAAAAGGTTCACGCCATATATGCCTTTTGCCATCCCTATGGTTTGGAGAAAACCAAAAGATCATACTTCAGGTTGCTATTTTTGCATCACATATATAAAAGGTATAACATCAACACCTAAGCATATTGTAGCATATCCTAATTTATCATCTGCTATGAGGCCAGTACCTCACAGTCAAGACTTTCCTGTACCTGACCCTCCAAAACAAACGGAACTAATTGATGATGAGTCAAGTGAGGAGGTTATGGAAAAAGAAACAGAAGACATGGACTTTCAGCCAATCTGTTCTTCAAGTGAACCACATTTATTGAGTCAGGGATATCAAAATAATCTTGTGCGGGATTTAACTTGTCAAAAAAGCAACCTTAACTTCTTGCTTCCAGGTTAAAGGGCTAGAATCTTCTCCAGAAAGAACCCAAAATAATTTTTTATTGTAAGCGACATTTTGATTTGGAAGTTTTCCTCACATGAGGATGGTGTGGTGTTTTGCAATGATGTATATTTTGTTATGGAGGGACTTAACCGTATATATGACAGAAATGAGTGGCGCTTCTTTATTGACTCTTCAAAAGTGAACCTGAAAGTTGCTTTGCTCCACAATGGAATTAAGTTTCATTCTGCTCCTCTGGCCCATGCAGCTAACATAAAAGAAACATATGAGACTGTCTCCAAATTTGCTGATGATACAAAACTGTGCCGAATGGCAAATGATCTCTTAATCCAATTAGACATTCAAGAAAATTTAATTAAATTACAACAATGGTCTGAAAAGTGGCTAATGAAATTTAACACAAGTAAATGCAAGGTAATGCACATAGGTAAAAATAACAATAAGTACGATTAACATGCAGCCAATACCTCCGTCTGGGGTATTGTCTGCATGTTATTGTGGCAAAGTAGCATGCAGTTGATACCTTAGGGTCTATATGGGCCGCCCCTACGGACCAGAGTCACACATCATTTTGTCTGTGATAGAGGAAAACTCTGTACATAGAGAAATTATGACACTTTTATACTACAACTGTCCCTCTGTTATACTGTCCTCCAACCCCTTGTTACTGTCCTGTACCATTTCTCTGAATATTCATTTCCTTTTTTCGCCTACCTACCCTGTGGTGGGGGCTAAAGAATACTGCCACCAAGTATTTCCTCTCGAGTCGTAAAAGGCGACAAAAAGGGACGGGGGATGGGATTAGGAGTCTTACTACCTGTAGCCCCATAAGGGAACATTCCTAAAAAAGAAAGAAAAGGCATAAGAGGGTCTGGGAGCTTTCCAACCAGATCCCTAAGCTTTGGGTCTTTTAATGTGCGTGGATGTGGTACAGATGAGAGTAAAAGGGAAGAGATAGGCAGTATGTTTGTGAGAAGAAAGATGGATTTACTGGCATTGAGTGAAACTAAAATGAAAGGAAAGGGCAAATGTGAGTTTGGGAATGTAGCTGGGAGGTACTCAGGAGTGAAGAGGGGACGAGGGAGAGAAGGGGTGGCTACACTAGTAAGTGAAGAGATAAGTAAGACGGGTAGTGGAGTGGAAGGAGGTGTCATCAAGGTTGATGTGAATGAAGGTGAAGCTGGGAAAGGAGAGGTGGGTTTTTGTAAGTGCGTATGGGCCTGGTAGTGAGAATAACATAGAGGAAAGGGAGGCATTCTGGGTATATATAAATGAGTGCATAGAGGGATTAGGGAGAAATATCAAAGTAGTTGTATTGGGAGACCTAAATGCTAGGGTGGGAAATAAACCAATTGACGGAGTGATTGGAAAGTATGGAGTTCGAGGCAAATATCGTAATGGAGAGTTGATGGTGGAGATGTGTCTTGAAAGAGAGTTGATGATAGCAAATACAGTGTTTAAAAAGAAAGTCAAGCATAAATACACATGGGAGAGGGTGGTGGATGGAAGGATGGCAGATAGAGCGTTAATGGACTATGTAGTGTTGACCAGGAGTATTGTAGGAAGAGTTAAGGATGTACATGTTCTAAGGGGAGAGAGTGGGGGAATATCAGATAATTTTCTGGTGGAAGGTCAATTGAGAGTGGAGAATAAGTGGAGAAAGAGGAAAAGGGCAGAAGGTAGGGAGGTACTTAGAGTGAACTGCTTAAATGAGGACAAAAAGGAGAATGAGTATAAGAAGAAGTTGAGAGAGGAGTGGGAAAGAGTAAAGGATAGAGTAGAACTAGGAGTGGAGGAGGAATGGGGATGGTTCAAGGAGGGAGTCATAAGGTGTGCAAAGATGGTGTGTGGAATAAGGAGGGCGGGAGGAAATAGAAAGAAGGGTAGCGAGTGCTGGGATGAGGAAGCAAAGAAAGGTGTAGAAGAGAAGAAGCAGGCATTCAAAGATTGGCTACAAATTAGGGAATCGTATGAGAGGTACAAAGTAAAGAGAAGGGAAGTTAAACATAAGATAAAGGAAGCAAAGAGGAAAGCAGATGTGAAATGGAGAAAGTATGACAGAAAATTTTGAAATTAATAAAAAAAAGTTTTGGAAGGAAGTTAAAAGAGGAAGAGGAGGCGAATCAAGTAGAGAAGAAAAGGTAAAAGGTGCAGATGGAGAGATGATAATGGAAGAGAAGGCAGTGAGAGGAACGTGGGCAGAGTATTTTAGGGAGTTGCTAAATGTGCAGGAGGATAGGGAGGGAAAGGTAGTTGCAGTGGGAAGTGCTAAGAAAATGAGAGTGATGAGTGAGTAAAATGTACAAGGG
Source organism: Oratosquilla oratoria (assembly GCF_046742065.1). NCBI lineage: Eukaryota > Metazoa > Arthropoda > Malacostraca > Stomatopoda > Squillidae > Oratosquilla > Oratosquilla oratoria. The sequence goes on along the minus strand of NC_134816.1, from coordinate 1,538,307 downwards.
GAGAGAGTGACAGTAGGCTGGAAGTGAGCATTAAGGGTGAAAGACTGGAGGAAATGGATAGTTTCAGATACTTGGGTGCGAATGTGACAGGAAAGGGAGGAGTGGGGGTGGAGGTAGAATATAGATTGAGAGAAGCGAGTAAATGCCTTGGTGGATTAAAAAGTGTAATGAGAAGGATGAAGTGAAAGCAGCTGATAAGATGATGAGAGCAGGTAAGGCACCTGGGTTGGATGGATGCAATGTAGAATGTCTGAAGAAAGGGGGTACAGTTATGGTGGACTGGCTGGTGAGGTTATTTAATGTTTGTTTAAGAGAGGGTAGAGTGCCGGAGGATTGGAGGAGTGCCTGTATAGTTCCGCTTTACAGAGGAAAGGGGGACAAGTGTGAGAGTAGCAGTTACAGAGGGATCAGCTTGTTGAGTGTAGTTGGGAAGGCTTATGGGAATGTCTTGATATAGAGGATTAGGAGAGGAACAGAGGGAATAATTGGTGAGGATCAGATTTTTGTGGTAAGACAGATATATGAGAAATCTATAGGAAAAGGTAAGGATGTTTTTTGGGCTTTTATGGATCTGGAAAAGGCTTACGACAGGGTAGAGAGGAAGGCACTGTGGGAGGTACTGCAGATCTATGGGATAGGAGGAAAGCTGTTAAGACCAGTCAAGAGTTTTTATGAGAGTAGTAGAGTTTGCGTTAGGATTAGAAATGGAGAGAGTGAATGGTTTGAGATAAAGGTGGGACTTTGTCAGGGGTGTGTTATGTCGCCCTGGCTGTTCAATCTTTACGTGGATGGAGTGGTGCGAGAGGTAAATGCAAGGGTAGTGGGTCAGGGGTTGGAGATGATTAAAGAAAATGGAGAAAAGTGGGAGGTGAGCCAGTTGTTGTTTGCTGACGACACTGCGCTTGTAGCAGGATCAGAGGAGGGATTGAGGAAGTTAGTGACAGATTTTGAGAAAGTGTGTGAAAGAAGGAAGCTGAAGATAAATGTCGGCAAAAGTAAGGTGATGAAATGTACAAGGGGAGAGAGTGACAGTAGGCTGGAAGTGAGCATTAAGGGTGAAAGACTGGAGGAAATGGATAGTTTCAGATACTTGGGTGCGAATGTGACAGGAAAGGGAGGAGTGGGGGTGGAGGTAGAATATAGATTGAGAGAAGCGAGTAAATGCCTTAGTGGATTAAAAAGTGTAATGAGAAATAGTCACCTGGGAATGGATGCTAAGAAGAGGTTATATGAAGGAGTGATTGTGCCAACAGCAATGTACGGGGCAGAAACATGGAAGATGAGAGAGGAAGAGAGAAGGAGGTTGAATGTGTTTGAGATGAAATGTCTGAGTAGTATGATAGGCGTTACTAGGCTAGATAGAGTGAGAAATGAGATGAGGAGGAGAACAGGGGTGGAAAAGGAGCTGGGAGATAGGGTTGATGAAAGAGTATTAGGATGGTTTGGACACATGGAAAGAATGAGTGAAGAAAGATTAGTAAAAGAAGTGTGGAGGGCTTAGGTGGAAGGAGAGAATATGAGGGGGCGTCCAAGGATGAGATGGATGCATGGGGGTGAAAGGGGCTTTACAAAAGAGAGGAATGTCTGTAGAGGAAGGGCGGGAGAGGATAGAAGATAGGGGTGAATGGAGAAGGGTTGTGTATAGATGAGGCTGTGATGTATGAGGGGGATTGGGTGGGGGATGGGGGGTGAGGAAGTATGTATGAGAAAAATTTGACGCAGCCCGAAGGGATTTCTCCCCGTCTTCTCCTTTCCTGCATGAGGGGACGAATTTATGAAGAGGCCTTGCTGTGGATGTGCTGTGTCTTGCGACACTGCTTCTGACCCAGGGCAGAGGACAGGATGCAGGGATGACCCGTCACCCACGAGGTGCCAAGATAGGAGGGAGGGAGGAGGGTAGAGGGGAGTGGAATATATGGGAAATGAAATGGGGAGTATTTTCTATGCCTTTTTCTTTTTGGCTACCCCCCGTGTAAGGGGGAAGGAGCCTTTGGTATATGTATGTATGATGTACGATTACAAGTTATTTGGAAATTCGTTAACAAAAGTGGATAGTGAAAAGGATCTAGGGATAATTATCAGTAACGATCTCAAATCATCTAAGCAGTGTATTTCACCCCCTGAGAAAGCAAATAAGACCCTAAGACTAATTGCGCGATCTTTTGACTTCAAAAGTACATCTCTCATTAACAAGCTATATAAATCGTTAGTTCGTCCACATTTGGAATATGCTGTTTCTGTATGGTCACCGAATCTCATTAAAGACATTGACAGATTGGAAAAAGTACAACGGCGAGCCACAAAACTGATTTCAAATATCAAAAATAAATAATACAAAAATCGACTAAAACATATGAATTTGTTTTCCCTAAAAAAGCATAGACTCAGAGGTGACTTTAAGATTCTAAAGGGAATTGACATCAAAAATTATAAAAATTTCACACTGAATGAGAATCAGACAAGAAACAATGGTCTCAAACTGTTAGGAAATAGATTTAATTTGGAAGTGGGTAGAAACAACTTCCCCAACCGTGTAGTTAATGAATGGAATAAACTTACTGCAGAGGCAGTGCAATGTAGGTCAGTTCGAAGCTTTAAGAATCATTTAGATTTAAGCAAGATGCTGTAACGATTATGATTTATTTTATATTATTTGTTTTGTTATCATTTGGCCGTTTGTTTAAGCAAGATGCTGTAACGATTATCATTTATCTTATATTATTTGTTTTGTTATCATTTGCCCGTTTGTTTATTATTTGCTTGATTCTCATGTATTATTAGTTATATGTCAATTTATTATTATTTACTATTTACCTGTCTGTTTATTTTTTAACTATATACATTCATTTATGTATTTTATTTATTTTTTACATTATAGTTTTCATTTATTCATTTATTTATCTATAATTATCATGATTTTTTTCACATTCGACCTAGATATGGACCAAAATGTCTCCTGTCGGCATGCTCCGCCTTTGTAATCGTTTGAGTGTGAAACTTCTATTGCAAAACATTAAATATGAAGAACATAAATATCTGTGGTGACCTAAAGGTTGTGGCAGTTTTACTTGGAACGCTGCTGAGTTACACAATTTTTTGTTGCTGTCTCTATGAGTGGGACAGTCGCGATAAGAAAATAATTATGAAAAGAATGTGTGGCCGAAACGGTCTCTGGCCCCATGAGAGAAAAATGTTGTCAATCCTCCTCTTGTTGATTTAGAGAAATTTTATTTGCCTCCTTTGCACATTAAGCTAGGGTTGATGAAAATTTTTGTTAAAGGTAAGGATAGAACTGGCTAGGGATTCCCATATTTGAAAACTAGTTTTCCTAGAGTAAGTGGCGCAAAAATCAAACAAGGTATTTTTGTTGGACCACAGATTAGGGAGCTGATGAGAGACCAGAATTTTGATAAAGAGCTAAATGACCTTGAAAAAGCTGTATGACTGTCATTTAAGAAATTTTGCGCAGAGTTTTGGGGGAATCACAAAACAAATAACTATTCTGAAATCGTGAAAGACCTACTGACATCTTAAAAATCAACTTCCTAGACTCTCACTAGGTATCAAGGGAAGTGAGGCTCTTCGGTATTGGCTGATTACTGTTGAACACTAAAAAGGGATCTCCCAGAAGCAAAATACACTCGAAAATTATACATTTCTACATTTTTGGTATATGTATGTACATTTTAAAGATAAGTTTCATTGAAATATCGGCCTCATTGATTAGTTATAATTGTTTAAAATTTAATAAGGCATCACAAAAAACTACACCTGATAGAAAAATTCTGAAAGCATATTTGAAATCAGCAGAAAAAATCTATCAAGTTTCCTTTTGATTGTGGGACAGGTATTTTAATCAATTTTGTTGACCAGTGCTATTCACATAGAATAATCAAGTGTTTTTATTTTACAGAGAAGAAAAAGAAATGGAAATCTACTTTACCTATTTTAGATGGCCTACTGTTCTTAAGTAACTTGTCTTTGTACTAGGAAGTTGAAGGTGATTGAATTCCACATGACCCTTTCAACCCTTTTAGCTTTAATGACTGGACGCTGAACTATGATTAAATTCCTTATATTGATGACTTTGAGGCTTAATTAACGTCCTCTCTTAGTTGTCGCTTTCTATTGGCGAGAGAAATGAAGGTAACTTAAAATTTTTACATTCCAACGCATCGACAACTACCTGAACATGGTGAAGAGTCACTATCTGCTGACGATGATATAAGCAAACTCGTGGACTCTTCCGTCCATTCTTCTGTGTGATTAATCTGAAAAACTTGGTGCAAAGCATACGCAGTGTTCCCTAATAATACCTCTTCCAAAGAAGACCTTACGATTGTAGATCCAGTGCACAGTTGAATTCTGCTGTGGGTAATGATACTTATACACTCATGGAAGTGGGACAGGAGGAAGTGTCATGTGTACAATAAGAAACGTGTTCGTAATACACGTATGATGAAAACATATGTGTATAATGTTTTGCCAACTTACTGAAAAATAAATACTTAATTGGTACAGATTGTGATTCTCCGGCGCTTCTATCCTTGTGAGCAACATTGCTCTGCCTAGTAGATAACTATATATTTGTTTTTGTTGTTTTTGTGCAATTCATATTATTTGCCCAAATTACTAACTTGAATGTTATTTCTTGTTGGTTATTGGAAAAATCTAAACTATTTGGCTTAATTGTTGGTATTCACTATCATTGTTAGTTATTATAACTAGTGATCAAAACCAAAAATGTATTTTTTGTTTTGTTTTTTTATATTAGCTCTGCACATCAATATTTGATTTGCCATTGTGTATCTACCAGCGCCACTTATTCTTTATTTAAAATAATTCATCAATTAAGGATTTACTTTTTCATAAGGTCTACATCATATTCTATGTGGTTTTTCCACGTGTTTCCATACAATGGTTCATACACTAAACATTCTGAGAAAGTAAAAAATGGAAAAGCTCACCAGAAACCACCCGCAAGTTACGAAATATCTTCAAGTACACAAAACTGAATAAAACGTAGGTGACACCAATCACATCTACAGGACTACTGCAAACCCGAGTGCAAGGCAAGGAGTAACAAGTTCAAACACTGCAATGGAAATAATGTATGACCACTCAAGAATTTTCAATTAGCTGGCACTAGTTTACACTAAGATAAGTACATCTCATTTCTTACCAATATCCAACAATATTTGGGTCATTTGTAGTCAAAATGATAACAAAGCTTCCCACTACAGTATAAACACATGGCAATCGACTTTACATTACCTTACCAGAGTGTTTTTTCCATCTAAAGGTCTGTTAAATGGTGCGCTAGTCTTTTCTATCCGTAGATCTAAATTATATTATTGCCCCACCCCTACTACGGTGATAAGTATGTTTATTATTATTATTATTATTATTATTTTTTTTTTTGTGATCTTTCTTTCTGCCTTATTCGCTTCTGTTGGGCAAAAAAATTCCTGGAGTTGCTCTCTCATTACGTCCCTTGAAGCAAAGATGGCTTCTTCGAGTTTCGTTCATCAACTCTCTTGTCCCCATTTACTGTGGTATTTTTTAATTCGATTTCCGTTGTATTCATATTTCAAGTGTTCTCCATATTTCGGCTGTTACAACAATTTAGATTTTTTATTCATTTATAGCTTTATTAAAAGTGTATAGATTTCTGATGTCATGAATCTTGTCTTTTGTATCCTGTTGCAATCCTCCTTGTTATTTCCTTCTATTCTTTCCATGGCATTTTAGAAGGTGAGGAGCCTTGGGGACTGTTGGAGCAGGTAACAGTTACTGCTTGGAATCGAAAATGAGTGCGGCATTCCGCCAACTAAGCGAATGCTAAACAAGCACGGTTCCGATTACGCCACCAGGGCACACTCATGTAATCGTGAGAAGATCGGCCTCTTTTAGTGGTCTCCTTTTCATTAACATTCTGGTCATTAGGCATTCCTCTTCTCTTTGATAGCCACCTATCTTTTGAATCAACGGTGGCCATCTCTCATTTACCTCAACTGATAATATCAGTCCAATAGCTTCTTGGCAGTCTCCGGTCCCTGGCGTCGGTATACCAAAAGTTATTGATGTTTCATCCTCTCATTATTATCCCTTTAAACGATAAATTTCATTTATAATCATCTAAATAAACTTACTGAACAGGACTGGTGATATCACAAAGCCTTATTTCATTTCCCTTTCTATATTCTTACATCCGGATTCTTCTTCTGTTCTGATTGTTTTTCTCTGTTCTCAGTACAGTTTTCCTATTAATCTCCTTGTTATTTCCTTCTCCTCTTTTTATGGCATTTTAGAAGGTGAGGAGCCTTGTTCGTAATCCATAATGCAATTGCATAATTTATTTTGTAATTTCATGTTCTTTGCTAGTGTTCTTATCACAAATATTGCTTTTCTTGTTCCCTTTACAGGTACAAAGCTATTTAATTCTTTCGAGATTGTTTCGTATTTCAATTTATTTCATTTTATATAATAATCATCAATATAACTTTGGCTAGATGATTCATAACACTAGTTGCACGGTGGATAGATTGCCAAGCTTAATTCTTGCTCTGTATTTCTACCACAATTCCCGGTCCGTACTGACATTTCAATTTCATGTTTGTCCTTATATTTTCTCTCATTATATCTCAGCCATCTTACCTGTTTACTTTTCCCATACATTTTTCTAGTCGGCAAACTGCTCTATAAATGACATAAGTCATTACAAGACAAAGCATGAAAACGAACGAGATCGTCATGTCTGGAGTTATGGTTAGTAAGTAACTCATCATTAGTTTGCACGTCTGCCAATGGGGAACTTTCGCTTATTATGGGCAGTTCCAGCGTTTTCGTCGTTCTAGAAAATATTTGACGACTCCCGTTGAAATAATACAAGACTAAATAATCTAAACTGATACCATATTTCATCTGATATTAACACTGCGTTTGTATACAACAATGACACTATTTCCCGGCGGACAATAACACAAAATAAACATATCGATAACAGGTTGACGAGGGATAATGGGGATGTCAAGACGGCAACATTCCCACTCGTTGGCAATTTAACCTTCCCCTGTTACCGCAGGGTGACGCGAGATAATGGGGATGTCAAGACGGCAATATTCCCACTCGTTGGCAACTCAAACTTTCCCTGTTACCGGTTTATTCTACAACTTGCACAAACAATGCCGGAGGTAAGACTTGAAAGTAAACACCTAAGTTCGGTTTTGTTACCATAACACTAAAGCAAACTGTTGTACTTCACTATTTCAGCAACAAAGTAAAACATCCAGGACGTATTATTTCACTTAACATATTTGTTTATATTGAGGTATGGTATGGGACAGTAAACAAACCGCATTCAACACAATATCGTAGCGATCTTCGCAGAGCACGAAGCTCGTAACGCACATTATCTTTACTAACCTTTACAGAAAAAATGCAGAATACCACTGAGAAACTTCCTCGCACCAAACATATTGAGCTTGCGTGGCAACTGAACTGTTACTCGTACGAACGAATGCAACGTGCCTAGTCCTGAAAACCCATCATTGCCAGAGGTCGCCCGCCGACGTAAACACTAAACTTGACAAGAGGCATAAACTAGGAAAACCACGAATGATAATCCATAAAGACTAGGTAATGAAAATTTTGTTTTGCTAAAGATACCCATCCTTATGAGTCAAAATACGAGTTTATTGCTTTCATTTTAGTGCTTGTTTTTAATTGTTCGCTCAGCCTGCAACTTGAGATTTTAGGCTCATGGATGCATGCGTTCCTTCGTGTTCAAGTGCAAATATGCGTTAGATATTTTAAATCTAAATGCATGAAATTAAGAGTGCACACATAAACATCTCTGTTATGTGCATCCTTGTTTGTTTAACTGGTTGCATTTACCTATTGTGATAAGTAGGATTAGAAATATATGATAACGAGATAAGCTATATAAAATAAGTTCGTATGCTATTATCAGAGTGACTTGTGTGGTGTGACCATGTGGATGTGAGGGTTTGAGTGCGCGCGCGCGTGTGTATGTGCGGGTGTGCGTGCGGGTGTGTATGTGCGTGCGTGCATGCGTGCGCGTTTGTGTGTGCCCACGCAATTATTTAGGTCAGGACATTGGTGAGGGCTTAGGTGTGTCTGGGTATGACCGTTTGGTCTCGTTTGTTTATTTTTGTTAGTTCCGCAAGCATATCCCTACCTACATTTTAGTGTGTGCGCATGAGTACAAGCGAACACAGTGTTTAGAACATAAGAACATAAGAAATAAAGGAGACTGCAAAAGACCATAAGGCCTACACTAGGCAGCTCCGTATCCATCACCACCTGTCGTCCCCATCCATAAAGTTGTCTAATCGTTTTTTAAAACAACTGATAGTTTCAGCGCTTACTACGTGGTTACTAAGTTTATTCCATTCATCGACCACCCTATTTGTAAACCAATTCTTGCCTATTTCCTTCTTAAATCTAAATTTGTCCAGTTTATACCCATTACTGCGAGTCCTGCCCTGTTGTTTTATTATGATGACCGTGTGTGCATGTGTGTGTGTGTGTGTGTGAGTGTGTGTGTGTGTGTGTGTGTGTGTGTGTGTGTGTGTGCATGTGTGTGTACAGTATGTGAGTGTGTGTGTGGTGTGTGCGTTTATGCGTGTATGTAATTATTAGAAGCACTAGAGAGAACAAATATTTAAAAGTGACAAATGAACCAGTGAATAGACACAGCTGAACTGGGGACTAGGGTTGCCAACCGTCCTTTATTTCAAAGGACAGTCCTTTATTCAGCTCTATTTGTCCTCGTCCTTTTTTGAAATTTGAAATGACATTATTTGTCATTTATTTTGAAATCGTTTTGACTGGTAGTTCAATTTCCTGCTCTCAAGACGTGATTGCAAAAGCGTTTACTTTTTGTAAGAGTGCAGACTCTGTCAACTCTGCATTCTGCACGATACCAGAAGCACCGAGCGGAAGACCGCAGACCAGGGTGTAAAATTAGCCTCGTTTTATGTATAAATCAATTTTCCATTAATAAAAAGGCACTCATTTTGGGAAAACCAGAAAATCGTAAACTATGTTACTAAATATGAGAACCACCACCAAGAAAAAAGAAAAGAAAAGAAAAACAATAGAGAAAGAAAGGAGGTGCTGTTGAACGTTTGGAAAGGCAATACTTCTATAAATTGAACTCACGAAGAACCAAAACAAATATGACATATTATACAACACTGTAGTGATGAGGCCCTTCACAAAATCGAGTCTTAATTTGATATAGATACCAAAAGAACAGTGAAATCTATGTTAGAAATCTTGTAATAATAGTGCCAATATTTCATGTTATTATGAGATATTTGGAGAAACAGAATAGATTTTGATGAAAATTCAACATTTGGCAAATTATCAAACCTAAGTTTATTTCCCAAAGTTTCAGAAATTTGTAGAAGTAGTAGAACCTTTGAAGCTAGAAGGAAAGCTTAAATTAAAGATGGATAAACTTTTTGATGAAGTAGTATTAATTCATAGAAACTTCGACACCATCAAAAGCTCTGAACTCTTCATAAGCTCAAAAACAACAAAAGAAAGTGGTATTTTATTTTGAAATCTATGGGCTTTAAATATATTAATGTTTTCAAAATAGTTTCTTTTGTACTATCAATTCCTGGAACATCATCTTATTGTGAGAGTTTTTAGTTTAATGTCATCTGAATGGCGAGATGCAAGTAACTGATGTTCTGTTGAATTAATTAAGAATGGACTTCCCATACATTCTAACATAAAAGATAGTTGTTTGGGATTCTCTAAAAACAGTAAAGATGATACAAATTTTCTGAAGGCAGCAAAAACCCAGGGCAAATATAGTTTTAAAGATCAAAATCCTTTGATCAAGTTAAATAAATGTCTTCTCATTCTTGTTTTTGTATTTTCATTTAGGTATGAGAAATGTAATTTTGAACTACATTTAATATTGGCATCTATTATGATCTATAGCCACCTAAGTATCAATAAAGATTTCATGTCCTTTATTGTAGTTTAACAGAGTTGTTGTTGTTGTCGTTCCCTAGACTGTCTGTCCGAGCAGTCCCGTCTCCCCAAGGAAGGCCACAGCCGAAACTGGGTTTTCCCACAAATCCTTTATAGAGTGTATGTTGTGTTGTTTGCGTGCATGATTGTGTATAATGCAGTCTTCCATTATGTGTTGTATGGTATGGGGTGAAGTGTTACATCCTGGGCAGCTGTTCACAACACGGTCGTCCAGCCTCTTCTGGTAGCTTAGAAGTGCTGGGTGGTGACCGCATCGCAGTCTGGCCAAGTGGACTCTGTCCTTTCGTGGGAGAGAGGATTCAGAAGGGTGGATATCAGGGGGTCTGGCATGCAGCAGTGTGTTGTCTTTCAGTGTGTTAATGGAGCGGTGAGTGATATGATTATGAATATGTTTCCGGAGGCTGGTATTTGGTGGTTGTGGAGGAAGAGAAGAGAGTATCTGTGCGTAATAAAGGTCTTTGGGTGTGGTTTTAATGTTTCTTGGTGTGTGTGGGTGTTCTGCTATGTAGTGTAGCGGGTGTGATGTGTTTGTGGTGGCTGCAGCAAGTGTTTGTGTGCCTCTCATGTCGAGGTGGTCCTTGACTTTGAGGACTTTTGTTTCATGGTGTAAATGGTCTGTAGGTGATGTATTTGTGCAGCCTGTAATTGTTTTTAGGGCTTTGTTTTGTATGATTTGAAGGGTGTTGTGGTGTGTCTCACTGAGATTAGGAGCCCATGCAGGACTCGCATAATTCATCACTGAGCGTATGCATTGTTTGTATATTGTTATATTAATTTCTTTGTTTTGTCCAAATGTTGTTCCAGTGATTGACTTAAGTGCGTTAAGTCTAGGTGTGCATTTGTTTTTTATGTTTGTGAGGTGTTGTTTGAAAGACATGGATGTATCGTATGTTACACCAAGAATTTTCGGTGTGTTTGTGTGTGGTATTAGAGTGTTGTTGATGTAGAGATGAGGTATGTATTTGTGTTCTTTTGTCCAGTTGGTGAGAAGTGTTGCTGTAGATTTGGTTGGAGCTATTTTGAGTCTGTTTGTGATGAACCATGTGTTGAGTGTGTCAAGGTAAGGCTGGATTATTTCTGCAGCTTTGTCTGTGTTACGATGTGTGCATGTGATTGTTATGTCGTCTGCGTAGGAAGAGATTTGTATTTCTGAGGTGTCTGGCGTGGGTAAGTCATGCATGTATAGATTAAATAATGTGGGGGATAGAACGGAGCCCTGTGGTACTCCGTTCTTAATGTTTCTGATGTGCGATGATTGGCCATTATATGACACATGAGCATTCCTGCCTGCCAGATAATTGGCCAGCCATCTTTTGGTGTTATTGTGCATGTCTGTGTTATATATTTTATTTGTTAGGTTGTGGCGGGGGATAGCATCAAAAGCTTTACTAATGTCCAATGTTATAAGAAGTGTTCTGTGGTCGGGCCTATCTGAATTGATGCCGTCTAAAATTCTTTGTGTGAGGTTTGTCAGAAGAGTGTTTGTGGAGTGTAGTGGCCTAAAACCGTGTTGTGAGTCAGCAAGGGGAATATATGGTGTGACAAGTTTAAGTATTAGGCCAGCTGGCCACAGACACACTTACACCAATTACAAGAGAGCTAACTGGGAAGCCTTTACTGAAGAGACAGAACAACATTTTGAAACACTTAACAGTACACCAATCACAAACATAAACAATGCTGTGCACGCTTTTAATACAATCATACAAAACGCAGACAAGAGATCCATCCCTAGAGGCAACAGAAAATCACACAACCCCAACTTCACACCAGAAATCCAAGGCCTAATCAGACAACGTGACACACTTAAACATGATACCCCCACACCTATCCCTCAAAACATAGCAGACCAAATACAAACACTAAACACTGTGATTGCCAATAAAATACATGAACAAAAAACACAAAGTTGGCAAAACTTTATCAATACACTTGATCACAAAACAAACACCAGCAAATTGTACAAAACACTCAACAGCATCACACTATCCAACACTAACACTACACGCTCTCACGCAGCAATAATCACAACAACAGATAATCTACCCTCAAACAGACAACAAGCAAACGCACTCATACGTCATTTTGCACAGACGAGCTATCTTACATCTCACCCTGACGACCGACGCACCATTCGACGTAAGAAAGACTTCCCCACAGACTCAGACTATACACCCTTCATAGACAGTCAGACAAAACTCATAATGCATAATCTCAAGCACTCATCTGCCTGTGGCCCTGATAACATAAGCAACATCCACCTAAAACACATTGGACCACAAGGTATACACGCACTCACAAACATTGCAAACTACAGCTATTCACACAACACTATACCCGACATCTGGAAGCATGGTAAAATAATCACCATTCCAAAACCGAACAAAGACCCAACAATCCCAACATCGCACCGCCCAATCACACTTCTCTGCACCCCCTCTAAAGTTTAACAGAGTTGGCAGCCCTACTGGGGACCCATATGAACAATAGTCAGAAATCGGAAAAAAAGGGATCATATAGAGAAAACCATTCAGAAAGGAAGCCTAATGCAGACTTGCTGTAGGGAGGTAGTAGATCATTTCATTTAAGAATATAAAAACGTTACTAAATGCATAGAGAGTGAAAGCTAGAATAAATTACTAAGCGCTTTTTTTTCCTGAGATATCACGATCAAGTCCATAAATCTATCTGTAGACGATAGTATTGTGCCAGATGTTACAAATGAAGAAGTAACGTTGGCTCCAAAAGACATTCCACAAAGGAAAACATCTGGTAAAAGTGGGACATAGATAGATCATCTGAAAGACGTAGGAAAATAAGTTTGTACTCAGATTATGAAACATTGTTACAAAAAGTCCTGTAGTGGAAGAATTCAGCATCTGACTAAACAGAAGATGTGTTCTTCTAAAGCTTGGAATAGCTTTCTACGATGTATAGAAAAAATACTTTAATGCTCGTAGTATTAGGAGCAAATTTCAAGAAATACAGGCGTATGTCAAAAGCGAAAATCTCGATATGATAGGAATAACTGCGACATGGTTAAATGGTACAGAGTTCGAAGCTGAATTTAATATTGCGGGATTTAAACACTTTCATCAGGATAGAAACCACAAGAAAGGTGGGGGTGTTCTGTTGTACGTTAAAACCATGTCCATGCTTGTGTTTTAGAGAAAGTGAAACAGGATGCAAATGATAGTTTGTGGGTTGAGTTAACCCAAACGAATGGACAAAAAATGAATGTTGGTGTAATATATAGGCCAAAGACATTATCATTAGCAGACGACAAACTGTTATTTCAAGAACTGTCTAGTTTCTGCAACCGGGATTTATTGATAACACTGTATAACAATGAAAAAAAAAAAAACGGAAATGAGACTATCCTTTTCTAGAGTTATTTTTTGCGTAGATCACGAATATAACATCCGTTTCTTTCTGTGACCCTCCAGTTCTTCGTAAATAGCAGTGCCCGCAATGTCTATCTGAACGGTATTTTTTGTTGCTTTTACCATTTATATAATTTTTCACATAGCTATGTGTTTTTTTTTCTTAACAGGATACAGAGTTAAGATGCCTAGAGAATGCAAGAATTCGCCAGACAAGTTTTGTTATATATGTGGATCAGTTACATTAAGGCAATACAAGAGACAGTTGACTCAACGTGTAAAGAAACTTTATGAGCTGTACTTTGGATGTAAAGTGGGTGACCAGGACAAAAGCTGGGCACCTCACATATGTTGTGTCAGGTGTACAAGTTCCCTTTCTGCCTGGGTGAAAGGCAAAGGGACTGGCCTCATGTTTGGCGTACCAATGGTCTGGAGGGAGCCAAAGGACCACTCAACAGATTGCTACTTCTGCTTAACGGATATTAAAGGTGGGTGTTCAGTGTTTATTTTTTACTGTTTTTATATATATTTTCAAGAGATGTATCAATAAAAAAGATCGAAATACATAATAAGTTGCACTTCCACTATTTTTGCACGTGATCACAACCAATAGTATCCATTTTTAGTCTGATTTTATTTTATTTTCCTGCAGGTCGCAACAGAAAAGGCAAGAAATATATCGTGTATCCAGATCTTCAGTCTGCTATTCGCCCAGTTCTACATTCAAGTGATATTCCTGTACCACAGCCGCCCTCTGAACTACCAAGCGATGACACGAGCAACTCAGACGATTCAGAATCTCAAGATGCAACGTATACGACACAACTTGAATCTGATAAGAAACCACACCTCATCACCCAATGATCTAAGCAACAGAGTGAACTCCTGGCCTCACGTTTGCAACAATGGCACCTGTTGGATGAAGAAGCTCGAATTACAGTATTTAGGAAGCGTTCTGCAAATCTACAGGATTTCTTCACTTTGGAAAACAACTTGACTTATTGTAATGATATCAGAGGCCTATTCAGTGCCCTTGAGCTGTCCTATGAACCCAATGAGTGGAGGCTATTCATAGATGAATCCCTTTACAGCATAAAAACAGTTCTGTTGCACATTGGGAACACCATGCCTTCAGTTCCAGTTGCTTACTCAGTCATTTTAAGAGAGACACATGAGAACCTTGCTTTTATTCTAGACCGCATAAGTTACAAAGAGCATGAGTGGTAAATTTGTGCAGACTTGAAAGTAGTAGCCATACTTAATGGGCTACAAACTGGATACACCAAATTTATGTGCTTTCTTTGCAAATGGGACAGTAGGGCCAGATTAGAACATTATATACGCTCAGAATGGCCATCTCGGGAATCTATGACGCTTGGATGCCATAATGTAATTCATGAGCCACTAGTTAAGGAGAAAATAATTTTGCCACCACTGCATATAAAACTAGGCCTAATGAAGCAATTTACCAAAGCACTGCAACATAACAAGCCATGTTTCCAGTATCTCAAAGGGATCTTCCCTAAAATTAGTGATGCCAAGATTAAAGAGGGTATATTTGTAGGCCCTCAGATTCGCAAGCTTATAAATGATGAGGACTTTGAGGCGACAATGGATGAACCTGAGCTAGCGGCCTGGCATGCATTCAAAGATGTATGCAAAGGGCTTCTGGGAAAGCACCAAGAGTCCCAGCGAGAGCGTAAAGTGGAGAGGCTAATCAAATGCTACCAAGATCTCGGATGCAATATGTCACTGAAGATACACTTTCTTCATTCTCATCTGTCCTTCTTCCCAGAGAATGCAGCAGATGTGAGTGATGAACATGGAGAGAGGTTCCATCAAGATATAGCGTCAATGGAAAACAGGTACAAGGGAAAATGGAGCCCTGCTATGCTGGTTGACTTCTGTTGGAACCTGAAGCGTGACACGCCTGAGACGTCTTATAAAAGAAGAAGTAAATAATAGATTGTAGGTTAATACATCATATAAAGCTAACAAACATGCCGATTCATTATATATTAATTAAATAAATACAATGAAGACATTTAATCTGACTTTGGGAGCAAAATACATTTATGGAACCTTGGAAATCTCTATTAATTGCATAATTATTAAAACAGCGATTTACAAAAAATTGTGACGTGGCATGAAATTTTTGTTATCAAATTTGAATTCAGCACACTGAACTTCATAATAAAACGCACATGAGAACTATGTTTTCTTCTTAATCCTGAAATTTGTTGTACAGTGTAATCGGTGATTTCAATTTTACTGACATTGATTGGATGACTCTTGAACATGGCCATATAGGTAGTCGCTTGATTGATGTTCTTGGTGACAATTACTTAATTCAGCATGTAAAAGAGCCCACAAGATATGGAAACTTACTCGGTCTATTGATCACTAGCCACGAAAGCATGGTATCTGATGTAGAACTTGGTGAAACTGTTGCAAATAGCGATCACAACTTATATTCAAACTCCTAAAAAAATTTAGAATAGATACTTGTGTTTCTAAAATACCCGATTTCAGTAAAGCTCAGTTCATAGGACTACAGGAGCTTCAGCTTACAGATTGGGAGGCAAAATTAAGCGAAAGACCTGTAGATCAGATGTGGGAAATATTTCAAAATACGCTCACTAAGATGATTCATACTTACATTCCTTTTAAGGACAGACGTCCCCCAAATCAGGCTCGCCCAAAGTGGCTCGACAAAGAAACTGAAAAAGTATTGCTAAAAAGAGACAGGCTTATATCAAATATAAGTGCTTTTGTGCATCTAATGACTATCAAAGTTATGTATCAATGCAGAGAGATTTAAAAAAGACAATAAAAAAAACAAAGCGACAAAACGAAATGAATATCGCTGATAAATCCAAAGAGAATCCCAAAGAATTCTTTAGTTACATTAGAGATAAAAAAGTTTGTTAGGAATCACATTGGTCCACTATTATCTGCTGACGGTCAACTTGAATATTCAAATGAAGGAATGTGTAATATCTTAAACAATTATTTTAGCTCGGTATTCGTAAACGAAACACCTCAAAGTGAACTCATAACTGAAACCTGTGAAAAGTCTAGGGTAAACTTACTGCAGTAAATATAACAAAAGAAAAAAATTAAAAGGTGTATAGAGAAACTCAAAGTTAATAAAACACCAGGGCCTGACGGTTGGCATCCAAGAATCTTAAAGGAAATGAAAAATGAGATTGTTGTTCCATTAGAAATTATTTTCAAGAAATCCATCATATCCGGAGATGTCCCATGAGAATGGAAGCTAGCTAACGTTACTCCCATATTCAAAAAAGGTGACAAAAAAGAAACCAAATAACTAAAGGCCTATAAGTTTGACTTCAATCGTAGGAAAATAATGGAAACTATCATCAGAGATGCTATCGAACATCATTTACAAAGTAACCGTTTGATAAATGATAGCCAGCATGGTTTCAGACGGAAACGTTGTTGCATGACTAACTTACTCGAATTCTACAACACATTTATCTCCAATTATGATAAAAGAAACAATATAGATTTAATATATCTAGACTTTGTAAAAGCTTTTGATACCCCCACGAAAGACTACTTACTAAATTAGCTTCACACGGAATAAGTGGTAGCCTATTAAGTTGGACTAGTAATTAGCTGAATGATCGAAAACAGAGAGTTGTTTTAAATGGAAAAAGTTGTAGATGGAAAAATGTTACAAGTGGAGTTCCTGAGGGTTCCGTTCTTGGGCCACTTCTATTCATAGTATATATAAATAATATAGACCATGGACTAAAAATCTACTGTTTCCAAATTTGCTGATGATACAAAACTGTGTGGAATGGCAGATGATCACTGAGACCAATTAGATATTCAAGAAGATTTAGATCAATTACAGCAATGGTCTGAAAAGTGGTTAATGAAATTTAACACAAGTAAATGTGAGGTAATGCACATAGGTAAAAATAACAGTAAGTACGACCACAAGTTATTTGGAATTCGTTAACAAAAGTGGATAGTGAAAAAGATCTCGGCGTAATTATCAGTAACGATCTCAAATCATCTAAGCAGTGTATTTCAGTCTCTGAGAAAGCAAATAAGATTGTAGGACTGATTGCGCGATCTTTTGACTTTAAAAGTCCATCACTCATTAATAAGCTCTACAAATCGTTAGTTCGTCCACATTTGGAATATGCTGTTTCCGTGTGGTCACCGAATCTCATTAAAGACATTGACAGACTGGAAAAAGTACAACGGCGAGCCACAAAACTAATTCCAAATATCAAAAATAAATAATACAAAAATCGACTAAAACATATGAATCTGTTTTCCCTAAAAAAACGCAGACTCAGAGGTGACTTGATACAGGTCTTTAAAATTCTAAAGGGAATTGACAACATCAAAAGCGACAAAATTTTCACATTGAATGAGAATCAGACAAGAAACAATGGTCTCAAACTGTCTGGAAATAGATTCAATTTGGAAATGGGTAGAAACAACTTGGCCAACTGTGTAGTTAATGAATGGAATAAACTTCCTGCACAGGTAGTGCAATGTAGTTCAGTTCGAAGCTTTGAAAATTATTTAGATAAACACCTAAGCAAGATGCTGTAATGATAATGATTTATTTTATATTATTTTTTTTTATCATTTGTCTGTTTGACTCTCATTTATTATTAGTTATATGTCAATTTATTATCATTTACTATTTACCTGTTTGTTTATTATTTATTTATGTATTTTATTAGTTATTTACATCATTATAGTTTTTATTTATTAATCTATTATTATTATGATTTTTTCGCATCCGACCTAGATATGGACCAAAAGGTCTCCTGTTGGTATGCTCCGCCTTTGTAATCCTTTGTGTACTAAGAGATCATAGAGTAATGTTTGGCCAGTTTCAGTGACAGGTTAATGCAGCATTTTCAAAATGCACACATCACACATCAGTTGGTGGAGTTTTGCTATAGTTAGTGTTTCATAGATAGTGCTCTCTTGGATACTTTATTTTTTGTCGTACTTAAGCGCTGTCTTTGATTTTTGGGAATGTATATTCGTTCGTATAAAGGAGGTAGCTAAAAAACAAAGGCATAAAATCCACTCTCACCCATTCCATCCCTAACATACTCCACTTCCCTCCGCCCTCTTCCCTCCCTCTTATCTTGACACCTCCTGGATGACGGGTCATCCCTGCATCTCGCCCACTGCCCTGGGTCAGAAGCAATGTCACAAGACACAGCACATCCACATCAAGGTCGCTTCATTAAATCGGCGACCCCCCTCTCCGTCCCCTCATGCAGAAAAGAAGATGGGGAGAAATCCCTTGGGGCTGCGTCGAATTATTTCTCTCATACATACTCCCTTACCCCAATTCCCTTCCCACTCCACCTCATGCATCACAGCATCATCCGTACACAACCATTCTCAATGTACCCCTATCTTCTATCCTCTCCCGTCCTTCCTCAACAGACATTCCCCTCTTTCCCAATACCCCTTTTACCCCACCCATGTATCTCATCCTAGGTCGACCCCTCATGTTCACTACTTCCACCTCTGCCTTCCACACCTCTTTTACTAGTCTCTCTTCACTCATTCTTTCCATGTGTCCAGATTCGTTTGTAATATACAATAACTATATTGAATATTAACCATGATGGGACAGAAGATATGTGCATATAATGCTATTTGTGAAGTTTCGTCTCCCTCGCTCGTACAGTATTTTGTATATATTTTTTGTATCTATAGTACGATAAGTACAACTTTTCTTGCGTAGATTAATATCAAGGGAAGGAGAAAAAATAATTCCCGCAACTGAAGCGGTGTCATGACTGTCCATTTATGACTGTCGCACAATATTTTTACACCTATATCTGGTCGCGTGGATTAGGTAGGTTAGGTTTAGGTTAGGTAGGGTATGTTAGATTAGGTTAGATACGTTAGGTTAGGTTAGAAAAAGGAGAAAAACATGCTTAAGAATAGTGGGGGATGCTCGCAATAGAAATGGCGCTTTGGTTACGGGTGGCGGGAAGGTTGCAGAATTTTTATCTATTTTTTCTCTTTCCATAAATATTCATCTCTGCATGAAACGTTACAAAGAAAAGTTGTTGTACTTGTCGTAATATAGATGAATATACAAAATTCTTTATGAGCGGACGCGACGAAACTTTACACAATTCCGCATTGCTTACAGGTGGGAGGATTGTGGGATTTTTATAAAAAA